>NC_084487.1:35385473-35697735 GCF_030035675.1 Rhineura floridana
CAGGGTCACCTCTCTCACAGGGACCCCTGTTCCAATCTCCGGGGTCTCCTCTCTCACAGGGACCCCTTCCAGGGTCACCTCTCTCACAGGGACCCTTATATCTTTAATCTCCTGCTTCATTTTACTCAATTCAATTTTCATTATCTCAATCTCATCCATTATTTTCTGAAACATAGTTATTTCCAGATTTTCAGCCACTTTCTTAATTGCCATTTTAAAAGAAAAATATAGGAAAACCACTTCTTATTTCAGCAACAATTGGGTTAATACTCCAAACTTGGTGACATCACAGTATAAACAGAGCAGACAGCCTTATCTCTCCAATAGTTAAGTAAACAAAATGCAGTTCCCAGGATCGAAACAATTAATGGCAATCGTCAAGAAACAGATTCGTCAAAATAAAATAGACCAAAAAGAGAGTAGTCTTAAAACAGTATAATATTTTTCAAAATAAAAATCTGGAATAGAAATCCCTCTTCTGTGTATATCTTTAGAATGCAAATCCAGGACAGCTTTTTGCAACAAAAACAGAGATAAGCTATTAATTAGTGCGTAGCAGAGAGAAGTTATGGCTCCCCAGTGAGATGTCAAAAACTGATCAATCTGGCAAATCTCTTTTAAACAGCAACAATTTAAGTCAAGTAAAAGAAAAATATAGAAAGAAGGGTGCTTGCCTGTTAGTGCGTTCTCTCTTAGAAGATAAGGTGAACGTTCGCTTTATCAGATAGAGCTTGCTGTTAAAAATCCGTCCCACCTTCGTCGGCTGGACCTCGTCCCATAAATTAATGAGATCTGGTCGTCCCAACAAAAATAGGCTTTGAGGTTAATCTCTTCGTTTCTCCCTACCCGGGAGAAGTTTAATCAGTCAAAAAAAAAAGAAAAAACTGACTGATATATCTGAATAAGCTTCTTTTGAGGCAGGAGCCCGTCTCAAAAGCAGGCACAGGCTAAGTCACCCTTCCCGGAAGTCTCATCATACCTGCCATTTGAAGGCTTATTAACTATGCCATCTCTTTTGAATTCTGGTTTACCTTCTGATTCAGGAAAGACAAAAGAAAGTACTTCTTCACACAGCACATAGTTAAATTATGTAATTTGCTCCCACAAAAGGCAGTGATGGCCACCAGTTTGGATGGTTTAAAAAAAAAATTAGACAAATACATGGAGGATAAGGTTATCAATTGCTACTAGCCAGGATGGCTATGCTCTGCATCCATGGTTGAAGGATGATGCTTCTGAATACCAGTTGCTAGAAATAGCAGGAGGGAGAGTGCTCTTGCACTCAGGTCCTGCTTACAGACTCCTCATAAGCATCTGTTTGGCCACTATGAGAACAGGATGCTGGACTAGATGGGCCACTGGCCTGATCCAGCAGGCTCTTCTTATGTTCTTACTAAAATGAAAGAGATCTCTTCCAGGGCCTTGCTTCCTCTGCAACAAGTGAACTGTACTCACTTGTGGGTGAATGGGAAAGGATGGGAGAATTCTTTGTGGGTGAACCTACTCTTATTTGCAATATGTGGCAATTTATATTTTTACAGCAATGAGGACTGGAACCTTACTCTTTTTTGCGCACATATGCAAAAGTAAAACTGGCATCCCCCTCAGTTTTATTAAAAGCACGATCAACATTCCTGACAACTGATTCTTCTGCATCCAACGATGTGTGGAGAAGAATGTGAAGAGCCAGAAACAGGAGAACCTGTTATTAAAAGACCAGCATTGCTTCCAGCAAATATCATTTGTGTACTGGTATTCTTGCTATCTAGCAGACCAAACCTATGAAGTTTGTGAGGAGCATAGGAAATGGCAGACTAAAAATGTCCCAGAAGTCTTTTCTCACAAATGTTGGCTACAAGAAAAACAGGACAAACTCAAACCATCTGGGCCACAGTGTACTTTCTGGAAAGCCTGTTGTGTGGTCAAGAAATCTTGAAAGCAAGGAGAATGTCTTGGCACAAGAAGCTAATATAAGCCATCCATACCACAAAGGATCTTGCTAATGAAGAAATGGTAAAGACGTGAAGAGCTCCCAAAGACTGCTAGTAGGTTGCACAGTTTTATGAGGAAAATCTTAAATAAATCCATTATACAACTGTTTAGAAATCCAAGCAATCCATGTGGATTTGATGTTTTGTACACCAGTTAATTGTGTCCCTAGAAAAGTCAGGAATCCATTACTCAAATGACACTTTTAACTTCAACCCATCAGTTTAGCCGCAGAAAAAAGCTACTCCATAAAATAGACCATAGCTAAACAAGAGAGAACTTCACCCCTAAAAACTCACTTGGGCATTGAAACTGTTTGAAGAACAGAAACTACCCAGGGCAAATGTTCACTAAAAATTTATATCCAGGAGGCAGCAAATGTTGGCTTTGGATGATCATCATCATCAAACCTGACTTCCTCTCTCCTGATTGAGGGAAGGGCTCACCCAGTATCAAGCTCAGCTCCAGGAACACTCAGAACAAGGGAAGACTTGCTGCTTCCACAGCTGAGTGTGACCGAAGGGAAGAGCATTCCACCTTTCTCCCAGATTCCACACATAGGACAGGATGGAGATTCATCCCTTCAGCCCAGCTGACCTTCAGAAGTCTCACCACTTTCAAGTGCATCCAACCAGCATTAGGCTTCCAGTCTGCACTGGGGCAGGCACTCGCCAGATTAAAAGTCATTACTGGCAAACCAGTGAGTGTATTTGTGGGTTCTGGTTTCTATTGGTTTATATGCAAAATCTGACATGTAGGTGGGAAAAACACCCTGACTTAAATTATGGCATTTGTGAGTCTAGAGCTCTTGGGTTGGTTTGAGGGTTTTTTTGTAACAGAAGAAAAGAGTTCAGGTGTGTACCTGGAAGTAAACAGTGCAGCTCCAAAATCAAAAAGCTGCTTGGCCAACCTCAAGCTAATTTTATTTTGCTAGTA
The DNA here is from genome assembly GCF_030035675.1 of Rhineura floridana. Taxonomy (NCBI): domain Eukaryota; kingdom Metazoa; phylum Chordata; class Lepidosauria; order Squamata; family Rhineuridae; genus Rhineura; species Rhineura floridana. Next base: position 35,388,399 of record NC_084487.1, read on the forward strand.
TCTGCCTCTCATTATGTCTTCATAGTTTTTCCGCCCTTCAGCCTGGTCTACACAAGCAACAGTATGAAGTGGTAGAGACCTGAGGTGGACCATACCATTCACACTACAGGTTAGGGGCACCATTTTTTAATACTTCCTGGTATGTTTTTTTAAAACCCGCATGCAAGTAAAACAACAACTAACACATAAGGAAGAAATGTTCCAGCCCATTTTGCTACCTGAGATACCGGTTTTCTACCGGCAAAAAGCTTTTTTAAAAAACAAATCATTATTATTTACATTCAAGAATATGATTCCCCACCTGCAGTCTGAGGTCATACCCTCTATTCATCACCTCATTCTGTTGCATGTGGAACTAGACCTCAGTTCTCTGTGATAGCATTACAGATTCAGCAAGTCTGGACCAGTTATAACAGAATCAGCTCCTTCTAGCATTGCCACCTACATTTTACCTAACGTAAAAGCAATGTTGAGTAGATTCCTCCTCGAGGAAAATGCTACAAATATGTAACACGTAGATCTCACACTCAGCTGAACATGCCTCTTTAAACACCAATGCATGAGTATTTTCTGGGCCACATTTCACATATATGTATGCACTGGTGTGTAACCAGTGTATAATGATCTTGACCCAAGGGGAGAGGAGAAGAAGCTGGGGAACTGTCACCATCCAGCTGCCATAGTGTCCCCCCCTCCCTCCCTCCCGCAAGTGTCACCACAGGGCCATTTGCAATAGAACCATCTTTACCCAAGAGAAGAGAAGTAACATATCCTTCTTAAACAAGCTGTCTTTTCCATCTTATTGTAACTTGGGGGGGGGGAACACATTACTTATTGTTGTAATAATCTTAAGTAAACCACTTTGTGAGTTCTGCCTGAAAAGCAGTATACAAACGCCTTAAATAAATAAATAACAATCACAAAGAGGTGCAGTCAGGGCAAGGCTTTAGAGCAGAAGCCCAAAGCCCCCACTGAACAGAATCAGCATGAACAGCAGGATCCCGCAAAAGCAGCAAGGCAGACTTACCACATTTTAAAGTAAGCAAAGTAATGCCATCGAAAAGGGTGAGGGACCCATAAGTCCAGCATCTAAAATAACTTAACTGTACCCACACTTTGCATGTTTGCTGCTGGAAAACCAGTATAACGCCACATTTCCCCCCCAGCAGTCCCAATTCAAACTGCTTATACAAAGATCCTGTGTCATTGTTTCATATCTGAAGTGGAAGAACAATGCTGTGCTCATGAGCTCTGCCCCTCCACCAATCTCATTAGAGTCAACAGAACTGGGTAGAATTGCCATCTTTTCAACCAGGTTCTGGAACTGTGCATTTAACAGCAGCTTAATATGTAGGAATTAGCAGGTAAAGGATGGAGAAAAATGCTCTCGCCTCACAATTTCTACAGATCAAACCACTGTGGAAGTCACAGACAGCTGAAAAGTGGTTAATCCTCAAATTAGAAACTAGTAAATTGCTTCTTTACCTCCTTTAAGAAAGAAATAGAATAATGCAGTACAAGGCTAGAGACACACCAAAGCAAGTAGCTAGTGACAAAAAAAAGTTATGGAGTACCTTACTATAATGGACTTACCTGAGAAGCACCTCCATTCATGTTGCTAATCAGTTTATAATCCATTTCCCCCCCAGCACTAATGATCAAGATTTTTCTTACAGGAAGGAAAAATGGGTGACCTTACTATACTTTGCTTGCAGAAACTTCTGTATATAATGTACACAGATATTTAAACTTTAGTTTATAGCTGAAGGGTCAGTCCCCTTCCTTTGATCCTTCCCTTCTTTGGGATAGTGTGGGTAGGTAGGCTGGGTTCTCTGTACACACCCCGGCTCCACCTCCTTTAGGCTCACGAGGCACACATTGTTTACCCATGTCCAATGAAAGTCACAAAACTGGAGCACCCCTTAGCTTCACCATGTGGCTTCTCTGTGGATGGATGGAATGAATTAAGAGTCTTCTCATGTGGTTTTGTACTGTCTGATGCATTTTAATTTCAGCTCTTTGAAAAGCTGGCTTTTCCCACCCATGTGAGCAAACAATAACAGGATTTTGACTTCTGGCATGATCTATGCTTTGCCTGTGTGTGTGTATGTGTGTAAGGAAACCAAAGCTAGGAATGGACAGATTCGTCAATTTCGGTTCTCTCTTTCTCATTTTTCCAATTTTAAATTCAGTTCTCCACATTTCTACAACAATTTGTGATTTTTTTAAAAAAATCCTCATGAAAATTCTCCAGCATTTTGGCATAAATTTCTCCTTATAAACAGACCTTTCGGCAGTTTTGACTAATGCACTTTTTTACAAGCAATTTCTCATCATATAACACATTTTTGTTTGTTATTTGCATTGGTATATTAATTTTTATGCACACTTTCCCCAGACATGTGCATTTTTGGTAAACATTGATCGGTTGAAGAACTGCATTGCAAAACTCAAATAAGTGCAAATTTTGGAGGATGGCTGTGCTTTGGTTCTCATATTGTTTCGGAAAGTGCAAATTTGATAGATTTGGCTTGAAATGTGAACTGAATTGAATTTTCTATCCATCCCTAGCCAAATCATGGATAGAGTTCTCCCATGTATAGGATTGTATCTAAAGTGAGTTCCAATTGGTTGCGTCCGTTTAAAACATGTTGAAGAAAAAGCCACTTATGAGGCAGCAAAGAGCATTAACATGTAGGCTTTAAACAAAAATTACTGAGGACAATGCCTGTAGGGGAAGGACTATGGCTCAGTCGTAGAACATCTGCTTTGCATGCAGAAGATCCCCGGTTCTAATTCCCAGCATCTCTAGGTAGAACTGAGAGTGATTACTGTCTGAAACCCAGGAGAAATTAAATATTAGACAGGCACCATCTCTGTTATCTTTTCGGCGCCTATTGAAGACCTTCCTCTTTCAATAAGACTTTTATTTATTTATTTATTTGTTTGATTAATTAATTAATTAATTTGTATCCCGCCCTTCCTCCCAGCAGGAGCCCAGGGCGGTAAACAAAGCACTAAAAACACTTTAAAACATCATAAAAACAGATCTTAAAATACATTAAAACAAAACAGCGTTAAAAACATTTTTTAAAAAACAACTTTAAAAAAGGTTAAAAACATTATTAAAAAACATATTAAGCAATTCTAACACAGACGCAGAGTGGGATAGGTCTCAACCTAAAAGGCTTGTTGAAAGAGGAAAGTCTTCAAAAGGCGCTGAAAAGATAGCATAGATGGCGCTTGCCTAATATTCAAAGGGAGGGAATAAGTTGAGACCTTATCCCAGTCTGCGTCTGTGTTGGAATTGCTTTTTACTATGTTTTTCAACTTAAAAAGAAATGTTTTTAAACTTTTTTTTAAAGATGTCTTGAAAGCTTTTTTAAAAAATGTTTTAAAATATGTTTTGTTTTAATGTATTTTAAAGTCTGTTTTTATGATGTTTTAAAGTGCTTTTGTTTGCCACCCTGGGCTCCTGCCAGGAGGAAGGGCGGGATATAAATAAATAAATAATGTGGGATATTAAAATGATGACTAACTGCAGTCAGAAAAGATATTTTTAAGGAGGGCCTAGGCAGTGGCCACAGCAGTGGCCCAAGGATGCTAGGTGCTGACGTCTTTTGATAGTGGTGCCCCACGATTGGAATTCTCTTTCCTAGGAAGTTTGCCTGGCATTAAGGTTGACGTCTATTTGGTGCCAGTTGAGCTCTTTTTTTCTCTCTTTCCCCCAGGCCTTTTAATTTCCATTTTTATCCTGCCCTGGCTTTTGTAGTCACCTAATTTTTTTTATTATTGCTGTTGTTTTTACTGTAAACTGCTCTAAGGATTCTACTGGATTGAAGAAGCAGAACATTAAATTATAAATACATGCCTCTTATTTCGCCCCATCCTCCTCTAACTGAGCACACCTGGTGTGTTACCTCCAAGGACTTTATCTGTGCAGTCCTATGTAGTGGTAGGCACAGGTTTGGTTCAAGGTATGGATCTGAAGCTGGGACTTCCATGTCCAGTTTCCTGCAGTGGCAAAGATGAGGGGAAAGACTTACCAACTATGGAGGAGAGGGCTTCTGGTAGGACTGGCTCAAAATATTTTGATGCCTCGGAATAGCCAATGGCATCCCCTCCCCCAATTCAAGGTGCAGAGCACCCTAGGCTGACCAAACCAAGTCATTTTGACACCTCCCACAAGCACCTCTCCCTGAGACTAGAAAAACAGAAATAACAAATAAAATAGCTAACTATTCATAGCACCTAAAAGCAGCAGCCTCACTCTGCCTAACGGGACAGCCAGGGTTTGGCACTCTCCCTCTTTCCCAACAAGAACACCAAGAAAGGTTTTTTTAATTTGTTTTAGTACTATTTAATAAATTTGGATTCTGCTTTTCAAGAAAATAATATATTCTCAAAGCGGTTTACAAGCCACATATCAAATACAATAAAATACAGTTGAATACCATATTACCACCCCCCCAAAATACCAATGTTTAAATCCTCTTTCTGGCTGTATACACACCTTAGATTTAAAGTACATGATTTTCCCCAAAGAATCCTTAGAACTATAGTTCACCTCTTACAGAGCTACAATTCCCAGCATCATTAACAAACTACAGTTCCCAGGATTCTTTGGGGGAAATAATGTGCTTTAAATCTATGGTATGCATGACAAATACTACTGAAAACCAAGAGGACCAAAATGAATCCAACATGATATAAAATTATCAAACTCAGTGAAAATGGGATAATTCTGCAACTCTGATCAAATGCAGTTGCTAAAGGCAATGATACAGAGACCCATTTAAGGGTCTTTAAAGCCCGTTTAAAACCCCCAAGGGATGGGCTGTTCATCTGATGTCTCTGTGGAATCACATTCCACAATTGTGGCTAAGATCAGCCTGCCTTCTCCACTGCCCAGAGCTGAATGCCTACTTCCCCACAACCCTTCAGAATGAACTCTCCTGCAATGATCAATTGCCCTGCAGCCACAGACACAAGGAGGATGACAATCACCTTCAAGCCTGATCATACACAACTTCAAAAGCTATTCCCCAAATCATTGCCCTACAGGGCAATAGCTAGTTTGGATGCGCTCCAGGAATTTATGTAAAGGAAAATCCCATTTCTTTGTGTTCCCTCTTCCCCTCTTTTAAAAAAGTAAACAAGTGAAATATTGTGTAACTTCTCAAACCTTTGGGATGAAGCAGGATCATATGAGGCAACCTGATGCAATGGTCACCCAAGAGATGAGCTTTGTGAGCTTTGCTGATTGGCTGATTTGGGGGGACTGGCTTGAAGTGAGATTGCCAGCAGTGTGAATAGAGCTGCCACTGCTTAGCTTATCAAGCACTAACTGTCCTGTGGGGAAAGCTTGCCCCCTGAAAGTTTCATTCCCTGTTTTATCATTCGCAAGTACAAACATCAAACCTTATTTGCAACATCTGAATTGCATGAGGTCTTTGTAGAACAGCCGCAATACAAAATAGGCACTAGGGCCAAACTATATGTTACAATAAACAACATTTTTTAAAAAGCATGCTTACTTTGGTTATTTCTATTTTGAAGGAATGACCTTGGCCTCCAGTCCTATGGGGAAGGGACATAGCTCAGTGGTACAGCATCTGCTTTGCACACAGAAGAGCCAGGGTCCAATCCCTGGCATCTCCAGTAGGGCTGGGAGAGTCTCCTCTCTGAAACCCAGGAGAGCTGCTGCTAGTCAGTGTAGACAAAACTGAGTCAGGTGGACCACTGGTTCGATTCAGTATTATTTATTTACTTAACAAAACTTATATGCTGCTTGATTGTAGAAAACTCTAAGCCATTATTCTTCACCGTTTCCAACCCAGGACTCACCTTCCATTGAAACATGCATTTGGGGAGCCACTTTTTAAACATATATTTGTAATGTGGTTGTGCTGATATTGGGACCCACCTTAGATCAGGCCACAGCCTGGTACTGGGTCCCGACCACCAGATGAAGACCAATGCTCTAAGCAGTACAAGGCAGCTTCCTATGTGTTTTATGATCTGGAACCAGAAGTAGCTCCTTCCATTGCGTTTGCACCACAGCAACCTCCCTGCTGCCTTGCCTCTCCTCCTCTCCCTCCCAGAAAGCAAAAGTAACCCACCTTCAGGGCGGAGCATGTTCTCAACCAGTTTCCGGCCAAATCCTCTCCCCCCCCCACTGCTATTGATTTCCAACTTCCCTACACATTAATACACACACTGCTATTTTTCTTCTGGCAGGACACTTCTGGGGGCAAATAATACAAGCAAGGGGGATTTTCAGGAGGATAAGGTCCCAATGAAGATAACGATCATGTTTCATATCGGGGGCCCATATTTTCTGAATCAGGGACCCACCACTTTTTTCCCTTCAAAATAAACATGTCCAGTTTCAGTACCCTTAAAAAAATTGTTCTAACGTGTAGTTGGGTGCTAAAGCAACAACCATAAAACTTCCCAGAAAGAGAATCAGTTCTTAATCCCACCTCGACACGTTTCATTTTTTAAAGCTTACATATATATGTGATCCTTTTACTATATCTACCTGGATCTGACCGCTCTCTCCTCTTCTGTTTCTCTTCTTTTTGGCCTACATCACCATTCTTTCCTTTGTCTTACATCAGTGGCGGCTGGTGGCTCCATATCAGTGGGGCAGTGGAATCTGCTCTGGGTTTTAGTCCGAACTTTCAAAGAGCTGTTCAAGGTGATATATGAGGAGGGGCCTCCCCAGCTCTGCTTCTGTCAGGCCCAGGATGTGACTCAGGAACCAGACCAACGGCTGTAGTTAATTCGTGTTTTATTAGGGTAATGTCCAAACAAAGACTGCGTTTTCTCATGAAGCAATACAGGGATACAGGTCCTGCGGCATTGGGAGAAAGTTGACAGAGCAAGGGACTTCTTCCCGCCTGTTCTTTAAGAAGGGGCCAAACGGGCGCGCAATCTTTTGCTCCTCCTTAACTGCCCCTCAGGTACTGCCCGCCTTCCCCCCCTTCTCTCCTGTCTTTTCAGCTGTCTGCGTGTGCGCGGTGAGGGGGGAAGCATCACCCCCTCCTCTTCTGAAGTTTCCGATTCCAGGATGGGGGATAGGGGAGGGGCTGATGGTAAACTGCCTCCCCGCTTTTCGGCTGTGAGCAGCCCTCCCTCTTCCCCCTCTTGCTCTGAGCCTGAAAGAGGGGGAGGCGTGAGAATGTCCAGGGAGGGCTCAGGCTCCCCGTTGCTAAGCGACCTTATCACTGGCAGTTCCTCTGTTTCGTCTTCGCTCCAAAGGGGGGAAGTTCCTCCCCCTTCCCTCTGCCATCCACCCGAATACTCTTCTCCCAACTCTCCGGGATCCAGCTCCCCGGGATTGGGACCCCAGCTCTGCCTTCCGACACCATCCCCCCTCCCAGGCTGTGCCCCCCTCCCCTTGTCTGGCTTGGGACGGTGGGGAAAACGTTGATGGAAAAGTTTTACCAATTCTGGAGCATGCACATCAGCTGCATCTTCCCATGATCTGTCAGCCACCCCATAGCCTTTCCAGTGAATCAAGTACTGCAGCTTGTGGCGTCTGATCCTGGAATCTAAGATCTCCTCAACTTCAAACTCAAGCTGCTCATTTACCAGGAGTGGAGCTCCGGGAGGTTCCTCCGGCCGTAACTCACTGGGAGGGGCGGCTTTCGTTAAGAGGGATCGATGGAACACAGGATGTATTTTAAACGTGTCAGGCAGCTTCAGTCGGTATGCCACGGGATTGATTTGAGTTTCTATTTCGAAAGGACCCACCCTCGTCTTGTAATTTTCTACATTTGCCCGGCATCTGGAGGAAGCGGGTGGACAGCCATACCTGGTCTCCCGGTTGAACGGGGGGGGGCCCTCCTTCCTGTGCAGGTCAGCAACTCGCTTGTACTCCGTTTTGGCTTCGTTTAACTGCTGTTTCAGTGTCTGTTGCGCCGCTTGCAATTCCTTAAGGAAGTTCTCAGCTGCCGGTACCAGCATTCCTTCTGAGCTGCTTGGAAAGACTTTAGGATGGAATCCATAATTAGCGAACAACGGGGTTTGTTGAGTGCTGGAGTGCAGAGAATTGTTGTAGGCGAACTCTGCAAAATGCAAATATGATACCCTGTCAGTCTGTTGATAGGACACATAACTTCGTAAATATCTTTCCAAAATGGCGTTCAAGCGTTCCGTCTGCCCATCTGTCTGGGGGTGATGGGCGGAGGAGAGTTTTAATTCCGTCTGCAACTGTTTCCACATTGCTCTCTAAAATTTGGCTGTGAACTGAGTTCCTCGGTCTGAGACTACGCTGTTTGGCAATCCATGCAGCCGGTAGACTTCTTTTATGAATAACTTGGCCATTTCTTTAGCCTCTAAGGCCCCTGCACAAGGAAGAAGGTGTGCCATTTTGGTAAGTAGATCCACCACTACTAAGATGGCTGTCATTCCTTGGGACTTGGGTAGATCAGTTATAAAATCCATGGAGAGGTCCTTCCAGGGTTCGTGTGGGACAGGCAACGGTTGTAACAGTCCTGCTGGTGTCCCTGTTTGTGTTTTTGTCCGCAGACAGACAGAGCAGGACTTTACATAACTCTCAATATCCCGACGCATTTTAGGCCACCAGAAGTCCTTGGCCACGTTCTGAATGGTCTTGTAAATCCCAAAGTGTCCCGCTGTGATGGAATCATGACACTGGCGTAGGATTCTGAGCCTTAATTCCCCTTCTGGCACATATCTGGCGGTTTTGAACCATAACAGTCCATTTCTCCAGTGAAAGGTTACTTCTGAGTCTTGACCTTGTCCCGTCTCCTGCTGATATTTTAGCATGTCTGCATCTTCTTGTTGTGCCTTTTTGAGTTCCTCTTCCCATGAAGGCTGGCATACTCCCAACGTTAATTTCTCTGGCGGGATTACGTACTGAGGCTGGTCCTCGGATTCACTTTCTTTGTATTGTGGCTGTCTGGATAAGGCATCTGCTCTCTGGTTTTTGGCTTGGGCATGGTAAGTAATCTGGAAGTTAAACCTAGTGAAGAACTGGGACCATCTTATCTGTCTCTGGTTCAGCTTTCTGGCGGTTTGGAGGCTTTCAAGATTCTTGTGGTCGGAGCGCACTTCAATTCGATGAGAGGTCCCCTCTAGGTATTGTCTCCAGTTTTCAAAAGAGTCCTTGATGGCCAGCAGCTCCTTCTCCCAAACTGTGTAGTTCTTCTCTGCAGGCTTTAACTTCCGAGAGAAGTACGCACAGGGGTGCAGCTCCTTCCCTTCTTGGTCTAATTGTAGCAGGACCCCTCCGATGGCAAAATCTGAAGCATCTGCTTCCACTACGAAAGGGCGGTTCGGATCAGCAAAGCGCAGAATGGGCTCAGTAGCAAACCTTCTCTTCAGCTCCTCAAAGGCCTCGGTGGCGTTCTCTGTCCATTGAAACTTCTTCTTCCCCCTTAAACAGTCAGTCAGAGGAGCTGTTAATTTGGAAAACCCTGGAATGAACTTTCTGTAATAATTGGCAAACCCCAAAAACCGTTGTACATCCTTTTTGGTGACAGGTTTGCCCCAGTCCAATATGCAGCTTACTTTCCCTGGGTCCATCTCCACGCCTTCCGCTGAGATTCGATATCCAAGGAAGTCTAGAGACTTGAGGTCAAATCCACATTTCTCTAATTTAGCATACAGGTGATTTTCTCTCAGTCTCTTCAACACCGTCTTCACATGCTGGTCGTGGTCTTCCTGGTTCTTTGAGAACACCAGGATATCATCTAAGTAACAGATTACATACGTGTCCAACAAGTCTCTAAACACGTCGTTCATGAATTTTTGAAAAATTCCTGGGCTTCCACAAAGCCCGAACGGCATGACCAGGTATTCATACTGTCCGTAAGCGGTCAAGAATCCTGTTTTCCATTCATCTCCCTCCTTCATTCTGATCAGATTGTACGCTCCTCTCAAATCCAACTTCGTGAAGATTTTTGCAGAGCGCTGTCGGTCCAGCAACTCTGAGATCAGGGGCAGCGGGTAGCTGTTGGGGATGGTGATCTGGTTCAATGCGCGATAGTCGTTACAGGGTCTGAGTCCCCCCCTTCTTTTTCACAAACAATAGTGGTGCTCCAGCAGGGGATTGTGAGGGGCGTATGAATCCTCGCCTCAGGCTTTTATCCAGGAATTCCTTCAGGGCCTCCCTCTCATTCTCTGTGAGAGAGTAGATTCTCCCTGATGGGATGCTGGCTCCTGACACTAGGTCAATCGCACAGTCGTAAGGGCGGTGGGGGGGGTAAAGTCTCTGCCTCTTTTTCATCAAACACATCTTTGAATTCTTCATACTTCGGCGGCAGGGTCACTTGCTCGATCTCTTGCACTGCCCCCGCTAAGGTGTTCTTGATTCCTTCAGGTTGACAGTTCTCCTGGCAATACTGTGAGGTGAACCACACCACCGCCTCCTTCCAACTTATTTTGGGTTCATGGTTTGCTAGCCAGGGCATTCCCAGAATCACCTCAAAGTTCGAGAGATCTGACACGTATAGCGAAATGAACTCTTCGTGCCCAGGGATTTGAAGTTTCACTTCCTCCGTGGCTTGTGTCACCCCTCCTGACTTCAGGGGTCTCCCATCGATAGTCTCCACAGCTAGGGGAGCGTCCAGTTTCCACCAGGAAATTCCATGACGCTTGACTAACTTTGCATCAATAAAATTTGTGGAGGCTCCACTGTCAATTAAGGCAGTGGAATTAAACACCACTCCTCTGGAAGTTGTAATCCGAATAGGCAAGACCAACACCCCCTTTGAGGGAGGTTGGATCGTTGGGGGGCCTTTATACAACGCTGCCCCCAGTCCACCGGCCTGCACGTGGACTGGGTGTTCTAGTTTCCCGACGGCTCGGCTTTCCCCCCTTTCAGTCCACAGTCTCTGGCCACATGGCCCGGCTTTGAACAATAAAAGCATAAACGTTCCCGGCGTCGTCTTTCCTTTTCTTCTTCCGACAGTCTTGGCCTAGCCCCTCCCTGTCCCTCAGTTGCATTACCTGCCATCCCTGCAGTGGGAAGGGTCTTGTTGCGGGATGCCGAGGCTGAGTATCTCAGGACCTCCTGCTTCCTTTCCAGGCGCCTTCCTTCCATCCGGTGATCTATCTGTAGGCATAGCCGGATGAGCCCTGGTAGGTCAGCGGGGGGGGAGGTCCTGGCCAACTCATCCAGGATTTCAGCATTTAATCCACTCCGGTACATAAACATCAGGGTGGCGTCATTGTAACCAGTTTCCTGGGACAGAATTTTAAAAGCGTTAGTGTACTCGGAAACAGTCCCTTTAGCTTGCTTCAGAGCGCCTAGCTGCCGCGCTACTGTTTCAGCCCTTTGCGGGTCTTGAAACGTCTCGGTCATCTCCTGTATAAATCCTCTGTACCTTCCTAAGACAGTATCCTTTCTCACGAGATACGGAGTCACCCATTTTGCAGCTTCTCCCTCCAGGAGGCTAATCACGAAAGCTACTTTAGCCCCATCGTCTGGAAATTCCGTGTGCCTGACATCCAGATATAACTCACATTGAGCCACGAAGGTTGCCAACTGATCACTTTGTCCCACGTATTTTGGGGGCAATCCAATGGGAACCTTTACTACGGCAGCTGGAGGGGCTGTTCGCATCTGGTCTATCGTGGCCTTCAAGGTTTGATTATCCGTCTTCAGCGCCTTGACTGCTGCTAGCAGGGCTTGAACAAATCAGCTACCTTAGTCCTCAAGAGTTCCACTTCTTCCGTCTCAGAAGTGGGGTTCGTCCCCCCCGCTGCTCCCTTTGACATCTTGTCCCAGTCAAGTGAAGAGAGCGTTGAGGGTGATTTAGGTGGCTCTGTCAAGCTGTCAGGCCCAGGATGTGACTCAGGAACCAGACCAATGGCTGTAGTTAATTCGTGTTTTATTAGGGTAATGTCCAAACAAAGACTGCGTTTTCTCATGAAGCAATACAGGGATACAGGTCCTGAGGCATTGGGAGAAAGTTGACAGAGCAAGGGACTTCTTCCCGCCTGTTCTTTAAGAAGGGGCCAAACGGGCGCGCAATCTTTCGCTCCTCCTTAACTGCCCCTCAGGTACTGCCCGCCTTCCCCCCCTTCTCTCCTGTCTTTTCAGCTGTCTGCGTGTGCGCGGTGAGGGGGGAAGCATCACCCCCTCCTCTTCTGAAGTTTCCGATTCCAGGATGGGGGATAGGGGAGGGGCTGATGGTAAACTGCCTCCCCGCTTTTCGGCTGTGAGCAGCCCTCCCTCTTCCCCCTCTTGCTCTGAGCCTGAAAGAGGGGGAGGCGTGAGAATGTCCAGGGAGGGCTCAGGCTCCCTGTTGCTAAGCGACCTTATCACTGGCAGTTCCTCTGTTTCGTCTTTGCTCCAAAGGGGGGAAGTTCCTCCCCCTTCCCTCTGCCATCCATCCGAATACTCTTCTCCCAACTCTCCGGGATCCAGCTCCCCGGAATTGGGACCCCAGCTCTGCCTTCCGACAGCTTCCAAGGGATGCCCTGGAAGGACTCTTGGGGTGGGTTCCTGACCCAACTCCTGTCAAGAAGCCCTGGCCAAGTCAGATGGGGAGATCACATCACTCCCATCAAGTCCTCAAGTCCACCAGAACTGGACGGTCCAAGCCCAGGCTTGAGAGCAGTATTCTACCACTTTAAACTGTCATGGCTTCCCCCAAAGAATCCTGGGAACTGCCCTTTGTTAAGGATGCTGAGAGTCATTAGGAGACCCCTATTCCCTTCACACAGCTACAGTTTTCAGAGTGGTTGAACAATCAATCCCGCTTCCCAGGGAGATCTAGAAATTGTAGCTCTGTGAAGAATCTATTTCCAGGTAACACATAGTTTGATTCTCAGAAGTGAGTTTAAAGTCTGTGATGGAAGACAAGTTTGTTCTGCTTCCTAATATGATTACTAGCCAGTAGATGGTGCTCTTTCCATATGAGATTATGGACTTCCTGATTGTTTCTCCCTCAGCCACCCACCCCCAGTTCTTAACACATGGCAGTTCAAGGGAGAAAGGGAGGGTCCAAATTAATAAAGGTACAGTTTCTACAAGGAACCCCATCTCCTGTGCACCTGGATCAGCACCTGCCCCTTGCTTCACTTAAGTTAATTGAGTTGATAAGGGGAGAGACTGATTCCTAGCAACACCCAAGTGCTGGCACTTCCCAGATATTTTGGTCAATACACAAATAAGTCTTCCTTCTTTTTATCACCTATGAGAGCTTTTGTTCAGACGGATATAATTGCCTTATAAAATGCTGAGCCAAAATGAGCAACCCATTTTACAAAGCCTTTCACTTCAATGAAAAGCGTGCGACACACACACACATATTTTGATTTTTTTTTTGCATTCCTTTGCAAGAGGGTAAGAAAGTGTTCACACAACAGGATGTTCACAATGGGACAAGTGTTGGGGAGGTGAATGAACATGCATCCATAGGTGGATGGTAGTTAATCCATGCTGCACTGCTATTAATGGGATGTGCATTTGGATGAATATCCTCATCATAGTTCTGCCACAACTAGCCATATGAACACAGAAACCTGCCTTGGTCCATCTATATTGCCTAGCAGAAACTGTCTAGGGGGGTTCAGACAGACATCTTTCTCGGCGTATCTGAAGATGCTGGGGACTGGACCTAGGATGTTTTGCATCAAAACATGTGTTCTGCCACTGAGCTATGACCCTTCTCCAAACTAAGCATAACTATAGCTGCATCAGGATAAAAATCTTGTGTGCAGTATTGATGGATAGTCAAAGAAACTGCCAGAAGAGCAAGGCAGGGCTAGGGCATATGTCCCTGTTCCTTCTGTCTCCTCCAGTTTAAGAGTGATGTATGTATGTGTACTGGCTTCAAGTCGATTCCGACTTATGGCGACCCTATGAATAGGGTTTTCGTGAGGCTAAGAGGCAGTGACTGGCCCAAGGTCATCTGGTGAGCTTCATGGCTATGTGGGGATTTGAACCCTGGTCTCCCAGGTCATAGTCGAGCACCTTAACCACTACACCACACTGGCTCTTGCTATTTAAGAGTGAAGGCAGTGTAAAAACTTCCATTTGCCCTCACTTATGTTGTCTGGTAGCCAAATCTGATTGACTAAGTGGTGCAGTGACATCACTGAGATCCCTGATTAGCTGGGATCGCACAATGAAGAAAAAAGCTCTAAAAATACTGGTAAAACAGCACCATATTGGGACTGTGAACAGGTGGGAAAAAAACAATAAAACACAACTAAAGGGGTGATTCAAGGGGCTTCTCACATCCCTCAAAAGCCCACCTTTTGCAGCTCAGTGTAGCTCTGGTTTTAATCAATTTTGCTGAGAGGAATTATTAATGTGATTCTGAGAATAAAATCTGAATAAGTAGTTGCATAACAGAGGATACCTCAAGGCAGGTTTTTAAATAACTATTTTGCTTCTGGGGAAAAGCCCTTGCAAATCAATCAAATGACAAAAATAGTACAAGTTTCTCAAAATCAGACCCAGATTCATTTTTTTTAAAAAGTCCCTAAAGTGGGTTTTCTTGTTTGTCCCCAATTGCATTTCTATGCAGGATGTCTCTAGTGATAACTCTGGAAAGAAGGCAAAAACCAAACCCTACTTCTGAGCTGATAATTTCAGCAGAAATAGGGCAAATCAAGGCATGGCAGAGGGCAGTGCTTCATCTTGGACAGCTCCTTGAAGATCGGACTAAAACCCAGAGTGAATTGCACTGCCCCACTGATAAGAAGTCACCAGCCACCACTGCTTTTGACATTGAGACCTGGACGCATGCCCGAATCAACACTTCCTTCTGAGTTGCAGGCTGTCATAGCAAAAGCTGGATGTCTTTAGGGCTGCATCATAAGAGTGTCACCTGTTAAAAAATGTTTGAAGTGTGATGGCCATCCAAATCTAATTGAAGTTCTGGCTGTCTTTCCTTAATAAAGAGCAGTCCTGATCCAGGAGCTGAGCAGGTAATATTGGCCAGACAAGGAAGCCAAGGCAGCTCCTGCCATATAGCTGCCTCATAGAGCTGACTTAACCACCTGACAGCTGACTTAGTCAGGAGAGCAGTTAGCCGCCCTCCTCCCTTGCCGATGCCAGTGGTGGTTCTGGCTCATGGTTGTCACAGTTCCGGCCTGGCAAAAGCATTTGAAGAAGGCATGGAACAGGGCAGGTGAGGGGTATGGACTGGGAATAGCCCTGAGGACCAGATAGAGAAGCCTGATATTTGGCTCATGAGCCAGAGGCTCCCTATCCCTCCATTATCATGTATTGCCTTTGAAAAGGGACTTGCAATGGTTAAAATCAGCAATGTAGTGGCAAATTCAGAAGTGTAGGGTCCCTTCCTGGTAGTCACAGCCATGCCCCTCCCCCTTTTTTTGCTGCTGGGTTAAGAGAATGAGATCCTTAATGTCTTCTCCCACAACTGACATCCCTAGGAGCCAAAAAGCATGGAAGGGGAGAGTGTTAGCTACTGAAAAGAGTCTTCTCAGTGGCCAACTCACCTCCTTTCACTCTGATTGGCTCTAAACAGCAGGAAAGGACAAGGAAGCATGTTAGAAGACACTTCTCAGTGGCTAACACACTCTCATTTCATGCTGATTGGCTTGTAGGATCCTGGAGACACAAGGACTCTGCTGGGACCCTGCTCCCAAAAAACTGAGGGGGTCTAAGACCCCCAAGACCCTGGACAACTACACCCCTGGTTAAAATGTGGTAGAAAGTTAGATGAATGCTCTAAAATAAATAACCCCTTGTTCCCAGAAGCACATTTTACTCCATTTTCTCCTATGAGAAAATTTCATCAGCAATTAATTACAAAACATTTTTCTCTGATTCATTGTTATGGAAATATTTATGCAGACAGATTCAGCGGTCTTAGCTGTGTGTGTGCCAGTGTGTGTATTACCTGAGTAGCAGGCTTTTACCCTGCATTTAGATCACTGACTTAAGACTTAGTAAAATAAGAAAAACTACTTTATAGAAATACATAGTAGATGTATGAATGCCCAGCTTGGGTATTGCCCTCATGGCTCAGGAGAGAGCAAGGACCAAGATGTCTCCTCTCTCCTTGGAGAGGCAAAGAAGAAGACAAAGGAAGGAGGGGCAGGTAAGCTTTCCTAAGCATATCAGTTTACAACGGAAGGAAGTTAGGCAGAGAAGAGCACAGGTAAAAGTAGGCAAGCCTAGCCAGCTGGAGGACCCTAACTCTATCTTCCTTCTGGAATACAAACAAAAGAGTTTTGTTTGTCCCAAACGGGAGTTGCTCTTGCCCCACTTCCAACACTCATAACACATTTTGCGGACATCCAATGAAGCTGATTGTTGGAAAATTCAAGACAGACAAAATAAAGTACTTCTTGACACAGCGTATACTTAAGCCATTGAATTCACTCCCACAAGAGGCAGTGATGACTACCAACTAGGACAGATTTAAGAGGATTAGTCAAATTCATGGACGATAAGGATGACTACTAACTGATGGATATGTTCTACCTCCTCTACCACTATGCTTCTAAATACCAGTTGCTGAAAACTGCAGGAGGGGACAGTGCTCTTGTGCTCAGGTCATGCTTTCGGGCTTTCCACACATATTTGGTTGGCCACTGTGACAACAGGATATTGGACTAGATGGACCATTGGCCTAATTAGGTCCTTTCATCATAGTATCAAGTATTTTGTTGAGGGCTATCCAAGAGAAGATCCTGACTGGTTTATTTCACCTCCCTAAGACCAGCATTGGCTAGGGTTCACAAATGGCCAATTTTTTAAAAAAAAAATCAACAGCCTGTGTCTAGAACAGAGATAACTGGAAGAGAAGCTTTCCAGGGCATGAAAGCTAAACATTATCACCTCCTAATTGCTGCAGATCAAATTGTTACTGAAGGGATAATAACAGGACTAGATCAAAAGTGATCAACTCTAGCCTGGGCCAATTCATTGTACATTTTTATTCTAAAACTGTGATGCCACAGCAATTGCAATTTGTGCTGAGTAAGAAAGGAAGCTTAAAATCTAATGTGATGGAGAGCCAAGTTTCCATTTTTCTGTCTCCCCTTGGCTAATAAATAGAAGCCTCAAACCTGCATATAGATAGACCACTTAAATCACATTGGGGACAAAGTGATTTTAGCCACTGAAGTGTGCATGGGATTACAATCTATGGGAATACAAATATTTCTTTACTAATGTTGTTGGCCATCTGGCAAGACCAAACTGACATGAACAGTTTGTCACCTGTAGGTAAGCTGTTGCCCAACATGTTCCATGATCTCTCATAAGAAAATAGAAAGCCCTGCTAGATCAGACCATAGGGCTATTTCCCAACATGACCATTTGCTCCATGGCAAGCTCACTCTTGGGATAATAAGAGAGCTCAGCTGGATCAAATGAAAGGCCCATCTAATCAAGCATTCCAGTGGCCAACCAGATGCCAATGGGAAGCCCACAAGCAGGACATGAGCACAACAGTTGTCTCCCACTGTTGTTCCATCACAACTAGCATTCAGTGGCACGCTGCTGCTAATTGCCCAAGTATCATCATAACTGGTAGCCTCCTTCCTTGGTGCAAAATTCTGAAGCTCATTGGAAATCTGGAAAGTCTACTCCAGTGAAAACATATGTGAGGAACATTAGTAGGATTTTAGTAAGATCAGTGGAATTTTCAGGTACATTTTTCACATCTTTGCTTACAACCGCTAATGGATTTCCATGTTTGGAGTTAAAAAGAAATCCCCTGAACAGCTATTACGACCCTAGGAAGTTGCCTTATAGAGTCAGACCATTTGCCTATCTAGCTCAGTCTGTGTACTCTGACTGGCAGTAGCTCTCCAGGATTTCAGGTAGGGTTGTCTCCCAGTCCTGCCTGGGATTGAACCTGGGGCGTTCTGCATGCAAAGCAGATGCTCTACCACTGAACTAGGGTGCTTCCCTAAACAATCTTCTGAATGTTTATCAAGAAGCAAAGCTTACTTAATTCAATGGAATGTACTCCCAAATGTACATAGGATTTGAGCCTAACAAGCCAATCCTATGCAGATGTTACTTTTACCATGTATGCCCAGTTGTGTTCAGAATAAGTGGGGTTTATTCTGAGGTTACTGTGCATAGGACTGCAGCCCTCGGCATAACTGAACCCACAGGAATCAATGTCCTGCAGCGTGCCTCTGCATAGGATTGGGCTGTTAGGCTGCCATCCTATGAACAAATCAATATGCATAGGATTGGGCTGCGGGGTGACTTTGATAAAAACATCTGCCCCATGAGTTTATGAGATGGGTCTCACAGCTCAAGAGAGAAATAATGGAACTCCAACCTGCCTCATACTCATGTCATGATAGCTGCTCTACTCTCCAATCTCTGATGTCTAGGAGCAGATTGTGGATTCTTATTGAGAAATCATTCTTTTTCATGTTTAGTGACTGAATCCTGAAATCTAAGACATGGTGAGCCATGAAAAGTCAACATTATGGTACAATTAGTTCCCTCCCCACCAATATGGCAAAATCTCAAGAGTGGAACTGTATTAATGTGTAGAAGTTTGAAGACAGAGCAGAAGTTGGTCAAGATTATTGGTCTTCAACTGGTAGAGCGGGACTCAGATTAATTGTACCAGTAGCATCTCCATTTTCCTTCCTTCATAGAACCATTGAGTTGGAATGGGCCTATAAGGCCATCAAGTCCAACCCTCCGCTCAACGCAGGAATTCAAACTAAAGCATACCCAACAGGTGGCTGTCCAGCTGCCTCTTGAATGCTTCCCGTGTTGGAGAGCCCACCACTTCCCTAGGCAATTGGTTCCATTATCGTACCGCTCTGTTAGGAAGTTTTTCCTGATGTTCAGTCAAAATCTGGCTTCCTGCAACTTGGGTCCATTATTCCATGTCCTGCACTCTGGGATGATCGAGAAGAGATCCTGGCCCTCCGTGTGGCAACCTTTCAAGTACTTGAACAACGCAATCATATCTCTCTTCAGTCTTCTCAAGACTAAACATGGCCAGTTCTTTCAGTCTCTCCTCATAGGGCTTTGTTTCCAGTCCCCTGATCATCCTTGTTGCCCTCCTCTGAACCTGTTTCAATTTCTCTGCATCCTTCTTAAAAGTGCTGTGTCCAGAATGGGATGCAGTACTCAAAATGAGGCCTAACCAGTGCCGAATACAGGAGAACCAATAGTTCATGTAATTTGGAAACTATACTTCTGTTAACGCAGCCTAAAATAGCATTTGCCTTTTTACAGCCACATCACACTGTTTACTCATATTTAGCTTGTGATCAACAACAATCCCAAGATCCTTCTCATATGTAGTATTGTTGAGCTAAATATCCCCATTCTTATAACTGTGCCTTTGGTTTCTTTTTCCTAGGTTTAGAACTTTGCACTTACCCTTGTTAAATTTTATTCTGTTGTTTTCAGCCCAATGCTCTAGCCTATCAAGATCCCTTTAAATTATGTTTCTGTCCTCCAGGGTATTAGCTTTCCTCCTAATGTTGTATCATCTGCAAACTTGATCAGCATTCCCTGCACCTCCTCATCCAAATCATTAATTCACTAATAGGCAAAAAAAAACTTGTGGTTTAAAAGTATCTGGCTTTTAGAACACTGACAGTTGGTTCTTACTGAGCATGCCCGACATTATCATTCAGTTCAATGCAAAATTTATTAATTAAAAATCAGGCAGGCATTTTTAAAACTTTTAAAGTGCGGAAGACGAAGGTCAGAGTATGGGGCAGGGTCAGTAACAGGATTACAGGTCCTCTGTGAACATGGCTGATTTTTAATGAATTTCAACAGATTATGAGAACTCTCAGAGAAAAAACTCCAAAAGAGCTCTGGGTTTTTTTCTATCTCTTTAGACTTTGAACTCTCAACTCTTTCTGACTGTTTTGTTTATCACTATGATAATTGAGAGGGTTGTTAAGCAAGCGTTTCTGAGTTCAGGACTATAAGTTTTGTAAGGTTTTGCTTTGAAATGAGCTTATGGGAAGCATCAGAATAGCATGGGAGGTATTTTCAATTTAACATTGTAGAATGTGAAAAATCCACGCTGGCTATAGTATACAGCCACTTTTGTGGCTGTATAAGAAAAATGTTGAAGAGCACTGGGCCCAGGACCAAGCTCTTCCCTTCTTCCCTCTTTTGTTCTTCCAAACAGAAAGACCAGGTCAGACATGGTTAGGGACCTTTAGGGTTAGGGGCCAAATCCAGCCCTTTAGGCTTCTCTGTCTGCCATTCAGGACTCTCCCCAGGCCGCAACTCCTTCCCAGGCCACATGCCCTACTGGCCCTGCTTCTCACTCTCCTTGCGTATTTTTATCTGGCTGGAATGTGAAACTAATAATGTTTCGTGCTTGCCTCGACAGGAGGATAGAAAGCGATACAGAAACTAACCTAGCGTATGTTCATTGCCCCCACTGCTTTTGCCTTTGGTCCTATCCACTACTGGCAAATGGTCCCCGGAAAATTGCCTGGGAAAAAATGTGGCCTTCAGGCTGACAAAGGTTTCCCTCCCAGGAGCTAAAACCAGATGCAAAGGACTCAACTTCCTTCCCCTTTAATAATCATGCAGAAGAGGGAGGTTAATTTGCAATGAGAAACGCTGCACTGGATAAAATTTCCTCTTCTGCACAACTATTAAATGTCTGATTTTCCTTTGGATATGGTTATCCTAGAAATTGTGGCTCTAAAACCACTGAATCCTACAGCCATCATGACTAGTATCCTTATGCTCCATTGAATTTTCTACTTCCATTTTAAAGCCATCTAAATTGATGGCCATTTTTGGAAGTGTGGCAAGAGCAACTCCTGTTATGTTCTTTGCAGACTTGAGGGGAGACACCAGCTGGCTAGACTTGCCTATCTTTACCTGTGCTCTTCTCTACCAAATCTTCCTTCAGTGTACTCTCAGGAGAGCTGACCCCATTTGTGACTCTCCTTCCTGTTTACCCTTTTCTTTGTTCAAGGAGAAGACTCCTTTGTCTTTGTTCTCTCCTGAAACATGAAGGCAATGTCCAACTTTGGCCATCGCGCCTCCAACTTAGTCAGTTAGCTAGTGACTGGAGTTCTTTCCTATCTACTATGTATTTCTATAAATAAAGAAGCTTTTCTTATTTTTACAAAGGCTTACGTCTCACTGATTTAAACACAAGGTAAAAGCCTGTTTCTTGAGGTAAATGCTGGAATGGTTCAACTCAAACTGGTGGGTTGGGACTGTTGCTGTGTGTGTGTGCTAAATTTGTTTAAAGCAGCACAGCAGCAGAGTAACAGCAGATGCTGAAATGCGAGTGTGCCAGCGTGCGTGTGTTTACCTAAGAAAGCAGGCTTTTACCCTGCATCAGGATCACTGAGACCTGAGACTTAGAGAAATAAGAAAAGCTACTTTATTTATAGAAATACATAGTAGATAGAAAGACAGACCTAGTTCTAACTAAGTTGGAGGTGTAACGTCCAGGTGTGGGAGTTACCCTCATGGCTAGGAGAGAGAGCAGAGACAAAAGGTGTCTCTTCTCTCCTGGACAGTTGGAGAAGAAAGGAAGTGGAAAGGGCAGAAGGAGGAAGGGCACATAAGCTTCCCTAAAAACATTATCAGTCTAGCAGAAGGAAGTCAGAGCATCACAGGTAAAGGTAAATAAGCCTATCCATCTGGAGGACCCTAACTCTATCTCCCTTCTGGAACACAAACAAAAGAACAAAACAGGAGTTGCTCTTGCCCCACTTCCAACAGGGACTGCATGGGGTTAAAAGGGTAAATAGAGAGGAGACCTTCTGATTGCTAGGCTAATACCTATCCTTTGACCTGCTGCTGACTCTCCCTTCCTGCTAGACTGATATGCTTAGGATGTTGACTACATCTTCCAGTCTCCTTCCTTCTTTCTCTTTCTCTTGAGAGGGAGAGCAGATATATTCTCTTTGTATCTCCCTCTCCTCCAAGCATGAGGGCAAACACTAGGCTTAGTGTTTGCATCTCCAAGTTTGCTAGTTAGCTAGTTGTAGAACTCTTTCCTATCAAGTATGTACTTCCAGAAAAAAGTAGTTATTTTAAAGCTCAAAGTCTCTGACTAATTCACAGAGAAGGTGTAATCTTTAGCAAAGATTCAAATACACAATGCTCACTCAGACGCTCAAATACCTAATTTCGCTACTCTGCAACAGTAAATGCACGCACACAGGCACACGCCACCCAGAACACGGAAAACTCTGCTTTGACACAACAGCCATTATTCCATCTTGTATAAGCAAATTACATAGTTTAACTATGCACTGTGTGAAAAAGTACTTCCTCTGGTCTGCCCTGAAACTTCCACACTATTCAGTTTCATTAGATGACTCCTGGTTCTAGTATTATGGGGAAGAAAAATTCTCTTCTTTATCCTCTTCCCCCACACAATGTATAGTTTTATACAACTCTATCATGTCCTTCCTTCCTTCACTTCTCAGTCCTCCCCCCCCCCCCGCCCCGGGTAGCCACATGCTTTGCATGTAAAAGGTCCCAGGATCAATCCTGAGTATCTCCAGGTAGGGCTGGGAATGGGAAACATCCCTACTAGAACTCTGGGGACCTCCTGTCAGTTAACGTTGACTATACCGGTCCAGATGGACCAATGGTATGACTTGCTATAACTTTCTATGTTCTAAACCAGGGAGAGGCACCTGTGGCCCTCCCGGTGTGGTTGGGACTACAGCTTCCAACATCCCTGACCACTGGCCATGCTGGCTGGGGCTTATGGGTGCTCAGTTCTTCGCCCGTTCTAAACTTTTTAAAAAGCCTGATCTGGGGAAAGACTGCAAAAGGAGAGAGGGGAGAAGGCGAGCTTTGAACTTCAGAATGAGAAAGTCTGAGGGAGCCATCTCCCTCGCTTTCCCATCTCAAGGCAAAGCGCAAGGCCCTTTTGCTCCTAAACTTTAAAACGCCCTGTTGTCCCAACCCGCAGGAGAATCGGCTGGGAAATCCCTCGACTGGATTCTTCCTCTGCTCCAGTTTGCATTCCTGCAGCAAGGAGCCTGGCTGGCACCGCCGCTGATGGACGCGGGACACGTGGCCGCACAATGCAGACACACGACCGACCTCAGCCAAGCCGGCAAACTTCCCCCGTCCTTATCCCAACGTCCTTTGCGCGAGGGAGGTGGCTTTTGGAAGGAAAGGGGGAGACGGGGGGCAGGTTTTCCAGGGACCCCGCCCAATACATCATCCAGAGCTTCTGCCGTCGAGGCGCGTGCAAAGCGTAACAATTTGGAAACTAGTTAGATGCAGAGGAATATGGTTCCATCCAAAAATGTACTTTGCAAACGGCTCTCTATGACTGTCTTCGGTGTGTTTTAGCGCATGTCTCACTTCATTTGACGTTAAAGGGGGCGGGGAAAAGAGGGACTTAGGTCTTTCCTTCTTCCTCCCTGTCACTCTCCTCTTGTCACGTCGGGTAAGTTCGAGACCCCGAGGCTGCTCGTGAGCAGGAGCTGTAGCTAATATGCGCAAACCCATCTCATTATTTATTATGTTCTTAATAGCATAGTGGGGGAGGGGCCCCCATTATAAGCTACTTTTTTTTTAATCCCGCGGCTGCTTCGGGATAAAGCAACACAGATAAACTACGTTCTTTTTTGTGAAGGTAAATAAATAAAAAGTCTCGAAAACAACTACTGGGAGAAAGGGTGGATATAAATCAAATAAATAAATAATAAATAAACAAACAATGATTGCTTAGAGAAGAGAAATTGTCCGTCGTGGTCGTATTCAGGCGAATGTCACGGTCACCCGATTTTGAAAGAGCAAGAGTGAAAGCCTGACCTTGCTGAAGTCCAAAGCGTGCGTGTGCGCGCGCCGAGGCTCAGACCCGAAGGAAGACTTTAAAACCGCAGTGCTACGTGCGAGCCACCCATTTAGAATTACTGCGTTTGTTTTATTATTATTAAAACATACAAACTTTAGGCATAATTTGCCTAGAAATAAAATCTCCTGCGAGAAGTTCAGTGTCTCTTCCAACTTCCACACACACGCACAACTACGAAACCTGTAACAAATCTCTTCTTTTCCCGTAATTCACATGTCAGGATCCAGGGTTATAGTCAGAAAAGAAGTTGTTAACTTCTCTGCTTTCTCTCCCCCCACTCACTCCGCCCCCTCTTCAAACTTCTTTTTCTTTCCAGCGCGCTTTTTTCCTCCCTCCGGGTTGTGCCAACTATTTATTTATCTTTATTCCTTCTCCTTTTCTTTGCATTCATTCCTTTTTCCTCCCTCTGTGTGTGTGTGTGCCTGGACGGTCTGATCCGTAGCTTGTTACCACCCACTGCACGCTCTCTCCTGTCGCCGAGGTGTTTCTATACAAACTTCAGCGTCCAGTTGTCATATTAATTATTACCGGAGTAATGACTGAAATCGTCAAAATAAGAGGGGGAATCGAGCGAGCTCTCCTCCGCCCCACCCCTCCTCCTCCTTTTTCCCTGGCTCCTCAAAGATTCAGCAAAAGACCCTTTGCAGCACAAAGCACTAATTGGGCTCCAGCAAATACCCTGACAAGGCATGGAAGAGAGGGTTCATAAAGCCCCACAATTGTGAAGGGGGGAGATCCCTGAATAGACCCCACGCTTCTTTTCTAAACTCTCTTGCTGAGCTAAAAATGGACTGATTCTTGAATACTGGACTGATCTTGAATGCTATACCCAGCAGAGAGAGAGAGAGAGAGAGATGGAAATTGTAAGTCCCCCTTCTCTCCCCCACCCTCCCAGCCATTCATTTCTTCTATGTAGAGAATAAGCTTTTTTGTTGTTGTTTACTATGAAAGACCTTTTACTTTATTTTCCTTCTTAGAGATGGAAAGTTGGGGGTGGTGGAAAGACATGTGCCTAAGACCCCAAGCTAGGTTGTCTACTGTAACAAAACAGGGTGTAACAAATCGTCCCCTCTTTCTACCCCTCCCGGAAAAAGTTCCAAATGTAATGGTTCTTTTGAAGATCCAGATAGAATTAATGGCTTTCGTTATGCTTATCCGAAAGACGGGCATTTTATCATCATGCACACAGAGGAAGCTAAGCTTTCAAGCAAAACAAAAATCTAAAAGCAGGAGAAAAATTTGAAAGGGAAAAAAAAGGAGAGGAGAGGGGGATGTCAAAAGAACCCAGGCAAGCCGATGTGGCTACAATTCACTCCCAGAAAACAATAGTAAAACAATGGCCAGAGTTTCTTTAAGTGAAGCAGAAAAGGAATATTTATTATTATGGGGAAATTAAGGACACTTAATTGCAGGTGCAGAGCTAATGAATGGGGGCTGGGGCTAAGCATGTGTGTGAGAGAAATCACATTTTGTATCTATAACTCTTACTTCAATGGTTATTTTACTTGGACAAGGAATTTGAAAAGAAAGCCCGAAAATAAACTAATTCAGAAGCAGTATTTTTTTTAAAAAAAATTGCCATTGTGTATCATAAGCAAAACCTACTGTAATCAGGAAATCCAAAGTAATGTAGAAACTTCACCCTCCTGACTAATAATAATAATAATAATAATAATAATAATAATAATAATAATAATAATGCTTTTACTCCAGGCACAAAACATTCTTGAGTTGACTTGCCTCTGTAATTGTCATAATCACGAAGGGAAGGTGAGAATCTACTAGTTGCCGTATGCTGGCTTGCTGTTTCTTGCCACTTTTAGACATTTACTTTCAGTGGAGGATAGTCCATTGGGACAAGTGGGGCAGTGTCCCACCAAGCTCAGTCTGCTGTCAGCCACCTCCCACCTGCTAGTCTTCTGCCTGACCTGCCTACCTCCTTAAATCCATCCAGTCCAGAGGGTGGCACTGCTTGCCACCTTCCTACTGTTCCTTAATCTCAGAGTTGTCCTTGTAAAACTCAGCAGGGGGGAGGATGGGGGCAAAAGTAGAATTAGTTGGCTCTGTCTGTCATTGGCTCTGACTCCACCTGCTATAAGGCACCCTGACTTCTCCCCACCGGTCCCAATGGGCACCAGCTACCACTGCTTACTTTCATTTGTTGCAGGGATAAGGAACCTGTGGCTCTCCAGTTGTTGTTGGACTCCCATCAACCCCACCTAGAATGGCCACTGGTCAAGAAGGATGGTAGCCTGACATTTGGAGGGCCACAGGTTCCCCACCCCAAATATATTGTTGGATGGTTATTACATGGATTCAGCCCATTCCCTGGACTCTGTTGAGGCACGTGATCAAACTGATATCTATTTGTGAATATAAGCTGAAAAGTAGTCCTTAAAACTTCTGGCATGTGCCTCCATGTGTGCTCAGCCCTGGGTCTACATGTGCCTCAGGCCTAGTCTGTGTTAGCATTGGAGCTGGGTGCTGGCAGACGCCGAACTGTAACAGGATCCCTGTTGCAGGAGCACGCTTTGCCCTGGATATAATCATACTGAGACTCTAGCTGTAGAAAACAAGAACGCTTACATTTATTGTAGGAAATACATACTGGACAGGAAAGAGCCTAGTTTTAGCTAACTAAAGAAAGTTGTAGATACAAAGAACAATGCTTGCTCTTTCACCTCTGAGAGAGAGAGAGAGAGAGAGAGGAAACATGTCTCCTCTTCCAAGGTGGGATGAAGAAGAGGAAGAGCAGGAAATGAGGTCAGGTCAGCACAGGTTAGGCCAGAAAAACACTCAAGGAGTCACTGAGGTTCCCCTCTCTATATCTACTCTTCCCCATGCAAAACAAACCCACCAGCAAGGTGAGTCCCAACACTTCCAACAGTTTGTACTACTGTCCAGTCACGTGTGCAACCAAAAGACATAGTAGAAGCCTGAGTTGGCAGTGGACTATATAGTCATAGGATGCTATTTTTGAATGCTGTTTTGTAAAATAAAAAATCCCTCCGAGAAAAAACTAGCTCATAACGGGGAAAACTACTTCTGTCCCAGCATATTTCTTTCTGTACTAGTTTTCTATGAGAAAGGCTGGGTTTTGTTTTTGAATGTAGGAAAGCATTTTAAAAATGTGATCTTCCTCCTGAAGTAGAATTGCCCATTCTGTCACCCAGGAACCTACAGCCTCATTCAGATCTATGAACAAGAAAGGCCAGTGATGTTCCTTCCTCCTCTCCTCTTTAAAACAGGACCAGATCTTGCATAGCTGTTATAAGAACTTTCCAAAGAGCCCTTTCATACACTGGAAAAGTTGTACTTTTGGGAAACTTTCAAGGAGTTTTGCACTTTAGGTCTGTCCCATGCTTAAGGTTTGATATAGGGATGGACAGGAATAACAATCAAGTCATCAGTAACTTGGGCAGGTAAACATGCAGGCTCAACATTCTTAACATTATGTCTACTGCTACCGTTTCCTTCTTCTTCTTTTTGGCAGAATGGCCATGCCAGTACTTCCAAGAGGCTGCAATCCTATACATATCTACTCAGAAGTAAGCTCCATTGGGTTCAGTGGGACTTACTTCCTGCTAAGTGTGTTTTGGATTGCAGCCCTAGTCTCCCACTGTAAGTACAAGTGCTCTTTGGGAAGCATTTTTAAAGCTTCAGAAGGTATATAAAACTTCACATTTTCCTCAGGTAGCAGACAGCATAAGAAAAGCTCCTCTGGATGAGGCCAAATGGCCATCTAATCTAGTACTGTGTTCTCGCGGTGGCCAACGAGATGCCTATAGGAAACTTGCAAGCAGGACCAGAGTGCAACACCACTCTCCCCACTTGTGATTCCCAGCAATTGCCTCCAACAGTAGAGACAGAACATAGCCATTATGGCTAGTAGCCTTGGATAGCTTTATCCTCCATGAATTTTTGTAATCCTCTTTTAAAACCATCCAAGTTGGTGGCCATCACTACATCTTGTTGAAGCAAATTCCATAGTTTAACTATACAAGAAAGCACTTTCTTTTGTCTACTTTGAGTCATCCAATATTCAGCTTCACCGACTGACTGAGTTCTAGTATTATGAGAAAGTTTGTTGTAAGGTGCTTCTTATCCAAATAACTGGGAAATAACAGTTTCCCTATTTCTAGTCAGAGATCAATCCACACAACCACTTCTTGGGATTATTTAGAAAGTTGTCTGCCCATGGAGATTAGGTTGTAGGAACCAGTCCTCAGCTGCCTGTTTTGAGGATAAGCTTTTGACAGGTATGAAAAATGGAAATGGACTGCCTTCAAGTCGATTCCAACTTATGGGAGACCCTATAAATAGGGTTTTCATGGCAAGAGATATTCAGAGGTGGTTTACCATTGCCTTCCTCTGACGCTGAGAGGCAGTGACTGGCCCAAGGTCACCCAGTGAGCTTCATGGCTGTGTGGGGATTCGAACCCTGGTCTCCCAGGTAATAATCCAACATGTTAACCACTACACCACACTGGCTTTCTTTGACAGGTATACAATGGAATAAATTGACTTCTGTATGAAGCTAATTGCTCTTTGCAAATCAATCAAGATGGACCCTTGGAATGCACTTTTGATTTTATTTCATTGAACATTTAAGTCTAAAATAAATCAGGGGTTATTGAGCCTTAGCACCAAACTACATGTGACACAAGAGACCTGTCACTGGATCTCCCAAATTTTTTGTTGTGACTTAAAAGCATCTGGTGGGTTTTGCCAATTTGCTCAAGCTGCTGTGAAGTGAAGTGCGGGCTAGGAGCTTCCATGCTATTTTCTTGATCTAATATCACCTCCTGAAACTGATGTGGTGACTGGGATAATAATACAGCACCTGGCTGAAGTAACTGCTTTCAGCAGCATCAAAATTCTTACCATAGAAATGTGACACGTTGGAAGTGTTGGGATGCAACTCACCTTGAGTGGGTTTGCATGGGTTAAAGCAGACAGAGAGAGGAACCTCCATGCTTCCTAGACTGTTCTTTCTGACCCAACCTGTGTTAACCTTCCTTCAGGTGCTAGACTGGTATTCTTAGGGTTGCTGACCTCATTTCCTGACTCCTCCCTTCTTCTTCATCCCACCTCTAGAGATAATACATCTTTCCTTTATGTCTCTCTCACCAGCAGGGGTCAAAGAGCAAGCATGGCTCTTTGCATCTCCAACTTAGCTAGTAAGAACTAGGAACTCTTTTCTATTAAGTATATATTTCCAGTACTAAGCCAAGCTCTCTTACTTTCTTAAACCTAGAGTCTCAGTGTGACTATATCCAGGGGAAAAGGTGTGTGCTCTTTCAGATAAGATCCACACACAGCTCAACTGTAGTCCTGTTTTGCTGCTTTGCTAACAAAAAACAAGGACAGGAAAAATCCAAGATGTCTGGTTTTGCATAGGCTCCTAGAAGTGTAATGGTGGTGCCAAGGGATGTCAACATTTTACACCGGCTATGCAGTATCTTTTTTCAGCCCAAAGGCCACATTTCCTCATAGGCAACCTTCCAGGCATTACATGCTATTGGTGGGTGGGATCAGAGCAAAAATGTGGGCAGGGCAATGGATGTGACTTCTACAAGTGTACAGTCAGCAACATTCCAGCCATGGAAAAACCAGAGGTTTCACATTTCTCCATCCAGACAAGGAAGAGGCATTATCACAAAAGTCCTTGAGGACACTAGGCAATAGCACTTGAGGAGAGCACAGGCGAAGGCTGGTGAGGGGCATGATCTGGGGAGTCCTAAAGGCCGGGCAGAGATTCCTGGAGGGACACATTTTATACAGCCATATGCAGGGACAGCATTTAAATTCAAAGCCTGGCACTACCTCCCCCTCCCTCTCAAATTAAGCCTTTTTATTAATCTTCAGATATTTTTTCAGCTTGAACTAGAGTTCTTCTTTATAATAAAGCTAAACATTCAAGAACGTTTGGTGGGCTACTGTAAGGACAGAATACGGAGAAACCGATTGGTTCCCAATCGGAAAGGGTGTGAGACAGGGGTGTATTTTATCACCCTATTTGTTTAATCTATACGCAAAACATATACGGAAAGCAGGATTGGAGCAAGATGGAGGTGGGAAAATTGGAGGGAGAAATATCAATAATTTAAGATATGCAGACGATACCATACTACTAGCAGAAACCAGTGATGATTCGAAACAAATGCTGATGAAAGTTCAAGAGGAAAGCACAAAAGCAGGACTACAGCTGAATGTCAAAAAGACTAAAGTAATGACAACAGAAGATTTATTTAACTTTAAAGTTGACAATGAGGACATTGAACTTGTCAAGGATTATCAATAGCTTGGCACAGTCATTAACCAAAATAGTCAAGAAATTAGAAGGCTAGGACTGGGGAGGGCAGCTCTGAGACAACTAGAAAAGGTCCTCAAATGCAAAGATGTATCACTGAACACTAAAGTCAGGATCATTCAGACCATGGTATTCCTGATCTCTGTGTGTGGATGTGAAAGTTGGACAGTGAAAAAAGTGGATAAGAGAAAAATCAACTCATTTGAAATGTGGTGTTGGAGGAGAGCTTTGTGCACACCATGGACTGCGAAAAAGACAAATAATTGGGTGTTAGAACAAATTAAACCAGAACAGTCACTAGAAGCTAAAATGGTGAAACTGAGGTTATCATACTTTGGACACATAATGAGAAGACATGATTCACTAGAAAAGACCATAATGCTGGGAAAAAAGGAAGGGAGTAGAAAAAGAGGAAGGCCAAACAAGAGATGGAATGATTCATAAAGGAAGCCACAGACCTGAACAGGGTGCTTCATGAGAGATGCTTTTGGAGGTCACTGATTCATAGGGTCACCATAAGTTGTAATCAACTTGAAGGCACATTAACAACAACAAAAAGTGAAGCATCTTCATATAACTGGAGTGGCTTTGAATCAGTGGCTTGTGCTGCTAGGGGACATTTCACACATGACGCAGTAGCAAATCCAAGTTTGCAATCAGCCGTACACATGGCGGGGAACTGAAGCAATCCCAGCTCCCTGGCATGAGGAACATAATGCATGCATTTGAAAATGTTAGAGTATTGATAAATGAGCAGAGTTTAGGTGAGTGAAGCTTACTCAGCGTTCTGTGCAGTATGAGTGTGTGTGGTGTTCCTGAAAGGACCAGGCTTTTACCCTACATTGAATCATTGAGATTTTAGTTGGTAAAATAGAAAAATCCTACTTTATTAATAGAAAATATGGAAATCCTACTTTATTAATAGAAAATATGGAAATCCTACTTTATTAATAGAAGTATGAGTATACTACTTTATTAATAGAATATGAAAAGACTACTTTATTAATACTACTTTGTTGATAGGAAAGGCTCTAGTTCTACCTAAGTTGGAGGCTCAATGGCCAGGCATGCTCATTTGCCCCCATGCTAGTGGTGAGAGACAAAGGCAAAGACATTTGCTCTCCGCTGGTCTGAGAAGGAGGCAGGAGAGTCTGGAGGTGAGATCAGCTCCTGAGAGTATCAGTTTACAATGGAAGGAAGACAAGTGGAGGAACACAAGTAAGGATAGGCAGCTGGGGGATCCTCTCTCTATCTCCTCTTAGGAATGGGAGAACCAAACAGGAGTTGCTCTTCCCACACTTCCAACAGAAAACACATGAATTTCATAGAATCATAGAATCATAAAATAGTACAGTTGGAAAGGGCCTATAAGGCCATCAAGTCCAACCCCCTGCTCAATGCAGGAATCCAAATCAAATCATTCCCGATAGATGGCTGTCCAGCTGCCTCTTGAATGCCTCCAGTGTCAGAGAGCCCACTACCTCTCTAGGTAATTGGTTCCATTGTCCTGTGGCTCTAACAGTTAGGAAGTTTTTCCTGATGTTTAGTCGAAATCTGGCTTCCTGCAACTTGAGCCCATTATTCAGTGTCCTGCACTCTGGGACGATCAAGAAGAGATCCCGGCTGTCCTCTGTGTGACAACCTTTCATGTACTTGAGAAGTGCTATCATATCTCCCCTCAGTCTTCTCTTCTCCAGGCTAAACATGCCCATTTCTTTCAGTCTCTCCTCATAGGGTTTTGTTTCCAGTCCCCTGATCATCCTTGTTGCCCTCCTCTGAACCTGTTCCAGTTTGTCTGCATCCTTCTTGAACTGTGGAGACCAGAACGGGATGCAGTATGCAAGATGAGGCCTAACCAGTGCTGAATAGAGGGGAACTAATACTTCACGTGATTTGGAAACTATACTTCTGTTAATGCAGCCTAATATAGCATTTGCCTTTTTTGCAGCCATATTGCACTGTTGGCTCATATTCAGCTTGTGATCAACAACAATTCCAAGATCCTTCTCACATGTCATATTGCTGAGCCAAGTATCCCCCATCTTATAACTGTGCATTTGGTTTCTTTTTCCTAAGTGCAGAACTTTGCATTTATCCCTGTTGAATTTCATTCTGTTTTCAGCCCAATGCTCCAGCCTATCAAGGTCCCTTTGAATTGTGTTTGTCTTCCACAGTATTAGCTGTGCCCCCAATTTTGTATCATCTGCAAATTTGATCAGCATCCTTTGTACCTCCTCATCCAAGTTGTTAATAAAAATGTTGAAGAGCACTGAGCCCAGGACTCAGCCCTGTGGTACCCCACTCGTTACTTCCACCCAGTTTGAGAAGAAACCATTGATAAGCACTCTTTGAGTACGATTCTGGAGCCAACTCTGGGTCCACCTGATAGTTGTTCCATCCAGCCCATATTTAGCTAGCTTGCTTATCAGAATATCATGGGGCACTTTGTCAAATTTGTTGCATTCATGCATTACATTTCTTCATATATGATAAAAATATAAGACGTTACACTGTCATACCATCATGATGTCATGCAGCATGATGTCAGGGGTGGGGTGCAGCAGCAGGGCAGCAAGATACAAAGATGGCTGACTGAGTGTAGGGTGCCCAGGGCGGTGGTACAACAGCCTACGAAAGTGGGTTGGAGTGGGGACTGTGGGTGCTGAGGAGGATGGGGGTGGTGAGGGGATGGGAGGGTTGGTGGGGTGGTGGCAAGCAAGTAAATGAACAAATTAGTGGGCTACGCAATGGTGGCAGTGCACCCTGGGTGGGAGGCCAGCGACAATGGCACAACAACAGAGGAAAGTGGGTAGGGGTGGGAATGTGGGTAGGGACTGTGGGTGCTGAGTTGTGGTGGTGAGGCAATGGGGGATGGTGAGGGGGGCAGCAAGTGAACAAGTGTTGCAAATTGCAGCATGACTGAGTTGGGGGGGCGGGGAAGGAGACCTAGCAGAGATCCACAAGAATGCATGGGTAGTGGCCAGTGATGGACTGGCCAACCAGCTTCATGGGAGGCCTTGTGGTAGGGATGAGGCCTTCCAGGAGCTGGCACTGTGGGTCATCCAATCTGCCGCTGCCCCCCCACTCACCTCACCCCCCCCACTCACCTCTCCCCCCCCAGTTGTTTGTTCACCTGTTCAGTCTCCAGACCATGTGATCTAAAGCTCTACAGGGGGGAAGGGTGGGGGCTTAGCAAGGTCAGAAGTGGGAAGGGGTGGGACTTTAGAAAGGTCTAAAGTGGGAAGAAAGGGAGAGGGCTTAGCGAGATCTACAGTATGGAATGTAAGGCGCTTAGCGAAGTCCAAAGCGGGAAAGGGTGGGGGCTTTGCAAGGTGTAAATGGGGGAAGAGAGGGGGCTTAGCAGTTCTAGGAGGTGAAAGGTGAAGGTCTAAGCAGTTATCATGGGGGACTTGAGGTTGGTGAGAGGTGGGGGGAGTTTGGTGAAGGGGTTGGGGAACAAAGCGAGCAGGGGTGGCAGCCCCTAGTTAGGTATATTGTTAAAACATCATAGGTGATGTATGCTCCAATCCCTAGCATAAACGGTAACACCCTGGACTTCTGCCCCTAAATCCCGTTCTGATGGCACCACTGTATTGATTAGGTACATGTTCAGGTACATTCAAATTGGGAATGGGTGGAATACAGTAGGCAATATATGTGCTAGGTATAGAGTTTTCAACTACTGGATCTGTGTAACTTTGTGAATGCCTTATTACTTAGCCCTGCTTCATCTCTGGGCATAAAAGCTTAAAAGAGATTTCCAAAGAAAGACACTATATAACTATTTTCATTTTGTGAAACATTCTGACAAAAGGAATGTTTTACCCCTCCAGTGTGTTTCTCAGTAGTGTACTGCCAAATTCAGAAGTACAGGGTCCCTTCATAATAGCCACAGTCACTCCTCCTCACAGCCATGTCCCCCTCTAAGATTATAGAACCTTCTAAGATTATAGAATAATCTGGCCAGACTTGAATACTGCTTTCTGCTGCTCTGTCACCGTCACAATTTGACTCTCCTTTCTTGCTGTTAGACATATTGCTTGAATTATTGAACTCAGTGTCATTTATCTCCTGCTGCTACCAAACTGCTTGATTATGTAGATGGGATGCTATCATCAGGATTCACTGTCTCTTCTTCTGCAATTACAGACTTCTCACTCTCCACAACTTGGCTTTTTGAAGTGGGAACTAATAGGAACTCCTTTCACTCTGATCGGCTCCAATAAGGAAACAACAAGGAAGCAAGTTAGAAGCCTCTTCTCAGTGGCTAACACACTCCTCTTTCATGCTGATTGGCTCATAGGATGCTGGAGACATAAGGACCCTGCTGGGACCTGGTTTCCAAAAAAGTAAGGGGTCTAAGGTCACACACACCCCAGACTCTGGACAACTACACCCCTGGTGTTTCTTACTAACAACTCTGATTCAAAACTGGTCAACCAAATATGCATAAAAATGCCTCACTGTGGAGGACATTTTTGCTAATGATTGAACTTCACAAACAGCTTTTCATTGGACAGAAAGGAATTTTCTGTGGTGGAGCCTGGACTTTGGAATGCCCTCTCTAAGGAAGCTTGCCTGGCACCAGGTGACACCCTTTGTATTTGCCCAGGCATTTTAGATTGTAGAGTTTAGTCCTGCGTATAATTAATTTTATTCAATTGTTCAATTAATTTTGTACACTACCCCAGAACATTTTGATGAAAGATAGGTAAGAAGTATTTTAAATAAACAAATAATTGTGATATTACCAGGCTTCAACATGGAACCTTCTCATGAACAGCCTGTGCTACGTATTCCTGTGCAATGGTCCCTCCCCAATAACAGTGTGGTCAAAAGTGTTGTCATAGGGCAGGAGTGGAGGACATGCTTTTCATGCAGGCAGTTCCAGGTCAAACCCCTGGTATTTTTAGTTAAAAAAGGATTATGAGGTAGCAGGCCTTTTCAGGCCTGTGGGCACATTTGGATTTTTTGGCGAATGGGTGGCACCCTCTGGTCACTTTTCTTCTTCCTCCCCAGACCAGCCACCCCTCCGCTCCCCAAGACACAGAATGTTTTCTTTTAGCTTTTCGTTGATCTGGGTAAAAGCCAGATGCAGCAGAATTAATCTGAACCCTGAAAAGCAGAGAGAACTGAAAGAAGAGGCGGGAAAGAGTGTCACTCTTTCAACTTCCTTCCTCAGCTTTATGTACTTCTCAGGGAAGTAAAAAGTAACACTCTCACTAACTCATAACCAAAGGGCAGTGAGGAGGTGGGTGTGGGGCTACGATGCCTTGTGGGCGCTATGGGGAGAACTCGAGGGCATCACTGCACCTACATGTGCTACGTTGGTGACTCTTGTTTTAACTTCACACAAGGCTTGTTCATAGGTTGGTATACTAAATTGGCTGGTTATTTTATTCTGCTGCCATTGTAGTGCAGCATTGCTCACAAAACAACCAAATTTTCACTGAACTATTTTATTTGGTGCCTTCCTAAACCCTTCAGAATTTCAGAGTAGCCTTATATGTTTATTTATACTTTATTTTGACATTTTAATGCCACCTCTCAAAGACAAACAATAAACAAAAACAATGAAAAAAGTAACACATATAAAGCAACAAAAACTAAAAAGATCAGCATTAAAAAAAATCCTGGTCCAGCCCAGCAAATTACATACAAATGTAACATAAAATAAAAAATAGTGGCAGTTTCAAAATTCTAAAATCAGGCTGAAATAAAAAGGTCTGAAAGGTCTTGTTTAAAAACAGCTAAAGAGGGGGCCAAACACATATCCTATTGTATTTGTTTGTTTGTTTGATATCCCACCCTTCTTTTCAGAAGGAGCCCAGGGAAGCAAACAAAAACACTAAAAAACGCTGCAAAGCATCTTAAAAACCGACTTTGAAATATATTTAAACAAAACATCTTTAAAAACATTGTTTAAAATGAAGCTTTAAAAGCATCTCAAAAAGCAATTCCGACACAGACACAGACTGGGACAAGATCTCTACTTAAAAGGTTTGTTGAAAAAAGGAAGGTCTTCAGTAAGCACCGAAAAGATAACAGAGACGGTGCCTGTCTAATATTTAAGAGGAGGGAGCATGAATTTGTGATAGGAACATTAAGAAGCTGCCTTATATTGAGTCAGACTATTAATCCATCTAGCTCAGTATTGTCTACACTGACTGGCAGCAGCTGTCCAGGGTTTCAGACAGAGTTCTCAGCCAGCCCTCCTGGAGATCCTAGGGATTGAACTAGAGACCTTCTGGATGCAAGACAGAAGCTATGGCCTCTTCCTCTACACGCAGTGGTTCTTAACCTGGGGTGCACATACCCCGGGGGTGAGAAACACTTTTTCTAAGGGTGCAAGGCATTGTTCAAGAGATTTTAAAAATTCATTTAATCATAGCTAAATTAGGCTAAAACACACATTAAAATAAAATTAAAAATGAACGGTATTTTTTCAGGGGGTGCAAGAGCATATTTTGGCTTAGCTCAGCATGGCAGTAAATATGACCGGGAAAGGACAAAATGGCTGCAAGTACCTCTCCAGGAGCCTGCACATTTCTGTGTTCCTGTAATCTAGCAGTGCCCAGCCCTATAGCCAAGATCCTCTATGAACTATACTCAGCTCATTCCCATTCAGCAATAGCACTCTGCAATCTAAATTAAGCCTCCTTGCTGGTTCTGCCCCTTTCATCATTCCTTCTACTTGCTGTGTTTAAAGATGAATGCAGGCACTTGTTTTCTTTTTGTTATCTTGGAATAATTCCAGTTAAACCTAGTACATATCCTGCCTTGGTGTTCTAAGTAATAAAAAAAATTCCTAAATTTACAAATAAAAATTATATGTATAAATTAGGCTGTAATGTCAATATTCCTGTTGAATTCAAATGCAACCCCCCCACACACACAAAAATTATGGATGAGGCTATGAAGAGGATCACAAATACTTTTGTCAGCTCAGTGCCCTAACCATATTTACTCAGGGATAGTCCGTTTCAGTGGGATGTACTCCCACATGCATAGAGGCTTGCAGACTTCCAGAGTTAAGGGGTGATGGACAGAAG
The DNA here is from genome assembly GCF_030035675.1 of Rhineura floridana. Lineage (NCBI taxonomy): Eukaryota > Metazoa > Chordata > Lepidosauria > Squamata > Rhineuridae > Rhineura > Rhineura floridana. The sequence continues at coordinate 35,425,535 of NC_084487.1, forward strand.
AAAGTAAATGGGCTGGTGGAGAAGCATCAGCTGTAGAGTAGACATGGTGAATGATTCCTTTGGAGGTTGGGAAAAAGATTTTTTAATTATAAATTCCATCCTGAGGCATCTTGCAATTATAGGGGTGGGCCACCGCCCAGTGGCAGAGCATCTGCTTTGCATGCAGAAGGTCCGAGGTTCAACCCCTAGGATCTCCAGATGGGGCTGGTAACGTCCCATCTGCATCCCTAGACAGCCACTGCCAGTCAGTGTAGACAGTACAGTAACTAGGTTAGTCTGACTTGGTATACAGCAGATTCCTGTCTGTTAATTCGTGTCACCTACCAGGTCCTGAGCTGGAAATTCAGTACTCCAGTCAAGTGAGTGAGCATTAGAACAAGGGCCACCAGCTGGTTCCCCATGTTGGAATATGTGGTTCAACTCCAACTTGTGGGTTGAGGCTGCATGGGGTTAAAAAGGGTAGCTAGAGAGGAGACCTTCTGGTTGCTAGGCTATACCTGTCCTTTGATCTCCTGCTGTCTCTTCCTGCTAGACTGATATGCATAGGATGTTGATCACATCTCCTTCCCTCCTTCCTTCTTTTTCTTCTTTCTCTTGTGAAGGAGAGCAGACATATTCTCTTTGTCTCTCCCTCTCCTCAAGCATGAGGGCAAACACTAGGCCTAGTGTTTGCATCTCCAACTTAACTAAAGTAAAGGTAAAGGTGTCCCCGCACTTGTAGTGTGAGTTGTTTCCGACTCTTAGGGTGATGTCTTGCGATGTTTACTAGGCAGACCGTATAAATGGGGTGGGATTGCCAGTTCCTTCTCCGGCCTTTCTTTACACCCCCCCCCAGCATATGCAGGGTACTCATTTTACCAACCACAGATGGATGGAAAGCTGAGTGGACCTCGACCCCTTTTACCAGAGATTCGACTTTCTCCTTCCGTTGGAATCGAACTCTGGCCGTGAGCAGAGCTTTCGGCTGTGTTACCACCGCTTACTACTCTGTGCCACGGAGGATTTTAGCTAGTCAGATATAGGACTCTTTCCTATCAAGTATGTACTTCCAGAATAGTTATTTCTTATTTTAAAGCTTAAAGTCTCTGTCTGACTAATTTGCAGGGAAGGTATAATCTTTAGCAAAGATTCAAACACACATATAGGTTCACTCAGAAATCTCCGTTCCCAGTATTGCTACTCTCTAACAGGTTAGGGGCACCAGGCATGCAAAAGGAGATCTGAATAATTAAAGGAGCTTTTGTGTTGCGAAACAAGGAAGCTAGTAAAGACCTTCAGAGTTTAATCAGTAAAGTGTTAAGCCTTTTTCTTAAGGATGGCTACTGTGGAACAACAGCTAAGCCTTGACAAACTTTCACCTGGAAACTGGAAGCTATGGTCGTTCTGAATGAGATGTCACTTAAAGCAACAGAAGCTAATGGAAGTGATCAGAGACCCGGAACCAGGACCAGAAGCCTCACAGGAAGCAAGGAGAGTTTGGACCGAGAAAGACGAAAAAGCACAGGATCTCATTGTCAAATGCGTGAGTAACTCGCAAATCCCTTTGATCATTAACTGTAAAAATGCCAGAGAAATGTGGATTGCACTGGAGTCTAACCACCAGCCAAAAAGCCAAGGGCATTTAATTTCAATGTTATGAAGTCTTATTAATTTGCAAATGAGGGATGATTCATTTGAAGAACACCTCACTAAATTTATGGTGTTAATTCAGGGAATAGAAGAAGCAGGCACAAAATTGGATGCACCGACGCACATTGCTTTATTTCTAGATTCCCTCCCAAAATCTGTGAGTAGCTTTTGCCTCATACAGTAGGGCCCCACTCATATGGCGGGTTACGTTCTGGACCCCCGCTGTAAAGCGAAAACTGCTGTAAAACAGAACTCATTGAATAGAATGGCGTGCAATGCCTGAAAACCGCTGTAAAAGCGGAACAAGCGCCATATGAGTGGGGCTTTAGTCTAATTGCATCTAATTGAGACCACTGTATTAGAGAAGCGCTGTAAAGCGAAGCGCTGTAAAGCAGGGCCCTACTGTATTGCAACAATAGCAAAAGACTTTAAATGAAATTATATCAGAAGTGAGACAGCAATTCTTTCAGGAAAGCGAACGAAATGCAGGAAAGGACAGCATCTCATCTTTCCTAAGTAATCAGACTTCTGGCCGACTGCCAGTCATATCCAGATTTGGGGAACAAAGGCAATCAAAAGGTGCTAGATCTAAAGGCTGCTTTCTATGTGGTTCAGAGACTCACCGTAAAAGTCAGTGCAATCAGAAAGGAAAGTCTGAAGGACAAAATAAAGGATTTAAAAAGACAGACAAGAAAGATGCCAACAGTTTACAAGTAACTCATGTTGAAAAATGTTGTAATAATAAAGTCTAAGTAGATTCGGGCGCAAGTGCTCATCTGACCCTATCTGAAACTCTAACCCCACGTGGAGGCTCAGTCAAAGTTGCTGACTCACGGGAAGTGCCCATAAGGGGGCAAGGGGATGCAAAGCTGGTCTGCCAGATGCCAAGCGGCACTAAAGAGACTTACCTTAGAAATGCGCTCTGGACTCCAGGAATTTCTAATAATTTGATCTCAGTGAGGCGACCAATAAAGGATGTTCAGTGCTATTTGAACAAGATTCCTGCACAATTTCTCAAGATGGTGTAATTATATGCACAGCTACTAAGAGAAAAGGAATGTATGAAATTGATCAGCAAAGTCCAGAAGCTAATATTGTAAAGGACTGCTGTAACAAGTCATGTTTGCACCTATGGCATAGAAGGCTTGGGCACAAAGAGATTGCAAAGATTAATACCCTTCAAAGGAATAATTTAGTAAGAGGCATGAAAATTGAACCCTGCCAAGAAAAGGGGAGATGTACATGCTGTGTGAAGGCTAAAGGGACATGACCAAGTTTTCCTAAGCAGAGTGAAAGGAAGACTAAGCACCTCCTAGAGTTGATTCACAGCGACATTTGTGAAATGCCAATTCCTTCAAATGGTGGAAATAGATACAGTAGGTCCCCGCTTTACAGAGTTCTGCTTTACGGCGCTTCGTTCATGCGGCGCTTTTCAATAGGGAAAGGCCCCACTCTTATAGCGCTTGTTCCATTAATACGGCGGTTTTTTTCAGTCACGCGCCATTTTGACTTCATTTTGACGTCATTTTCGCGTGACATGGCCCATTATAGTCTATGGGGCCACGCTTTACAGCAATTTCAGCTTTATGGTGGGGGCCTGGTCCCTAACCTGCTGTATTAGTGGGGCCCTACTGTACATTGTTAATTTTATTGATGACTATTCAAGATTCACTGTAATCTATATGCTGAAGGAGAAGGGGCAAATGTTTCAGAAATTCAAAGAATATGTTGCAATGGTGACCACTAAATTTCAGAGAAAGCCACAAATTCTATGTTCTGACAACGAAGGGGAGTACATGTCTCATGCTACCCAACAGTTTCTGCATGAACATGGGATTGAGCATCAGACCACTGTACCCCACAACCCAGAACAAAATGGCATCTCGGAGAGAAAATTCAGAACCCTTATAGAGATGGTGAGATCAATGCTAGAAGATGCTAATCTCCCACAGAAACATTGGGGAGAGGCAGTGAATACTGCCACCTATCTACAGAATCATTTACCAACAAAGGTGAATAGCAACAAGGCTCCATTTGAATTATGGTATGGACGTATACCCAGTTTGGCTCATCTAAAGGTGTTTGGATCAAAAGTGTACGGTCACATACCACACCAGAAGAGAACCAAATTGGACAAAACTACAAAGGAAGGACTCTTTGTTGGATATTCTTCAAAACAAAAGGGATACAGAATCCTAAATCCCAAAACAGAAAGGATTGAAATCCAAAGAGCTGTCTACTTTGATGAAGGTCAAGGCGCATTCCAACCAGAAGGGGCACCATTCCAAGACCACAACAGTGCAGAAGATAAAGTAGAAATACCATACAGTACTACAGATTACAGCAACATGCCAGCACTGGAGGACAGTGAGGAATCAGAGCAAGAAGGGGAACCTGCACAGCCAGAAGGGGCAGCAGAGAATTCTGTACCAAGATGCTCTAACCCCACCAACAGAGGTGTACCTCCACTGAGACTGTCCTACCTTGCAAGAGCTGATGAACTTCCAGAGCCAAAGACCTGGAAAGATATTGAGGCCTTACCCAAAGCTGAAGCTGACAAGTTGAGGCAGGCAGCCAAGGAAGAGCTGGAAACTCTACACAAGAACAAAACTTGGACACTTACCAAGCTTCCTCAAGGAAGGAAAGCTGTAGGTTGTAAGTGGGTATTCAAGAAAAAGCCAAAAGCTGAAGAAAGCATTGAGAGATAACAAGGCAAGACTAGTGGCCAAAGGATACTCTCAAAAGTATGGACAAGACTACTATGAAACTTTTGCTCCTGTAGTCAAACATACAACAATCAGAACTCTTCTAAGTGTTGCTGCTAACAAGAAAATGCAGGTGGAACACATGGATATAAAAACAGTGTTCTTGCATGGGGAAATAGAAGAGGAAATCTACATGCAACAACCACCAGGTTTTGGAATACCAGGAAAGGAAACCCTAGTATGCAAACTGCAAAAGAGCGTCTATGGACTGAAACAAGCTGCAAGTGCATGGAATGACAAACTGAACCAAATGCTCTTGAAACAAGGCTTTAAAAGAGGCGAAGCAGACAAATGCCTGTACAGCAGATTCAAGAACAACAAATGGACTTATATTTTGATTTATGTAGATGATTTACTACTGGCATATGAGAATCCACAAGACAAGCAAGAGTTAGTAAATAATCTAAGCAAGGAAGTTGAAGTGAAATGTCTAGGCGACATCACATACTACCTTGGAATACAAATTGAAAGAGACGACGATGGATCCTTTCTTCTAAACCAAAAACAAAAGATTCAAGACCTACTTGAGAGCCTAGGACTGAAGGATGCACATCCAGCACCTACACCAATTGAAGTAGGATACTTGAAACCAGACCAGAACAATCAACCCTGGGAAGACAACGAAAGCTACAGACAAGCTATAGGGAAACTCCTATACATCAGCACAATAACCAGACCAGATGTGGCAGAAGCAGTGGGATACCTATGCAGAAAAACCAGCTTGCCAAACAAGAAAGACTGGGAAGCCGTCAAGAGAGTGGCAAGATATCTGAAAGGCACTGCAAACTTAAAACTAAAGCTATCAGCTACTCAAGATCCTAAGCTTCTAGGATATGCTGATGCTGACTGGGCTGGAGACACCAAAGATTGCAAGTCATCCAGTGGAAACTTGTTCTACTATGGGCAGTCACTTATCTGCTGGACAAGTCAAAAGCAAGAGACTGTAGCGCACTCATCTACTGAGACAGAATACGTATCAGCTGATGAGGCATGCAAAGAAATGCTGTGGCTATGCAAGCTTCTAGGAGACTTGGGCATATCTGAACCAGAGCCTATCAGAATACTTGAGGACAATCAAGCTTGCATAAGACTCGCGGAATCAGAAGGACAAAGTTCTCGCATGAAGCACATTGATGTGAAGTTCTACTACCTAAAGGACATAAGGGAGAAAGACTTCTAGAGATGATCTACTGTCCAACAGAAGAGATGACAGCTGATGCTTTGACCAAGCCATTGGGCAAAGTCCAACACCAAAAACTACGAGGCAAGATGCACCTTGTAGAATGAACCAAGTTCTCGTTGAGAAGGGGTTATTGTGGGTTGAGGCTGCATGGGGTTAAAAAGGGTAGCTAGAGAGACCTTCTGGTTGCTAGGCTATACCTGTCCTTTGATCTCCTGCTGTCTCTTCCTTCCTGCTAGCTAGACTGATATGCATAGGATGTTGATCACATCTCCTTTCATCCTTCCTTCTTTTTCTTCTTTCTCTTGTGAGGGAGAGCAGACATATTCTCTTTGTCTCTCCCTCTCCTCAAGCATGAGGGCAAACACTTAGGCCTAGCATTTGCATCTCCAGCTTAACTAGCTAGTTAGATATAGGACTCTTTCCTATCAAGTATGTACTTCCAGAATAAAGTAGTTATTCCTTATTTTAAAGCTCAAAGTCTCTGTCTGACTAATTTGCAGGGAAGGTATAATCTTTAGCAAAGATTTAAACACACATATAGGCTCACTCAGAAATCTGTTCCCAGTATTGCTACTCTCCGACACCCCAGAGGTTCCTCTATGGCAAAAGTTGACAATGTGGCCCATTCATCTGCAAAGGTCTTCCCTTGCACCCCCAGGGTCCACTCCCATCACTGAAAGGTTGTTATTTCTTCCTGTATTTGATGGAATGTGCATTCTACTTAATCGTAAAAGCCTGTACACTTCACAGAAACATCCAACTGCAGCCAATTGGTTGCTGCATATGCTTGGCTACTGTGTGTAAGTAGTGCCCATGATGGCTTCTCCACTTTGCAAATGTGCTTCAGGCACCAAAAGGTTGGTGACCCCTGAGGTTTATGTGATGCTAAGGCTGCAACTGTGAACACACTTACCCAGGAGTAATCCCCACAGTGGGTCTTACTTCCGAGTAAGCATGCCTTCTTTTTCTTACCTCGGAATGTGTCATCATTAGCAAGGTGTCCATGCAATCTAGAAAGCATGAGAGCCAGTTTTAAAAAACACAGTTTGTAGCCAATGCTGCTTTTATATTCGAATTATAGGGCGCACTTGTAAAAATGGCCTTAACAAGGGGCTCCGCTACTTGTGCAGAAGCATCCCTTCATTTGGAAGCCTGCCGTTCGACAGGTCTCTCCCAGTGGTTGCTCCGTCCCCTCCGTTGCGCGCGAAGATCCGCCTCTGCGCCTGCGGGAACGGCCGCTCCTTCTAGCTTTCCGCTAGCCCTGCCCTATCCACAACTATGGGCCTGGTCTCACCTCTCTGAAGAGGTACACTCCGATCCCGCCACATCCCTCCACCCAACTTGCTGCCGCAGAAACTGGCTCCTTAGGGGAAAGTTCGCGGCCCAGCGCGCCAGCGCAACCCCCCCCCCTCTTTCGGTCTGCATTGCGCCGCCCCTGGTCTCCTCTGAGAAGTCTGAAGCTGCTCTGAAGCATCCTTTCCCCGCACCCCTTTTCAGCAGCAGCCCCCCTCCATTACCGCCTACTCCTAAACTCAGCCAATCAACACACGCGGTGCTGATTAGGCCCCCTCCTTCCTCACCCCCATGCGGTGCCCAGCCCAATTGTTTATTCAGTGGCTGGGCCAACGGCACGCGCCGGGCGCACGCACTTGCAACAACAAACCTTGGAAGGGTAGCTGTGGGGGAGGGGCAGCAGAGGCGGAGCTGGGTCCAGCGCGTGTGTACGGGGGTTTGCTCCCGATCTCCGCGTGCGTGCGTGCGTGTGCGCGCGCCCGTGTGTTGTGGCTTCTTCTCAATCCATCCACAGCCCCCCCGTCCCCCCCATCCGGTCATGAAAAGGCGGCAGCACTCCCCGGCTCGCGGCCACTCGTTGCAAAGCCGGGGAGTGTGGAAGGCGCAAGGTGCAGTGTGTGTGTGTGTGTGTGTGAAGAGACACTGCGGCAGTAGGAGGAGGTGGCGCGAGCGGGGGGGGGGAGTGTGAAGAGAAAAGCGGGGGGGGGACAACAGCAAGCGGAGCTCCGGCCGTCCCCTTATAAGAGACACAATCTCTGGACGTTTTTGGCAAAAGAGGTTTGGCGAAGCAAGGCTGCGCACACGCGAGCGCCACGAGCCTCCTTTGGTTCCAAAGAAAGGGGAGGAGGGAAGCAAGCGGTGCCATCTGAGCTCGCTCGCGCTCTACCTCCACCAGCCTTTATTTTTTTCTCCCCCTTTCACTTTTTTCCCCCCTTCCCACCCGCGCCTAAGGCCAGCAAAAGCCGCGAGCCCCGCCGCGCGCCTTTCCTCCTTCGTGCGGCCGCCCAATGGCCAGCGGCAGCCCCGCCAAGATGGACAGCAGCGCCAGCCAGCCGCCGCCTCCCCCGCCGTTCCTGCAGCCCGCCTGTTTCTTCGCGGCCGCGGCGGCCGCCGCCGCACTAGCCGCTTCGCAGAGCGCGCAGCAGCAGCAGCAGCAGCAGCAGAGCCCGGCTGCGGCGGGCAGCCAACACCACCAGTCCTCTCCAGGCGCCGCCAAAGCGCCTGTTGCGGCTGCGCCGAAGCAGCAGCAGCAGCAGCAGCAGGTTAAGCGGCAGCGCTCGTCGTCGCCGGAGTTGATGCGCTGCAAAAGGCGCCTCAACTTCAGCGGCTTCGGCTACAGCCTCCCTCAGCAGCAGCCGGCGGCGGTGGCGCGGAGGAACGAGCGGGAGCGGAACCGCGTCAAGCTGGTCAACTTGGGCTTCGCCACGCTGCGCGAACACGTCCCTAACGGCGCCGCCAACAAGAAGATGAGCAAAGTGGAGACGCTGCGCTCCGCCGTCGAATACATCCGAGCCCTGCAGCAGCTGCTCGACGAGCACGACGCCGTCAGCGCCGCCTTCCAGGCGGGCGTCCTCTCGCCCACCATCTCCCCCAATTACCCCAACGACATGAACTCCATGGCAGGCTCGCCTGTCTCCTCTTACTCCTCGGACGAAGGATCCTACGATCCCCTCAGCCCCGAAGAGCAGGAGCTTCTGGACTTCACCAACTGGTTCTGAGAGGCCCTGGCGGCCCTCTTGGCGCTGGCTTTGCAGCAGGTGGGTTTGGCTTAGCCGCTTCTTGGGTGGGGGGTCTTCGCACGGGCGGAGGAGGGGACCGTGGCGGGGCTCCACTGGCAGCAGTTTGGAGATGGAAAGGAACAAGGAAAGGAACAAGGGCAGCGCGTATTGTTTGTTTACCTGGAAAGCGCCATCAGTGTGCATGAGGCTCTTCCTGACATTAAAAAAAAAAAAGTCGCAGCCCGGAGGAGCTTACAATCAAAAATTTGACAGAGGGAGGACAGATGTGTGCGAATGCAGCTAAAAGGCGTTTGGGGGAAGACCACTCCATCCCATTATAATCAATGGGAGTTGAAGGATCTGTATCACACAGATCAGTGGCTCATCTCCCCGCTGATTGCAGTGGCTGTGGACTAAATGTTTAGGTTGCAGTCCATGGACCCTTCACTGTACTTGGGCACCAAGTGAAAAATGAGTCCTCTTGGCCTATGGCAGATGGAGTGCGGATTGCCTAGGCTTCTGAGTGGCAGTTGGGGAGGAGGGAACTATTTTGGACTAGCTGTGTTTGATTATGAAGCTGCAAACCACCAAGTGCCCTCTGGAAGTACTCCTGGAACAGCCTGGGCACTGGGCTTTAGTAAGATCCACCAGTGAGATTTGGCCTACGTAGTTTGTGTGTTACACAGCCAGACTGAAGAATGGGGTTCTGCACTCAACAGAATGCTTGATCTGCTAGAGGCCTGGGAAATATCCTTCAATGGGGAACTCAGTGAACCTAGTCTGGAGCAGGTGGCTTCTAGATTGGAACTGAGCAGCCAGGTCCATAGTTCCCTTAAATTTATTTTATTTCCCTTTCCACCTCTGCACTTCAAGTATCTCAAAACATTTTGTCAATACATACATTGAAACACTAAAAAGCAACGACAAAAACGTTATAAACCATAAGCTAGCACCCTTGGATTTCTGCCAATTGGTACCCAAACAAAAAACCCTTGGAAGATGGTTCCATTGATTTCAACAGAACTTCCAGGTATATTCTGTGAGAGGGGACCCACAGCCTTACGATTTAAAACTATTAGTAGGACTTTGTTCCAACTGTGTTTGGTAGCCTGGATGCCAGTTCTGTGGAAGTTAACAGGGCTAGGCTGTGGTCATAAGCATGCTTTACGCAATCACTTAGATTCTGGATCTAGCCAGTGCCTGGATTGGAGACTGCCTGGGAACCCTATGTACCCTGCCTTGAGGTCCACCATGGAAGTGCATAAATGTAATGAGTGCAGTGACTAAATTAATCCTACATACAGTACATTCCAATGAGATCTGTGCCACTGTGTTCAATGGGATCCCCTCCATAGTAAGTGCAGTTAGGGTTGAAGCCCTACATACACTTTCCTAGGAAGAAGCCCCATTCATTATAGTGTGACTTCTTTTTTTTAGGTTAACATGCATGAGATTGGACTGTAAGGGTTGTTTAGGACTGAAGCCTTAACTGGGAATTGGTTTCTTTGAAGTCACTGGAAGTTACACCACAGTCCTGAATAATTTACATAGAAGCATCTTTGAGTTAAATCCAAATCATTCAGTTTAACAGAATTGTTGGCCTGGCTGTGAATCTGGTTTGCTTTACTGAGCAGTGAGCACTTAAGGGAGCTGGGAACCAAACTCAATTGTTTCCTTGTCTGGTAACCAGTAAGACTTTTACTGCTGTCTCTGGAAGTTGCCCTCTTTCACTTGGGTTAAGTCTTGATGCTGACCTCTCTCTGTCTCTCCCCCCCCCTTATGTTGTTACAGGACTTGCTGAAAAACTGTTGCATCTGTTTTCTTCTTCCCATTATGGAAAGAAAAAAAGTTGAGGCAGTGAAGCACAGAAGGAGTTTGACTGCATCTCCAAGAAACCGGAAGCACTCCCTGATTCTACCTTTGCACTCCAGGCTGTTTGAAAAGACATGCCGCCCAATCCTATGCATGTTTACTTAGAATTATGGCCCAATGAATTCAACAGGACTTGTTCCTCCCAAATACATGTGCACAGGATTGTGGCCTTAGGGACACTTACATGCATAGGATCAGGCTGCACAATGGGATTAGAAGCAACAGGAGGCCCAGGAGCATCTATCTGCCTATTCCCTACCCCAAAGGTTACACTGCCTGTTCTATTTACAACTTCAACAAAGCAATGAGCTTCCCTTCTGTTGAAATAAATACAGTATTGTCCCTTTTAAAAGCCTGGTTCATTCACTGCTTTATGGACTCAAACTGCAGTGCAATCCTAGGCATGCTTAGTCAGAAGTAAGCCCCACAAAGTTCATTGGGACTTAATCCCTTGTAAATGACCTTAGGATTTCAGCTGTACAGACAGATCCTATATAGGCTTACTGAATTCAGTGAGACTTACTCTTAAATGAGTGTGCAAAGGATGCTCCTATTGCCTAATACTTGTGGAGATTTTGAAAATCAAAAGTATGCTGTATTCAAAGAATCCTCTGAAGTGTTTCCTCCTATGTCCACTTCCTACCATTCCTATCATAAAATGCTTCCAATTTTTCTTGTGAACTTTTTTTATTATATTAACAAAAACCTATTTGTATCAGTCCTGACCAATTTTGGGGATATATTAAGCTATTTTTGTATATAAGAGAGAGAAATTTATAGACTTTTGTACAAATGGTTTAAAATGTGTATATCTCGATAACTTTTTAAAAAGTATGTAATGCTTATTACCTCTTCATATCTAGATGCGTAGTCGATATGACCTTACAACTGCCATGTTTTTGTTATGTGGTTTTGTAAAGGACTTGGAAATGCCTCCAGATGTACTTTAGCACCAACGTGTCTTACTTTTTTTATAGAAACTTTGCTAATGTATTAATAATGTTATTAAACAACGTTCAAAGTGAACAAAGTTTATGCAGCTATTGTCCAAACGCAAAATGGTAGCTATTTATTTTACAAGTTGCTGCCTTTTGAAGAAAAAGAGAAAAAACTTTTACCATTGCCTTTTCATGCTGTTTTATTACAAACTTACAAAAGTCATGTATAACCATGTTTTATACAAACTAGTTTGGTAATAAAACTTTGTTTCAATTAAAACAATGTCTTCCCAGTTCTGCAGCATATCTTGGCGCATCCTTAATGTTCTTTTCGCTCTTGCAAAACGGTTAGTGGGGGATCCCTTCTGGGGCTGGATCTGTGTGTATATGGAGGCATATTAGGATTTAAAATATGCAGGCCTACAAGTATAGTGGTCTTTTGTCTTTCTGTTTTCAAAATGTGTATTAAATCAAGAGAGGTCTGCCTGCTTCATTGTCCTTTCTGTTAACTGCTACACGTTTATAAAATAGCCCCCCCCCAACGAATCCTAACACAGAGGGAGCTCTTTCTTAAATCTTATGTCTTCGACCCGCTCCACCTTCTGATACAACAGGATGTACACAAGAGAGCCAGGAGGGGTGGTGGAGAGGAGGCACATAGTTGCACGCAACAGTTTAACTGCCTTTAATATATAGTCTGCGTTTATCAGGCAATATGCCTCAAACCATGTTATACTGTGTAAGTAAGTGCTGGTGGGTGGAAATCGCGAAACCAAAGGAAAAAGCAACGGAGCAGAAATGGGCGCCAGATTCAATACTCTGCTCTATCTAGCCTCTTTTTTACGTTTCCCCACAGCGTGATCTGCGTGTAAAAGTGCCCAATTACCAAGATTCAAAAAGAAATTGGGTCTCTCCCCCCCCCTTTTTTTCTTTTTGGCTGGCCTCCTTGTTGTCAGTTAGCAAAGACGTGACTGGAATTCGCCTCGGGTTCGTTCATTCTCCTCTCTCCCCCCCTCCCTACCTTTCTTGCTCAGCTCCTCCCGCGTTGCTTGCAAATTCCGTTTGCGTGCGCCAAACCAAGCGGAAAGCCAAGCGCAAAACGCATCTAATGCAATAAAAGGAGGCACTCAACGTGCCTTAAAAATCTAGCCTTTTTTTCACAAAAACAAAAAAGAGACAGCAATTCTGCGCGAATGATTACTACAGAAAGCCTTCGTGCACTGACCACAGCGGAATTTTATTTCATTTGTCGGCGTTGCATTGCCATACATTCGACCCCGCTCCTCCCCGCCATTAATATGCTGCTCGGATGGGGACGGCGGGGGGAGGGGTGTAGGAAAGCAAAGAGAAATCATTAAGATTGCCCATTCAGTTCCCTCATTGTTTTAACCGACCTTGCAACTTTTGTTTGATTATGAAAATAATAACGGCCATCATGCCCTCCTTTCCCCTGTCGCGTTTTTTTTATTAGAAAAGGCAGCCCCGCCTTTCGTTTGTTTGCCCACTTTTACAAGTGTAGCGATAAGGTATGCAAATAAAGTTTAGCAAGTACTTTATGGCGAGGGAATATAACATTAGGATAATGTTTCATTCTGATACTAAAGACCAAATTTTCTCTTCCTTATGCAGACAGGTGTTCGCTTTCCTTCCACCACCCCTTTCACTTTCCCTCTTTCTTCTCATATCTGAATAGTAAATATCCAGACTCGCGAAATTAGAGGGAAAGCGACGCCGCTCCTTGTTAACAAAATCCGAGGCAGCGACGCAAACATTCGCCCCCCAATAACCCCCCACCCAATTTCACTGGCGATAGGAAAGAGCAAGGCAGGATTGAGGGAAATCTCATTACATCTGCTCTAATCGCTTAGCAACACAAAGCCTTTTCTTGTGTTAGGAGGCGAGCTATTCAGGGGCTCTGACAAGACGGGCTCAGCATTAGTAAACTCCATAAATCAGGAGGATCTCTTTTATCGCACGATAAGTTTCCAAGCTCCTCAGCTAGCGCTATACGGAGGGAGGGCGGAAGGGCGAAACCAACTAGAAATGCGGGTGGAAATTGGTAGTTTTCTTAAAAAACAAACCACGAAGGGGAATTCGTAGAAAGCGAGCTATATTTGCAAATACATCACAACCACTTTTTCAAGCTTTTTCTAAAAAACGACTGTGCTAAACAAGCTGGGGCAATTCAGTAGATGCCCTTTGAAAAGCAGGGACAAAACATGACTCTGGGCAGGCCCAGAGGCTGCCGCGTTTCATCTCAGCGATTGGAGGATGCACAGATTGGTTCTTTCGGTTGGAGTTGATGGCGTAAAATAGGCAAAAGCCCCCAACGCCCGTGCAAAGCAGTCGCGCGCTCCGCAAGGGGGAGAGAGAGAGAGGGAGAGGGAGAGGGAGAGAGAGAGAAACACGGTTTGTTATGTCTGTGTAGCCAACATTGGTTTGCTGAATGCGGGTGTTGGGCCACAAAGATGAAGGGGAGATAACGGAAATGTATGCGCAGAGAGATGCGCGCGCATCATTTCAAGGAAGACACGTTGATCGGTATCGTTTTGGGTCTCCAAAAAAAGGGGAGGGGGAAGAGTTCAGTTCTACTTTTGGATTATGCATCGTGGAGCTATAGCACCGTTTCTTTTTTGGGAACTGACTGACCCGAATTCGGGACAGAACAGAGGGCGCATCAGCTGAGGGGTGGCTAGCTGACCCTAACTTTTATAGGGTCAAAAACTTATAGGGACAAACGCTCCCCCCCCCGACTCTACTTGAATTCATCGAGAAGTATTTTTCACACTGATTGCCATCTTACATACAGACCTCAACATTCCTACTATGAAAGCTAGCAGGCTAGGTTCAAAAGTCACGCCTAGGCCTCAATCTTCGCCGTCTATCGATCGCGAGGGATCAATATCCGATGTGTGCCTGTGTGATTTATAACACGCCGTCTCAGGGATTCACCTTCATTTCCACCGCTCGCTTCCATTGCGGGGAGGGGAAGAAGGATCAATGAAGTCCATGTCTTAAATGCTAAACTTGCTATCGATCATGCATTAACCTGAGATAATGGGAAAGGGTCGACGGTTTTTAAAGGTAATAAAACGGGGGGAGTATATTCAAAATTGCCATCGAATGCAAGCGTTGTTTTTTGCCTCGCGTGTTCAACAAACTTTCACTGCTCTCGCCCCACTCCCCACGACCCCAGCAACTTTCACCCTCAGAGCGCCTGGTTATTCTAGTTCCCCACGCCTGGCAGGTATTTTATGACCTTGCAATCCCACTTTTAGAGTTTACTTCTGAGTAAAGCTGCACAGGTTGTTAGAACTATACGGTTAAAACGCCTTTTGGATTTGGATTCCGATCCCCCACCTTTACCCCTTTTCCTTTCCCCTTCCCCTTTGACGCAGGTGGAAGTGGCAGTTCGGCCTTTCCTTTTGTGTGTAACATTATGCGCTTGGTACAGGAAGAGGCCTTGACAGGTTAATAGCGTGGCAGAAGAACCTCGTTGCACCGCAGAGCCCGGCGAAACTGAGGAGCGCGTGTCAAGCTTAATGATTTATTCAAGCTATATAGCTGTTCCAGTTTGTCCTCAGCGTTGATTGGCTGCAGGCATGCGCCCACTGTCATTTGCGCGCACCCTAGGTCCCTCCTGCGCAAGCGCCGCCGTTACGATAACAGCGCCCTGAAGGGTGATTGAAAACGGCGGCGGTGGGTCCGGCGCTGGATAGGCAAGGGTAGTAAAGGGGGAAGTGGAGAAAAATTTTAAAAAGGGGGGGGACGGGAGGAGTTCGTAAATACACTGCTCCAACCGTGACTTGCAAAGGCCCTGCGCTGGCCGCTGGGCACTTGCCGCCCGCGGAGACTGAGAGCCAAACTTTTCAATACACGCAGCCTCCTGCTAGTATTGCTCAGCCTGGCGCTTGAAAGTGCTGCTGAACATCGAGGCGAGTCTCACTGACCTTTTATGACGTGTTTGTTTTGGGGGGTGGGTCGGGTGGAATGAGGTGAGGAGAGGGACTCGCTTGTTGTGCTGTGTGTAATTTGTGTGCTTAATTTCGTTTAAAGCAACACAACAACAGCAGAGTAACAGCAGATGTTGAAATGCGAGGGTGCCAGCTTGTGCGTGCGTTTGCCTAAGAAAGCAGGCTTTTACCCTGCATCAGCATCACTGAGACTTGAGACTTAGTAAAATAAGAAAAGCTACTTTATTTATAGAAATACATAGTAGATAGAAAAGCAAACCTAGTTCTAACTAACTAGCTAAGTTGGAGGCATAATGCCCAGGTTAGCCTCATAGTTTGGAGAGAGCAGAGGCAAAGGAATGTCTCCTCTCTGCTGGACAGTCAGAGAAGGAGGAAGTGGAAAGGGCAGAAGGAGGAGGGGCAGGTAAGCTTCCCTAAAGGCATCACAGTCTAGCGACAGAAGGAAGTCAGTCAGAGCATCACAGGTAAAGGTAAACAAGCCTATCCATCTGGAGGACCCTAGCTCCATTTCCCTTCTGAAGCATAAACAGAAGAACAAAACAGGAGTTGCTCTTGCCCCACTTCCAACATTGATAAGGTGGAGGAGCAGGAGCACCTGGCCTGCCAAATGAGAAAAGGAAAACACATTTTTTAAAGTGTAGGAAGCAACCCAATTTCCTTTTTGAGAACAGTGGGCAACCCCGATCCTGTTACAGAAGGATCCCTGTCCCTTTCAGGCGCTGCATGTAGGATTGCAGCTATCAGGATGTATAGAGAAGGTATTGTTTGCTTGCAGGCTGCCTGATAAAACCTTTAAGCTACAATCCTATACATGCTTACATGGGAGTAAGCCCAACTGAACACAGGGTTGCTTACTTCTGAGTAAATGTGTACTGGATTATATCACATTAGTATTAATGTTACAGTTTCATATGCCTTATTATCTTGTAAGCCACAATTCTGTAGGGTACATCAGTACTGATGTGGAGGTTGGGGAACTGAAACTGAGAAAAACGTGCTTGTCTAAAGCCACAAAGTGAGATTAAGGAAGAAGCAAAATATGAACCTGGGACAAATTCTGATTCAAATAGACCAGTTTGGTAATTGCTATGATGCACCCATTCTCTACTGCAAAAGCCTATGCAACTTCTGCTTGAAATGAAACCTCTCAGCTTAGCCTACTTCACAGGGTTGTTGTGAGGATAAAATGGGGAGGGGGAGAGCCATGTACACCACCTTGAGTTTCATGCAGTAAAGATGGGATATGTATGTAATAATATTATGTGTTTGCTTGCAAGGACATATTTCATATATTCCCACCAAAAAATCAACAATAAAATGGAGCATCAGACCCTGGGTTTCTTCCTCTCTTCTCTTAATTAATTATTTCCAGGGAGCAAAAAGCAGCACACGTGATACTTCCCCCTCCTCATTTTATCCTTGCAACAACCCTGTGAGGTAAAAACAACAAAGAGTCTCTGGACATCTTAAAGGCAAATTTATTTTAAGCTTTCATGGACCACATTCATGAGATGTATGAAGTGTAATCCTAAATGGCTTGATATATATGCATACATATGGTTGGAGAAGGGAGGAAAGCAAATGTAAAAAACGCAGACAGCAATAGTTATGTAAAACCAAAATACCTAGAATGCAGTTTTAGTGGTAACACAAACAATACTGGCATTGGTGAGCTAATTAATACGCATAGTGTGATTTTTAAAAAAAAAAAAACATAATCTCAATTCAAACTATAGGCGATAGAATTGAATCTCCTGATAAACTGAAATTCAGCAGTTTCATGCTGAAGTTTCTCTTTGAGGTTCCTTGTTCAAAGAAGGCCCCCTTAAGGTCAGTTACAGAATGTCATGGTATGATGAAAGGTTCTACTGGTTTCTCAATAGCACTGTTTCTAATGTCAGACTTGTATGCATTTATTATTAATTTTTTGCACAGAGCAGGGATGGCGAACCTGTGGCCTTCCAGATGTTGCTTGACTACAACTCCTATCCTCCCTGACCATTAGCCATGCTAATCAGGGTTGATAGGAGTTGGAGTCCAACAACATCTGGAGGGCTACAGGTTCCCCATCCCTGCCATAGAGCCTGGCAGATTTCTCCTATTGAGGTTAAGCAAAGAGAAAGGGACTTTTGGTTTTATTTTTTACATGCATATCCTTTTCTCAATCATTGAACCCAAGGTAGTATACAGGCAGTTTCCAGGGGATCACCTATCCAGGCACTAACCAGATCAAAACCTGTTTAGCTTCAGAAAGGGGCCACCAAGTGTTCTTTCAGACCATATTCTGGAACTTGCCTAAGGTCACCCAATGAGCTTCATACTGAGTAGGGATAAGAACTTGGGTGTCTCCAGTCTTAATCCAGCACTCTAAATCACTATATGGCTCTATATGTAAGAAAGGAAGAAGAATGATAAATCACAAAAAAGGATGGGGCTGATATTAAGGAGATCTCATGCCAAAAGAAGGACTTACTATTCTTCAGTTTCCTCTCTTGGCCCTCTCACCTCTCCCATTGCTAGCCTACCTTGCAGGGCTATAGTGTGGATTACTCAGATGTGAAGCACTTTGGACACTTGTGCTATGCTTTTTGTCTATGGCTAATTGTGATTCTTCTTATTAGCAACCAAGAATATGCAGTGGAAATGGTGATTTGCTTGCCTGGCATACCTGATACCTGATGTAAAATATGACCCTTTCTCCAATGCATGCTTTAACATTCAGATTCTGTTTTCAATTTAAAATCCCCATCAAATTAAATTACAGAAGAGAAGCAGTACAAGTCTGTTGTGGTGAAACCCATCAAGAGTCTTATGACATCTTAAAAAGCAATACATTGGTTATGGGTCTGAGTTTTGTCAAATGCTGTCATTTCATCATCATTTGGGCCAGAGTAAGATAGGATCCCTTAAAGGTGTTAAGCATGTTCAAGATGCATTGATTTCAATAGGAGAATTAAGAACATGCTTCCCGGCGGCAATGCTATGCTCACTTGGCTGGGAGGAAGCCCCATTGAAATCAATGGGACTTGCTTCTGAGAGGATGGGTATAGAATCGTGCCATATACCTCCCACTTAAATTATTGGGATTAAAAGCCTGAAATCCTATACAAGGGGGGGACTTCAGGACTAAGGGTTGGATATGGCCCTGTAGGCTGCTCTGTCTGGCCCTCAGAACTTTCCCGCGACACCCCTCTCTGGCCCTGTTTTGCATCCCCCGTGTTTTTGCTTGACTGTAATATGTCCTCGAACTCAAATATTGCCTCTGGCTTGCCGGGATGGAGGATAAAGAAGAGTGTGTGAATGTGTGTAGAAATTAGCCTCCTGTACAAAGGTAAAATTTAAATTTATTGCTCCATCCATTTTTTCCTTGGGCCTTGCCCACTACTGGCATGTGCCCTAGGCAGTTGACCAGAAGGGAAAGTGGCCCTCACCACACTATACACATTTACTTGGGATTCAGCCCCATTGAAGTCAGTGGGTTGTATCTGATACATACTCTGAGCGGACCCATTGAAATTGATGGACATGAGTAACTTAGGCTCATTAATTTTAATAGGTCTGCTCTGAGTAGAACACAGTTGGATGCAACTCAATGTGACTTACTTCTAAGTAGACACGAATAGGCTTGCACTGGAAAGGTCTTTAATGTTGTCTGTATTTTGTACCTTTACACAAATCCCATGCGCGGTTAGCTCAGAGGACTTACTCCCTTGTAAGTGATTTTAAGATGGCAGGCCTTAGCCTTTAAGCCATGGGCTGGGAACCTTTTTCAGACAGAGCTATATTCCGTTTTAGGCAACCATCCAAGGGCCACATACCAGTCATTGGGGCCAGAAGCAAAAGCCATGAGTGTAAATTTCACCTTTGTACGGTAGGCTTGTTTTTACACAAACACCCTCTGTGTTCCATCCAGATGTTGCAAAAGGCATTATCAGAGTACAAGGACATATTCCAGCTGCCAAAGATACTCAATGTGCAAAGCAGGGCCAGTGAGAGGTGTGGTCTGGGAAGAGTCCCAAGAGCCAGACAGAGACATGGAGAGTTGCATTTGGTCCTTGTGCCTGAGGTTTCCCACTCCTGCTCTAAGGTGCTACCGTAGCTCCTCTTTCAACAAGCCTATATCTAAGAGGAGGTTTCCATTGCCGCTTTTTATGTTTCTTACAAACGTTTCCCAACATAAAATGTTTTTACAGCTAGTATGATTCTCAATGTGAATTGTGGTTTCGTAAGGACAGACAGTGTTCCGTCACATAAATGGGCCAAGCAACATGGGCAGAATGCAAGGGTGTGAAATTCACTTACTTAAATTCCCGAAGGGAGATTTGAAATTGCAGCTGGGAAGAATTCTAACAGTGCAGTCGTATCTTATACATGCCTAATAAGAATAAGAATGCTTAATAAACATTTCCCAACAGAAAACCAATGCCACCTTACAATAATTGATTTTGAGTTTCAGTGTTTCAAAATAAAATATCATTCAGAACGAAATCACAATGTACTATTTGTAATTCAGTAATAGCAAACCCCTGACCAGTGCTCTCACTACTTTTGCAAGGCACTGCATATGTAATTGTTTTAACTGTTTTTATATATTCACTTGTTTTATGCATGTTTTTAGTGTATCGTGAAATCGCTTGGAGATATTCTTTATGTTTGTTACAAAAAAAGTCATACTTTGTCAGTAGCAAGCTTCAAGTCTGAAGACGAAACAAAAAACCCACCCTAAATCGGTCTGTGACCTCTGGCACAATGCTCATCCCATGCTTGGGCATCAAAGCAGGTGGTGTACTGCATATTTGAAATGTGTGTGGAAGATTTTACTTTAAATTCCACCCTTCCCCACCATCAGTGGCCTTCATTATGCATTGACTGTCACGGCACTCTCCAGTGCAGGATTATTAATAATCCCATGGAGGCAATCCCCAAACAAAGGTGCGAAGCCATCATTGATTCAGGCCTGAAGATTAATTTTTGCCATGTTCAACCCAACAGCATAGTTACCTCTTGAGCAGAATAAAACAGTTTGGCTCTATTGTCCTATTGGCAGCTCCGCCTTTGCAGAGAAAAAGAGCCCAGCTAGTCTGATCTATCTACCTCAATGGCTAGTTAAAAGGAAAAAAGGGAAAATGAGCTGAAAAATCTTCATGAGCAACGCTGTTCCCCTTCCCTCAGTGGTGGAAAAAGAAGAGCAAGTATCTATTTCAGTGCCGGAGCATTTTGTTATGCTGCTCCTCACCTAAGTCAGAATTTCACAGAAAAGAACGAGAAGAAAAGCTGCAACAATTAGGGGTCGCCTGTCAGAAAACATTAACACCTTCCTCACCCTGCCTGTCAGGCGTTCCCTGGAAATAATAATAATAAAAAAAACCCTGCCATAGCAAATTGCACGTCCACCCCTGTGGAAATACTGGAAGGCGAGGAGGAGGGGGAGCATGGAATGTATGGGTAGTGATACAGTTAGATCATTTTAGACAGTGGACTTAAATGGTCTTAGGAATCACCACCCCCTCTAGATGGTAATGTGTATTCATTCACTTACTTCAAAATGTGATGAGCCAGCTCTGCAGCGTTTGGGGTCCCTCCTGCTCCTTCTGCTGAATGGGACCTTGCAAATCTGGCCTAAAGTCCTGCCATGATGACACCATCATGGGTGGGTGAATCTACCTACCTACTTGTCTATATTAACTGATGCAATCAGTATCCCATTTAAGCAAAAGCACACCTCTAATTTATGTTGATATGCATGGTTCTGGATTATATCTACAGTGTGATATCAGCTATGCTACTTTAGAGCTGATGATATCCCAAGGGAGGGGAACCTCTGGCCCTCCAGATATTGTTGGACTCCTCCAATTCCTCCTATCCCTAGTCAGCATGGCCAGTGGTCAGGGATCATGAGCGTTGTAGCCCAGCAACATCTGGAAAGATGTAGGTTCTCCTCCCTTAAATGAGAGTGCTTTTATGGTGAACATTTCTGTATATTTCAAAGAGGCAGATGGTGAATAAAATACATGCACACTCTTCAGAACAAATGCTATATATATGTATGAGTACTTGGATACTGGTGCACAAGTCCAAACCTTTGAGTGAGGAGCTCTTTTAAGCAAGACAAGAATTTGGGGGGCCGGAAAGTCCATGGGGAGGGGGGCTGTCAAAGATGGGACTCTGTGGATTACAGAAGACTGTACAATAGATGTTTTGTGTCTTGAGAAGGGGCAAGAAGGGAAAAACCCAACACATACAGTTTTTCTCCCTCTCTCATAACTTGAGGCAATCCAAGCTGACAGTTGGAAGATTCAGGCAAGATGAAAAAAAGTACTTCTTCATACAGGGTATACTTAAATGATGGAATTCACTCCACAAGATGTAGTGATGGCCCCCAACTTGGATGGCTTTGAAAGAGGATCAGACAAATTCATGGAGGATAAGGCTATTGACGGCTACTAAGCATGGTGACTGTGTTCTGTCACCACTGTTGGAGGCTGTAAGCTTCTGAATACCAATTGCTGGGAATCACAAGTGGGGAGAGTGCTGCTGCACTCTGGTCCTGCTTGTGAACTTTCCATAGGCATTTGGTTGGCCGCTGTGAGAACAGGATGTTGGAACCAGATGGGCCTTTGGTAAGTTCCAGAAGTGCTCTTCTTACACACAAGCAGTTCCACTTTTCCTTCATCAGATACAATGGTGGTGGTGCTGAAAGTGAGACGTATATGACTTTAGAGTTTCCACTTGTCCCAGTGACCCCCTTTACATATAGCCCCAGTGAGCCACTTGCTCATAGTGCAATTTTTGCCACCTGGGCTCCTTCTGGGAGAAAGGACAGCATATCATCATCATCTGCCCTGGGGTTCTACTGGGAGGAAGGGTGGGATATAAATCTAATAAATCATCATTATCATCATCATCAATTCCAAGTTACTGGGGAACTCAAGAGCTGGTTGTACACCCGCAGCAGGATGAGGTGGGAGAATGCTGAGGCAGTCGAATGGACTGTACTACTTAAACTCAGGAAAGAGTTACCATTTCTGAAAGCTCCCTCCAACCTACTTATTCTTAAACCCTGCACATCTGAAGCTAAGCACATCAGAGAGAAAGATTATAGGACAGCTTTTTGCCTGCTGTGCTGGTTTTCTGTTGCCAAGAGAGTATGATAAAATATGCTCCTCGCCTGTGATCTGAGTTGGTGAAGTCCATTCTACCACCTAATTCTGTTACACGGATCCACCAGTGTCATTCAAGTAATTCTTGCCCACCTGAATGGCATCCTGCCAGGAGGGAGGGTAATTATGAAAGGGGCCCTACACTTAAAAGAGCCTTATGTTTCAGTCTTAATTTCCTGCCTCCTGTCCACTTCACCCTGCTGATGAACCAGGTCCTTGCCTGTGAAAGCTACATATTTATAACTACATTTATATCTCACCTGTCTTCCAAGGAACTCAACAGGGTAATCAGTTCTCCCCACTCCCCCAATTTTATCATCATATTAACACTGTGAGGTCAATTAACCTGAGAGATAGTGACTAGCCCAAGGTGAACCAGTGAGCTTCATGGCCAAGTAAGGATTTGAACTAGGTCTCACCAGCCTCAGTCCAATGCTCTAACCAGTGGTGGCTAGTCCATCAAAGTGAATGGGGCACTGCCCCACCAACCTCAGTCTACTCTCAGCCAGCTTCCTCCACCTGCCTGCCTACTTACCACAGCCCAGAGGATGGCATTGCCTGTTAACCTCCTCCTCACTGTTCTTGTAGAATTCAGCAGGGAGACAGATTGAGTGGGGGACTAGAATTAGTTGGCTGTGTTTGTATTAGCTCTGGTGTCACCTCCTGTTGGCCTTCCTGCCTTCCCCTCTGCTAGTTCCAATGGTCACCAGCCACCACTGATGCTACCCACTACACCACGCTGATTGTCTCATGCCACAAGACGCTAGAAGTTGGTCTGAAACACTATGCAGATTTTAAGTACGCTTAAGTCCCACTGGAATAAAACCAATCGGATGGAACAATAGTAAACTTATTTTATTTACTTGGATAGTTAAGGCCTGCTTTTCAAAGCAAAACATCTTCACAAAGTGGCTTCCAATATTAAAGCAGTTCAGATTAGAGGGTGCCCATAGGCAAAGTGTCCTTTGATGGGCACCTTCCTCTCTTGGTGTACTCTGGCAAACTTATCTGACAGTAGTAAAAGGCAGCAGTTATGCCTCAGGCAGCATCGGTTGACTGAGGGATGCCACTTTAATTTCCCAGTGCCCCTGAGTGCATTGTCCTCCCCCCCCCCAGATGACCTAATACCCATTAATGCAAAGGGCAGACAAGACACTGGTAGAAGGCCTTGAGGGGAGCCAAGATGTTCTGAGTTTCTCCAACCTTCTGTGCCAGGCACTTGTAAAAAAAGATGCAGGAAATGGCAGTGCCAAAGTCCATGACCTTGTACATTTGAGAAGTCATATTTCACAGATGGATCAATCTGTTTCTAGTCTATGCTATTTCACATGTATGCATTCATAAGTCCTTTTCATCTGGTCTCCACATAAATCTCTGATTTTTATATTCATGCAAGCATTTGTTTTTAATGTATATTCTTCCTAAGTACACATTTCTAAATATTTTATTCTAAAATATGCATTTGGTGTGTTTTTTAGAGCCACAAGTTGCATCACATCATTTGGGGGAAATCCAAAGGATAACTGCATTCCAAACCTTAAGTTAGGGCAGGAGATGCAGATCAGGGTAGTTCATGTTGAAATTCACAAAGAACAAATTCCTCAAGAGTTCCTTGATTGTAGTGGATTGCTTTGGTTGCTTCCAGATGTGTGCTTATTGTGGGATTGATGTTCCTCATGCATGCAAGTATTTTGCAGCGTCCACATGACATCATTGGCATCAAAATGCCAGCCCATATTTCCCACTGACCCCCATTTAATCTGTATTTACTCTTTCTGATAGCCATTTGTAATATCTGAATGACCCATTTGCAAATTAAGCCTCCATCCTCGGGGTTCAAGGAAGAAGATGCAAACTCCAGTAACCATGGCTCCACATGGGATGGACCAAGGAGTGAATCTGTCTCCTCCTCAGGACTGCCATCATCGGAGGGCTCTGTTTCTCAGGATTCTTGGTCTGTGGCCATGATAATCAGATGGAGAGATTTTTTCCCCTTAGATTCTGCAGATTGCTCTCTTCCTCTCTCAGACTTGGCCTGAGGCATGTTAAGGCTGACCCTACCATTTCGCAGAGGGAGACAATAGGCAGCTGAAGAAAGGATAGCAAATGGTTAGTTATTTAATTTTTTGTTGTGTTTTTACTGCCAGAGATAGAAGCTTGTGACAGCTTCTGCCTCAGGTGCCAAAATGACTTGGTCAGCCTCGGGTACTATTCCCTTGACTTGGGGGAGGTGCCATTCTGCCTCAGGCTCCTTGCTGAGCTGAATCTGCATAGCCCCCTTCTGCTTCAGAGTTTGAAGAGTAGGAAAAAACTGGGGATAAGGCAGGAATTTTATTCAGTCTGTGTTTAAAGGCAAACTTACCTCATTCACACTTTCCAAAACAATATGAGGACTGAAAAATAGCCATCCTTCGAAATTTGCACTCCTCCAAATTTTTCAGTGCAGTTCTCCAGCCAGGCAATAGCTACAAAAATGAATCTACCGAGATAAAGTGCATATTAATATGCATATATTCATGAAAATAACATACAAAATGCATTAGGGGAAATTGCTTTGCAAAAATATGTATATTAGGCAAAACTGCTTACAAACGTTAAGAGAAATGCATACTAAAATGCTGATGAATGTTCATGAGACCTTTTTTTTTTAAAAAAATTGCAAACTGCTGTAGAAATGTGGAGAACTCAGTTTAAGATTGGAAAAATGAGAAACAGAGAGAAATGAAAATAGACAGATTTGCCCATCCCTAGACATGACAATCACCACCACTTCTACTAGTAGTGCTACGGGAAGTAGCTTCTCAACAAGCCATTTCCAATTGTATTCGATCCACATGTAAGAGCCCAAAGAAGAGAAAAAGTATTTAGATTTCTCCTGCCAACCATAGCCTCATTTACCAGCCTTTTGTGAACGTTTTAAAAATGAACTTGTTTAAATAAAAATAATTGTCTTTAGAAAGATGCTCATTCTGCTGAACTTTTTAACAAAAAAATAATTTCCCCTCAAAAGCATGAACATATTATTAAGATACTTGTGTGTAACAAGTTCATTTTGGTACATCTCCCTCCTAATTCCTAATCAAGCTTTATCATTAGCTTGTTTCCCCCTCTGAGCAGTTGATTAGAGCTTCTTTCCCTTTCTTTTCAAAATTTGCATTTCCCCCCCACAGTGATTTATATTTCTTCTGGGATGAGAGTGGGGAAAGCCTTATATTACTACTACTATATTGGTAAAGCATGAAACAATGTAATTGAAAAGGGAAGCCATTTTGTTGGGATTATATCTTGGTAAAGTAGATTAAAATGCTGCCATATGGTCTTGGTTTGTTTGAGTTTACTTTCTGGTAACAATGCATTGCTAATGAAATGGTGATGACATTTCAAAAGAAAAGCAAGACTACCTGTGTGTGCAATAAAATTAGAGAAGGAAAAACAACAGATAGTATTAGCAAAGCTGGAGATCCAAGCTTCCTTATCTTTGTGACATGTTTAGTCTAGAAAGCAACAATCCATAAATTCCATACACATCCACAGATCAGCAGAGAGACTATTTCTGTGCCTGGCTCCTTTACTACCAGTCAGCCCTATATATAATATTCTGTGGATGGTGGCCCTATATATAACATTCTGTAGCTGGCTCCTTTACCACCAGTCAGCCATATATATATATACTGTATGTGTGGACAGATAGATAGATAGATAGATAGATAGATAGATAGATAGTGTGTGTGTATGTGTGTGTGTGTGTGTGTGTGTGTGTGTGTAAGATAAGGGTGGTGCTGTTGTGGTACTTAACACTACAGACTATATAGCAGAAGGTCAAAGACAACTAAAGGATGAAACAACATATACATTTCTTGACAAAGACATCACCACAGATCTCTTTTTTTAAAATAATTTTTATTCAAATTTTTCCAAAAACAAACAAAACAAAGTCAAAAAGACATAACAATACAACAACAAAAAATAAAAATAAAATAGTTGACTTCCGATTTGTCGCAGATCAGCTATAAGTATATAATATACATCAAACCTGTCCCTTAATGTATACATACAGAATCCCTTTTCTCCATAAGCTGTCTTAATTAATCGTCAAATCCCAGTATCATCATTTTATTTTGATCTTTCAACAAAAAGTCTAAGAGAGGCTTCCATTCCTTAAGAAATGTATCTGTCGATTTTTCTCTAAGTAAACATGTCAATTTATCCATTTCTACTAAGTCCATTAATTTCAATAGCCATTCTTCCATTGTTGGTGTTGATTCCATTTTCCACTTTTGTGCATATAATAATCTTGCTGCCGTAATCATATACAATATTATTCTTCCATATTTCTTTTCTATTTGTTTATCCATAAAACCCAATAAAAAAAATTCTGGTTTTGACTGAATATTTATCTTTAGAATTTTTTGCATCTTCCTACCTATCTGTGCCCAAAATGATTTTGCCTTTTTACACAACCACCACATATGATAAAATGATCCTTCTTGTTGTTTACATTTCCAACAAACATTAGAAACATTACTATACATTTTTGACAACTTTTCTGGAGTCATGTACCAACGGTACATCATTTTATAAAAAATTTCTTTAAGATTATAACATAGTGTAAATTTCAAACCTTTTTTCCACATATTTTCCCATTGATCCATTTGTATGTTATAACCAATTTTTTTTGCCCACTTTACCATACACTCTTTTACTTGTTCTTCCTCCATATCCATTTTCAATAAGAGTTTATACATTTTCGCAATTATATTTTCATCATTTGTACACAATCCTATTTCAAAATCAGATTTACTTATTTCAAACCCATACATTTTCTTGTCCATTTTATATCTTTCTAACAATTGTAAATAGGCGAACCATTGAAAACTATATCCTTCCTTTGTCAGTTGTTCTCTCTCTTTCATTATATATTCTCCATGTACATTTTCTAATAGTTCTTGATAAGTTAACCATTTCTCTTTTCCAGCCATTTCTCTTCTATAAAACGCTTCTTGGCTTGAGACACATAATGGTATTTTCGAATAAAACCTTGGTTTATATCTATTCCATATTTTCAACAGAGGACGTCTTATAAAATGATTGTTAAAGTCTACATTTACTTTTACTTTGTCATACCATAGATATCCATGCCATCCCCACTTCAAATTATGACCCTCCAAATCCAATAGTCTTTTATTCCTCAATAAGATCCATTCCTTTATCCAGACTAGACAGCAGGCAGCAAAATAAAGTCTCAGATTTGGTAATCCCAGTCCTCCTCTTTCTTTGGCATCTTGTAGTAGTTTAAATTTAACTCTTGGTTTTTTTCCTTGCCATACAAATTTAGAGATATCTTTTTGCCATTGTTTAAAAGGTAAATCAGAGGATATTACAGGTATTGTTTGAAACAAAAACATCATTCTCGGTAATACATTCATTTTTATCACAGATATTCTACCCATTAATGACAGTTGTAGTTTATCCCATCTTAGCAAGTCTTTCTTAATCTCTGTCCATAATTTTTCATAATTATTATGAAACAACTTTGAATTTTTATTTGTCATAATGATACCTAAATATTTCAACTTTTTCTCTATTGTAAAATCTGTCTTGTCCATTAACACTTTCTGTTCCCTTAAAGTTAAATTTTTCACCAACATCTTTGTTTTTTGATTGTTAATCTTAAATCCTGCTAACGGTCCAAATTCTTTTAATTTGTCCATCAATACATTAATTCCTTCCAAAGGATTTTCTAGTACAATTATCAAATCATCAGCAAATGCTCTCAATTTATATTCTTCTTTTTTTATCTTTAATCCCGAAATTCTTTTATCTTGCCTTATATCTCTAAGCAGCACTTCTAAGACCAGAATAAATAAAAGGGGAGATAAAGGACATCCCTGTCTTGCACCCTTTTGTATTTCACATGAATCCGTTAAATCTCCGTTAACAATTATCTGAGCCTTCTGAGATGTATAAATCGATCTAATCCATTTTATAAAATTGTCTCCAAAATCCATTTGCTCCAAAACCTGAAACATAAATTTCCAATTCAAATTATCAAATGCTTTTTCAGCATCTAAAAAAATCAAAGCTGCTTGTTTATCATTTCATTGTTCTAAATATTCCAAAACATTCAAGACATTCCTGACGTTGTCACGTAATTGTCTTTTAGGTAAAAACCCTGATTGATCTTCCTGAATAAATTGTTGCAATATTATTTTCAATCTTTCTGCCAAGATCATTGTAAAAATTTTATAGTCATTATTCAATAGAGATATTGGTCGATAATTTTTTGTTTTAGTTAAATCTTGCTTCTCTTTAGGTATTAATGTTATATTAGCATTTTTCCAACTATCCGGTATCTTTCCCTCTTGCAGAATAAGATTCATTGTAGACTGTAAAGGTAGTAAGAGTTCTTCCTCCAAACATTTATAATACATTGCAGATAACCCATCTGGTCCTGGTGCCTTTCCTAATTTAATTTTGTTTATAGCTTCAGATATCTCTCTTGACGTAATAGGGCCATTAATAGCTTGTCTCTGAAAGTCTGTAATTTTAGGCAAATTCTGTTTAGATATATACTCTTCTATTTTTTCAGATGGAATTTCCTGACATTTGTACAATGTTGAATAATATTGATGAAAAATCTTTTTAATTTTTACATTATCTGTCAACGTCTCATCTCCTTCTTGTATCTTTAAAATAATATTTTTTGATGTTCTTTTCTTAATTTATATGCTAACCATTTCCCAGGTTCATTTGCAAATTCAAAAGTCCTTTGTTTAGCAAAATTTAGTTTTCTTTCAATTTCTCTAACTGTCAGCATTGATACTTGCTTCTGTAACATTTTAATTTGATTTACAATAGAAACTTTAGTTGGATTCTTTTTCAATTCTTCCTCTTTTTGTTTTATTTCTTCCAAAATTAATTGCATTTTCTGTTGTTTCTTTTTTTTTAATTCAGAGTTACATTTAATAAAATATCCCCTCATAAATGCCTTACTTGTATCCCAAACGATATTTTCACTTGTTCCTTTATGTAAATTATGTTCAAAAAACTCTTTTAATTTCTTCTTACATTCTTGTACTACTTTGTCATTCTGTAATAAAGATTCATTTAGTCTCCATCTAAATCCAAGATTTTTCTTTTTTAAAGTTAATATCACAGGGTTATGATCCGAAAAAGTTTTTGGTAATATATCCATTTTAAAAGTATCCTTCGCTAAAATTTTAGACATCCAAATCATATCAATCCTCGAGAATGTTTTGTGTCTTTCTGAGAAATAAGTAAATTCCTTTGCATTATCATTTATATATCTCCAGGTATCCACCAATTCTAAATTTTCCATCAGTTCAAAGCAAATCTTCGGTAATTTACCCTGTGTCTCTTTGATATTTTTTTCAGAAAGCCTATCAATTTTTGGTGAGATTACCCCATTCCAATCACCCATAACACACCAATGGTCATATGAAAACTCTGACAATTTTTCCATAAGTCCTGTGTAAAACCTTGTTTTATCTTCATTGGGGGCATAGATACCCACTATCAAAATGTTTGTACCCTGTAGAGTAATTTCAACCCCCACAAATCTACCACTATCATCCAGTAATACCAATTTAGGAAGCAATTGTGGGTTAATGTAGAGAACAACTCCATTTTTTTTTTTTGGTCCAGCCGAAATAAATTCTTCACCCAAATTTTTACAAATCAAATATTTGGAATCTTTCTTCTTAATATGAGTTTCTTGTAAACAAATTATATCCAATTTTAATTTTTTCAAATAATGAAACACTTTCTTTCTCTTCTGCGCCGTATTGGCTCCATTTATATTCCAAGTTAGATATTTGTAATCCATCTTTAAGCGTGTATTTTAAAATGTGCCTGATGCTCCTTTTAATCCATCATCTTCCTTCCCTTTCTCTGCATATCTTTGTTGACTTTGTTTCCCAGGAATTATATCCATATCTTTGAGTTTATCTTCATCCATGTCTTTTGAAGCTTTTCTCAAGAAGTCCCTTGCTTTTTGAACAGTATTCAATCTATATTTCTGTTGTCTGAATGTAAAGATCACTCCTTCTGGAACATCCCATCTAAATTGAATTTTGCGTTGCTTAAGTTTCTCTGTAAGGAAAGCATATTCTTTTCTCTTACGTAAAAGTCTAATAGGAATTTCTTTCATCACCAGTATTTCCTTACCATCAATTTTAAAGGTATTTTTAAAGTGTTGCTGTAATACCATATCTCTGGTCGTCTTCTTTATAAAATGAACAAGCACATCTCTTGGAATTTTATTCATTGTTGCATATCTGGAATTAATTCTATACACTTTGTCTATTTCAAATTCCATCCGATCTTCATTCAAATCCAGAAATTTTACTAGAGCATTAACAATTTTATCTCTGATGTCTTCACCTGTTTCCTCAGGAATTGCACGGAATCTCAAACAATGTTCTTTATTTCTCATTTCAGTCACAGCCATATAATCCAGGTTTTTTTCTAATTCCAGATTTAATATATCTGTTCTATTCTCCAAGATTTGTACCTTTTCTTTAGTGTTTTTTGCATCCTCCTTTATTTGCCCAATTGTCCCTTTGATCTCATCCACTTGTGTTTTAATATAGTCTTTTATATCTGTCAGTTCAGTTTTCATTTCCTGTTTTATATCATTAATCCCTTCCATTATTTTTTGAAACATATCTGGGGGTATAGCCCCTTCCTGTGGATCAGTAGAACCTCTTCGCTCCTGGGCCTTAGTTGCTTTTCTAGTTGTCATTTTCAAGAGAAGCCTTTAATTTCTGATATTAATCACTGTTTCAAAACCTAGAGGCAGTCTATTTCTTTTTTTTTTTTCCTCCACCAACAAAAGAGTTAATATTCCAGGCCTGTTATTGAAGTCCAGCCAGCACAGCACAGTTCTTATCTACATCCAAGAATGCAAAACAATTCTGGTTCCCAACACCAAACAATTAGTAACATATACGAGCAGCAGATTCGTCCAAAGAGAAATAGTCCAAAGAGAAAAATAGTCCAAAATATAATAATTACCTCTCATCCGTTTTTAAACTTTAAAACTCCAAATTCAGGCCAGCTTTTTGTCGTAAAAAAAGTATATAAGTTGTTTACATTTTCTTTCTTCCTTAATTATATTTAAAAGAGAAAAAGTATGACTCACCCAGGTTTCTCAGTTGCTGATTCGTAAACAAATCCCTTTTATTGCAGTAATTTAAGCCGAATGATAAGATTTAGACAGAAGTAGGCTCGCTGGTTAAGAACGTTTTTAAAGACATCACCACAGATCTCAATACTTGTATCATTACATCTATACAAAACCTTACAAGTAGGAAACTTCTTAAAGAGGAAACTGCTGATCTCCTTGCTAATCCAAATCCCACCCCTGGAAGGTTTTACATGCTGCCTAAAATCCACAAAGCCAACAATCCTGGTCGCCCAATTGTCTCAGGTAACAACACAGCTACTGAAAGGATTTCTCTGTACATTGACTTAAATTTACAAAACTTGGTGCAAAACCTCACATCGTATATCAAAGACACCAAGGACTTCTTGCTTAAAATTGAGTCTTTAAACAAGCAGTATCAATTCCACAACAATACTATACTACTTTAGATGTCACATCTCTTTACACCAATATACCACATAATGATGGGATTCAGGCTTTAAATGAGTTCCTTAACACCAGAGATATGAATAATCCTCCAACAGAGGTTCTCACAACTTTAGCTACGCTAGTCCTGACTTGTAACAACTTTACATTCAATGGAGAACACTACCTGCAACTACAAGGCACAGCTATGGGGACTCGCATGGCTCCATCATATGGAAATCTCTTTATGGGTAAACTGGAACAGGAGATCCTCAAAAAGGCCATCAACAAACCACTTATATGGTGGCAATACATTGACGACATCTTTATGGTCTGGACGAATGGTAAAGAGAGTTTGGAACAATTCAAAAATTACATCAACTCTATCCATCCCTCTATTAAGTTTACATTTAATAGTACAAATGACAATCCGCACATTCCTTTTCTGGATGTCCTTCTTACCACTGAAAACAACAAAACAGCCACTGATCTCTACAGCAAACCCACTGATGCCCACACCTATTTAAACTGGAAATCCTGCCATCCTAGGCATATAAAGAAGAACATTGTGTATAGCTTAGCTCTGAGAATCAAACTTATTTGCAACACTGAAGATAAATACCAGAGAAGGATCAGTGAACTTAAAGAACACCTTCTTCAAAGAGGATATTCTCCACATATTATGAATTGCAACATCCACCAAGCCTCCATTCTGTCCAAAGAAAACCTCCTCCATCATACTGAGGTGTCAAAGAGCAGTGAGCAATGGATTCCATTTGTGGTAGATTTCTATCCAGCATCTCCTATCACCAAGCAATCAAGGAGAGCTACCCATTGCTGGCAAACTCTGAACATCTTACCAGAGCCATCAGCAGGCCTCCTGTTATAGCATTCGCCAACCTCCTAATTTGCGCAGACTGTTGGTGAGAGCTGTGCTTAAGCCACCTATCACCAATCCAGGGTCTCATCCTTGTCACTCCAAACGCTGTATCACCTGTGTGTACCTCAGGGAGACAGCCACTTTTACAAGCACTAGGACAGGCAGGACATATTACATCAAACAGAACATCACCTGCAGGTCCTGCAATATAGTTTACATCATCGAGTGCAAAAAACCAGGATGTCATATCCAATACGTAGGAAAGACCACAACTGACCTACACACGCGCTTCAGGAACCACAAGTCGGCAATTTTGACCAAAAAAGTGGAGCAACCAGTTGCAAAGCATTTTAACATCTAGGGTCACAGCCTGTTGGACTTTTCCATTACAGTGATAGAGATGCCAGCAGATCCAGCAGCACTGACCAAAAGGGAGAACTTTTGGGTTTACTCTCTGGACACATTGGCACCACATGGCCTGAACCTGGAGGACAGTACCACCACTACTTAGCTTCTGCAAATGAAGCCCCTCTGAGCATTCCATCCTCAAAGCTCTATAACTGCCACCTTGGTAACAGCATTTGTATGTTGGCAGCTGATGAAGGCGGAAGCTGAAACGTTTTGTTAATATAATAAAAACCTCTGTTTGGTTAATCACAATTACATTTATATATATATATATATATAATGAATAAGATAAATAAAATAAAATAAACTTCATTGATTTTTTCAGGATGTGGGCTTTCTGAAAAGTAGAGAGGGGGAGAGAGATGTCTATAGATCAGGGGTGGGGAACTGGATCTCACTGGCAGGGCAGATCCCTAAGTCCCCCACCCTTCATTGGCCAACTTTGACAGGTGGACAAGACTGCTCACCTGTCAGTCACCTAATGTCATAATCATGTCAGATTATTAACACCAGTCAAAGTAATGACCCATCATGGGCAGTTACAGTGACTTCTGTTGGAAGTGTGTTCCCAGTGCCAATCAGCTGATAGGCAATGGGAGTGTGCCTTCAACAGGGCTTGCCCCATCACTGCAAAACAATTTGCATTGAAACTGCTTGCTGAAATGGTGGTGGTTCCTCTGTTTTAGCAAATGGTCTAAATGCAAATAGCTTTGTACTAATGGAGCATGTCTCTTTGAAGGTGCTTTCCTACCACCAATCAGCTGATTAGTGATTACAGCAAGCCCTTTTGAAGTTCATTTTCAGGTGTGGTTTGGATTCAAACCATGGCTACAAATGGACAAAGTGGAGCTTGCTGACAGCACCAGTCAGCTGATTGGCACTGACAATGAACCCTCTTGACTGTACTAGGTTGGTTTCTAATGGATAATTCTGTAGTGCAGTTGATTCTTCCAGGGGTTGCTATTAGCACCAATCACGTGATTGGTACTGTCAGCAAATCACCCTCTCCCCAGTCATCAGATCAATCATTTAATGAATAGAGAAAGGGCAATGACCCCACTTTTCATTTGATCTGCACAGGATGAAAGTGGCCCTTTGGACAAAAAAAAAGTTATATAGTATATTTTCAGGAGCTATTTTATTTTGTGATTTTAGGTTGTTTTTCATTGTTTTTAATGTTGTATTTTAAAATTGTTATAACCCGCCCTGGGACCTTTGGGTGAAGGGTAGGTAATAAATAATGATGATGATGATAGCAAATTCATCTCTAAGTATGGATCCCAAAATGACAGGATCCACAGACAAAAGGGAGGCATTAGCAGGTTTGCAGAAATGGCAAGATTTGCAGAGGTGTAAAATATATTTTTGGCAGAGGGAACCTAAGTATGGGAGACCCTAAATGAAGACCGAACATGCTCAGTGGGCACAGAATGCTGACTTACTGTTGGTGAAGGGGGAAATGGAAAACTGGGATTGAGGGGGGAATGATTGGCGTATCCTGGAAGAGGGCTGGCTGGGAGGATGAACAGGAAAGCTCCGTATTGCAACATTTTGCTGCAGGTCTCACTTGTCTGTTTATCTCCCTCCCTCCACATATTATACCTCAGCAGGCCCATCTTTTCTGAGCTCCCCTTTTGTGTGCTGGATTTACTTTTCTTTATTAGCAACTTCGCAGTTTTTGACAAAGCCTTATTCATGAATTTTGTTTGAATGTTTCCTTTTTGATTCCTGACAACAGGTGGAAAAGAAGTCTGCCGGCACCCACAATTTGTGTGTGTGTGTGTGTGTGTGTGTGTGAGAGAGAGAGAGAGAGAGAGAGAGAGATCAGGTTTATTTTCTCCCTGTATTCCCTTTTTTATTATTAAATAGTCTTTTCATGAAATATAATGAAAATTAAATATCACACAGAGCTTTTTTTTTTTTTTTTTGCTTTCTTAAAAACACCCTGTCCTGTGCATGTGGGTTTTGGGTGGCCTATGGAAATTGATTTACGAGTCAACCACTTCTCTCTCTCTTTTTTTTTTGCTATCTCTCGCTTGAGTGGTTTGTAGGCCTTGGCCCTTTCGTTCACTCAAGGAGAATAAGGATTGTCTATGGAAGAGGTCAGCATTTCAAATTGGTGGAGTTCAACGGCACAAATGACATAGAACTGACAAGAAAAGACAGACAGTTTGTGGAGTGTGTGTGTGTGTGTGTGTGTGTGTCGCTGCTGGTCATGGACTGCATAGGGCCTGGCTTAGGTTTTTGCTTTGTGATGGGACTTGGCACCAAAATGAATTAAATAACAGGCTTAAAGACTATTGAGGGAAGGGCTGAATGCAAATCAATGATAAGTAGAAGTTTTCTTTCCTAAAAGAGAGGTGATTTCTCCCCCCCCCGACCCCTCTTACCTCCCCTCTCCTCCTGTTCCATATCTGCCCAGGCAAGGTCTGCATGTTAAACATGATTTAGAAGGCATTATTCTGGGATCCTTTTCATCAGGTTTCTGCAGTGATTGCCTATCTTGGCCTATGATTAATGATCTGCTGTGCAATTTGGAGCCTATAATGACTCAACAATCCACACACAAACTATATAGTCACATTCCTTTTGCGGATTTGCCAAGCTGTTACCAAGGGGCCCACAACCCAGACGGATTGCTGGAGAGATAGCGAAGCATTTCAGCAAATGCCATTCTGCCCTTATCTTGCTGTGGAGTGTGTTGGGCAGCAAGCTCATTTACAAAATTCAAAGCCCAGATTTCAGGAGCTTCTTTCTTTTACTTTTTCACTCTTCCCCCACCCCACCCTCTATCCTGTCAAAAACCCCTCCACACACACGCACACAACCCAACAAAATCGGGACTTGAAATAATTGTTTAAAAAGGCTGGTTAGAAAAGAACCCAGCGCGTGGCCCCTTAGTGATTATGCCGAAAATACTTTCTTTGTTTCCAAATTTCAAATCTGATTAATTGAGGCCTAATGCTATTAATGCCATTTGAAAGAGAAAAGTTAATCTTGCTAAACCCAGAGCATAAACAGAATCTGAAAATCTCAGCAGATTTCAAACACACAGACCTTGTTATAATTTCACTTGCAATTCTTGAGAAGGTTGTAACAATTTCATTAAAACATTCATATAAAGATATATCTGCGGTGAATCGAATACTTACTCGATTTGCGTCTTTTAAAACCAAATATAGGAACCCTCAGAGAAGACTGTGCAATGTAACTACAATTTTTTGTCATGTCAGGTAAAATATTGTGAAAATATATGAAGATCATATGTTGGGGGAAAGGACACTAAGTTGCCAAAGGCAGAAAAAAGTGGAGGCAGAATTAAAAGGTCCTCTCTGCCCCTGAAACTCCAGACTGGTACCTATATATAAAATAAATATTTATGTGCTGTCAATATTTTAAAAGTTTAAAAATAAAAAATATTAATAAAACCATAAAGAAATACCTGTCTCACCTTTACTTAGTATTTCTGTGAGACATTTAGAGAGGCTTCAGATGTTAAGCATGAGTACTATTGTGTGTGGCACTTGGTTGCATGCTCTCACTGTTTTGAATGCATGAATATATTAATGTATCAATCTACAGGCAACCCCGTTAAGGTTTAGGCATTGTGTGACTTCCATGTGAAGAAAGTGAAGAATTGGTTGCTGTTTTTTGTCTCTGTGTAAGATCCTGGTTTAGAGTTGGGGGGAGCAAATGTGACAGTTTCTGATGGGGAACTAGAAATGTGAAGGCCCGGAACAAACCTGGAAAAATTCAGAAAATATTTTTTTAAAATATTCTGTTTTCTTCTCAATGTTTCTGAAAAAAATGGAAACACTCAGGAACAAAATCCCCAGTTTTTCCATTTTCCCCCGATGCCTTCACATCTCTATGGGGAACATAGGAAGCTGCCTTATACTGAGTCAGACCATTGGTCCATCCAGCTCAGTATTGTCAACACTAACCAGTAGCAGCTGTCCAGCAGCTATGCAGACAAGGGTCTTCTCCCAGACTGTCCTAGAAATACCAGGGATTGAACCTGGGACCTTCTGCATGCAAAGCAGATGCTCTGCCACTGACCATGGGTTGTTGTTGTTGTTATGTGCCTTCAACTCGATTACGACTTATGGCGACCCTATGAATCAGTGACCTCTAAGAGAATCTGTCATGAACCACACTGTTCAGATCTTGTAAGTTCAGGTCTGTGGCTTCCTTTAGGGAATCAATCCATCTCTTGTTTGGCCTTCCACTTTTTCTACTTCCTTCTTTTTCCCAGCATTATTGTCTTTTCTAGTGAATCATGTCTTCTCATGATGTGTCCAAAGTATAACCTCAGTTTCATCATTTTAGCTTCTAGTGACAGTTCTGGTTTAATTTGGTTTTTTTCGAAGCCCATGGTATGTGCAAAGCTCTCCTCCAACACCACATTTCAAACGAGTTGATTTTTCTCTTATCTGCTTTTTTCACTGTCTAACTTTCACATTCATATATAGAGATCAGGAATACCATGGTCTGAATGATCCTGACTTTAGTGTTCAGTGATACATCTTTGCATTTGAGGACCTTTTCTAGTTCTCTCATAGCTGCCCTCCCAAGTCCCAGCCTTCTTCTCATACAACGGCAAATTCAGGTTGTGCAATTGTAGTTGACTGGGAGGTTTTGCCCAATAATCCCACCTCTACCTTCTAATCAGACTCTTTTGCAATAAGCAAAGTGATGGAAAAATGCACTGGAAAGTGTGGGATACACTTGCATGATGCAGCATCCTCTAATCTCTCTGTAAACAAATCAGAGTAAATGCTCAGTCAATAGCCAGCCTTGTCTAATCTCCGTGGAAACAAATCAGGATGAAGACCTGTCTGGAAGCAACCAGGGATGTTTTGATAGAAGCTATATGAGCTGGAAGGGAACAATGAGGAGCTTGCCTGACACTGACACTACTAATGCAAGGACCTAAGAGCTGGGCACATGTAGCTGTCCAGCCAAAGCCACTGAGCTATCCAGTGACTAAACCAGTCTGGGATTCCTGAGGAACAGGCTACTGTCAAACTAGAGACCAATAGATGCTGCTGAATTCACAAGCGCAGGACTCTACCAGTTAAAAATGTTTAATCCCCGCTCATGTCTCCTGGGTGTCAAGGGCCAGGTAAAGATCACCACAGTGAGTGGCTCAGGGTTTACATGCCCTGCCACCTGTGCAGCCTTGGGCAAGCTGCATAGTCCCAAGGAGCCCAGTTGCCCCCCAGCTGGCAGTTGCGGACAAGGAAGGGGCTGGCTTGTGCAGCTGTGGCAAGCTGAGCAGGCCCTAGACAGCTGGAGAGGACTAGCCTCAGAGGGAGGCAATGGTAAATCCTCTCTGAATACCGTTTAGCATGAAACCCTATTCACAGGATCGCCATAAGTCGGGATCGACTTGAAGACAGTCCATTGCCATTTTTTTTAGCCAGGCCAAGACCTTTTAGAATTTGGGTCTGGCTCAAAGTGGAGTCTGGCCCTTTCCCTGCAAGCAGACCAGTCAACCCTTCCTGTCAACTCCCCCACTTCCCAATCAAATAAACTTACTGTTGAGAAGGATAGAGGTGTAATTGGTGATGGGGAAGGCTCACCCTTTCTGGCCTCTCTTTAAATGAGGAACATGCTCAGGGCTGTAATTTCCTGCTGAAGAGCATGGGATCTGCAGTTTTCTTTGCTTCCTGAATGGAATTGGGTGCATCTGAGTTTCTCCACCCCTCAAGCTTCCTCAGAAAACCTTGGTAAAACTTGAGAGGGTTTTGCCCAAGTATCTTACAGAAAAGCTCAACAAGACCCAAAACACGCTGTTGGAGGCAAGCCAAGGGGAGTTCCACCATCACTAACAACAGGTAGACTAAACCCTTTTCTGCCTGTTTGCTAGAGTTTGCTGACTTGCCTCTTCCCAGTATGCTCTATGACAAGAGTGAGGGGGGGGAGAAGAGAAAGAGTGGATTGCTTGGTGGGGTTTAGAGAGTTGTTTGCCAGGAGGGAGGTGGAGTTCGGATTAGTATTGAGTAAAACCATATGCTTATGTGCCTTAAGAAGAAATCTTGTTAATCTTGTTAGCTTTGTTATCTGTAATAAATACTTAATTTGGTTTACCAAAGGCCTGATCCTTGGCTGGGGTTTCACAGACCAGAAGGGAGGGTAAGGTAATGACCAAGGCTGAAGGGGAACTGTAACAAATGGTGGCAGCAGTGAAGAGAATAACAATACCAGTATTCAGAGTCTCTGGGAATACTAGTATTGGGACGTTACTGGTGGTTGCCTAGCAGGGGGATCTGTTGAGATCTGTGCTAGAGCGGGGAGAGAAACCATAAGAGAGAGCGGTCCGGACTGGTGGAGTCCCTGGTGGTGCCTAGTGACAGGCAGTAACCACGAGCAG
The DNA here is from genome assembly GCF_030035675.1 of Rhineura floridana. Taxonomy (NCBI): domain Eukaryota; kingdom Metazoa; phylum Chordata; class Lepidosauria; order Squamata; family Rhineuridae; genus Rhineura; species Rhineura floridana. The sequence goes on from NC_084487.1 coordinate 35,465,323, forward strand.
GTAGGAACCTGACAGGGAGAGCCAGGGAAGGACGCCTCACACTTGAGGCTCTGCAGATGTGGTTGCTTTCCAACTCCCATCAGGCCCAGGTTGATTGGCTGCAGAGAAGGGGTGCAGCCGGCACAGCCAATGGGTGATGGGTGTCATAGTCCAACAACTTCTGGAGGGCCACAGATTCCCCACTTTTGCTCTACAGTCTCATGTTTGTAGATATATTTAGGCTTGCTAGCAAAACACAGGAGCCATGAAGTGGGCTTGTGCTGAATAGTCTCACACACACACGCAATGTTGCATGCTCCCTCAAAGTCCACATGTTTAGCATGAACATCTATAGCAAAGGTCTCATAACTGTGCCTGTGGAGGCAAACCTTTATGATTAGAGTTGAAGATTCCAGGGAAGCCTTCAGATGTACTGTATATATGTGCAAAGGCCTCCCCACTAGAGATGTTCATGTTATATGCACTGATGTCAGGACAGGCACACACAATATCAGAGGCAGCACAGTCCAGGGAACAAAGAATGCCCTAGTAGGGCTAATGTTGACTGTGGGAGGAAATGAGCATTGGATATGTGTATGTGTGTGTGTTGGTATTGTTATAGCATTATTTAAATGGCATAATGTCACATGCTGTTATTTAAGAAGGTCTTTGTCAAATGTGGGTGAGTTTTATGCTGGCAGCAGAGGTGACCAGCTGCCACCGAGGCAGTGCTCAGAGTAGCAGTGGCAGGAGCAATTCCTGCTCTGCTTGAAAACCAAGTGCATTCTGGGAATTGCTGTGCATGCAAAGAATTGCAACATTTCAAACAAAAAGTGGGCTTGCTTTTTTTTCCCTGAAAGGGTGGCAGCAATGTTGGTGAAGATTTCTGTCTCTCCTTGAATGATTTTTGGGGGAGACTGGTTGGTGGGTTGGTTGGTTGGTGGGTTGGTTGGTATGCATGTGTGTGTTTCAATATACACAAAAATTCAGCTCGGTCATATTATTTTGATATGACAAGGCCTTGGCAGGGCATTTCACCAGAAATAGATCATTCATCCAGCTTGCTGTTTGCCACATTCTAAATTCCTATACTTCACAAGTCACGTTCGAGGCTGTCTATTGACTTGCCATCAAATAACATCACTCCAACAGGTACACAGAAAATGAAATCAGGCAACTTGAATCAATGAAGCAACCTCTGTCCTTAAAGGAAAAAAAACCCCTCTCAGAATAGCAATAAAGCCTCATACCCCCTGCACCCTTATTGCTACTCACACTCATCCAGACTTAGAGATGGGTGATAAAGAGAAAAGGGACACAGGGGCAAAGCTTTCATTGCAACTGTTTGGGCTACAGATCCTAGGTAAATGACAAGAATTTTTTTTTAAAAAAAAGAACACTCCCAACGCCCATATTTCAGCTAAGCCAAAGTCCAGCAGCAATTGCCCCCTCCTCCTTGTGTGTCTGTTTGAAGCGTATTCTCCTGAGTTGACAAGCACGTGTTTTGGAAACCATTGAAAACTTTGGGTCATAAATAGAGGAAGCCGTTTGGCTTAAATGTTGCTAGGGAATACCTGGCAACAAGCAACAATAGTTCTTTGAGAAGGTCCAGGGCAAACAGTGACCGTGGTAATGGGGTGGGCTTATGGGAGGCTGCTTGCCCAAAGCCCCTCCACTCACACAGAGCCTTCAGCATTGGACTGTGTTCCGGAAATTCCACACACAAAGCCCCCCATTCAACAGGAGGCGGGACAATGCGTGTGCTTTTTGGAGAGGGGGGAGGAGGAGGAGGAGGCCTTGATGAGGGTGGGTGTTTTTTTGAAAAAAAAAACACTTTTTTTTCAAAGAACTAAGGGAGGCCCAGAAAGTGCTAAGTTTGTAAAAGAAGCTGAAAAGATTCAAAACGGGAGCATAAAGGAGCCAGGGAATGCCCTGTGAATTTTGAACAGAGAACAGAAAAGGGACTCTAAAAAGCAATTAGTGATGCTGCTCATAGATGAAGAGGGAGCTTGGAGGGAGAGAGGAGGCATTAAGGGGTAGAGAGAAATTACACTCATTTAGTAAAGTACTAAAGGGGGCGAAGGAGAGATTGACATCTCCAGGAATTTGTATAGTGAAAGTAGGCACACAAATAGCAATGCACAGCATCTAAGTGCAGGAGGCCGCACTGAAGCTAAAGACGCATGCCAAGATGGCCCTTTGGATTCATTGCCAATGTCCTCGCTTGTTCCTGAAAAGCACATGGAGCAGCTATGCTGGAGGAAAATCAGGCTTCTTTTGCCTCAGGAGCTCAGTATTTCATACTCTGGCTCAACATAAATGTTGATGGCTGAGGTCTGAAGCCTACGTGTGGAGTGAATGGAAGTAAAGGCCACTTCTAAGTAATCAACCTGATGCAAAGCTTCACAGGGACTCTGAGCTACTAGGTGTGTAAAGGCTTTCCTGACATTCCAGTGTCAAGAATAGCTATGTGTATATGATGGTAATATGGATGCAGAGCTGCCACAATAGAGAAATGAATGGGAATGTGTTTTTTAGTGTAGGGTTTGTTTGTGTGTGCATATCAGTGCTCCTTTAAATGGAAAGAGCTACTAGATCATGGAAAAGGTGTAGGCAGCACACAGAATTGTTGTCTGAAAAGGGTCCTTGCAGGAGAGACTCCCATGCAAATGACCTTTCATAAGAACATGAGAATTGCCTTAATGGATTGGAGCAAGAGCCAACCAGGTGTCTTTGCAAACAAGACATGGAGAGGGCCACACTACAGTGTCCCCAGGATCTAAAACTCAGAAATGTAACGTTAAAAAAAAATTAATCTCAGTGCAGGAATCAAGATGACTGATGCTTGTCTTTTCCCCCTTACATCATCCTCAGGCAGCTGCTGGGCTTACAGCTCTCTGCTGGGGCTCGCCACTGTGCTTACGCTCCCCTGCTTCCCTCACCACTGAGTTCTTGAAACCACCATTTGAATTTCCTACTAAGGGTGTATCCACACCATAGATTTAAAGCCAATGGAGATCTGTCCAAGGTGCTTTCAGATTTCAGCACCTTGGACAGTTCCTTGTAAGTTCAGACTAAAACCCAGAGTGGATTCACTGCCCCACTGATATTGGAGCCACCAGTCTCCACTGTTTAAAGTACATCCAAGGCACATTTAAAGTACATGACCCAAAGAATCATTGGGACTATAGTTTGTTAAGGGTGCTGGGAATTTGTAGCTCTGTGAGGGGTAAACCATGGTTCCCAGAACTCTTTGGGGAAAGTCATGTGCTTTAAATGTGTGCTAGATATGCTTTAAATGTTGTAACGCCAAATGCCTAGCCCCTTGCCAAGCACAAGACTAATTTCAAAAGGATCATGAACACGGCTGGTGGTGAAGAAAGTAAAGGTTTTATTAGCAGAGCTGTCTACATCAAACTGTCAATTTCAAGGAATAAAACACTAAACTGAAACTAATGGCAAATGGGCCTCTGCCTCCCCCCTTTCTGTCTTTGATTGCTCTTACGTTTGCCCTGCGAGCTGGAAGCTGGAACAGCTGCAGTGAGGATTCTCTTGCCTGGGAGGAGTTGTGGCTCTTGAGTCTTGCTCTTTAATCTTGATGTCTGGGGGCTTCTTCAGCCCCCCTGAAGACTTAATCTTGTTGGTATCTTGGGGCTTCTTCAGCCCCCTGAAGGCTTAATCTCCTCGATCCAGGGGTCCTGTATTTATCCCTCAAAGACCCCCTGGGAGGGGCACCTTACACCTATTAGATCATTATCTCCCCATCATTCAGATAGCTGGTTTAACCATCAGGTGATCTCTCCTGATTCTGTCCTCGTGACATCTTGGACTGAGAATGCAGTTGTATTCTCAAGGTTGCTTACTTGTTCTGATTATCAGGCTACTTGTTTACATTAGCCAAGTGAGAACATTTGTAAGCCAATTAGCTCATCATCCCTTCAAATTCTGAGAAAGCCATAAACAGAAGCGTGGGACAAGCTGCATTGTTTTGGTTAACTGCATAACTTTTCTCACAGGCTGTTTCTGAGTACAGACAGAGTGGCACTTCTATTCCAGCTTCTTCTACTAAATAATATCACAAAGCCTGTGCTTTGAGCTCTCTAAACTACAATACATTGCAACTACAGTGGGCAAAGCAATAACAGTGTGCATAAGCAATTAGCACCCCATAAATCAGGGGGTTGGGGCAATAATTAGGGGACAGAGGCCATTCACATGCCATTTCTACACTTCCTCATTTACATCTAGATTCTTTGGGTGATTGGTAATATAAATGCATGGTGTGAATCTGCCCTAAAGGCACTCTGGGGCATTGTGGGAAATTAGAATAGCAGCTGCAAACCACCCAATGCTGGTCATATCACTGCTACTGTTACCTGCTAGTGTTGCCATGAGATAAGCCCATGGGGAACCACTGACATAGGGGGAGAACACCCAAGGGCACTTGATCCAGCCCTGATTAAATCTGAGGAAAGCACCCAAGGACAGAGCAGCTACTCAATTGTCTGTGTGTAACCATTTTTTATCAATCTATCGGTCAAGTGAAGCCCACCAATTTATCACACTACGTGTATCACATTCACTCAGATTGTCCAAGATCAGTCAGACCAATTGAGAAGGCTTTTTATTCAAGTTTGCTCTCTACATGACAGATAAGGACCAATGGGATGGATGTCCTACAACTATGGACTTTCCTCTGCCACTAGTCCTACCCAAATTGGGATTAGGAACAGAGGAAACTGCCTTTTACCAAGTAAGATCATTGTTCTCTCAGGTTTAGCATTATCATCAGTCAGGGAGTGTTTCCCAGCTCTACCTGGAGATTCCAGGGATTGAGCCTAGCATGTTTTGCATACAAAGCATGTTTTACCACCGAGCATACCAGTAGCATTTTGGCTACCTGAAAGATCGTCTTTCCCCTTATATACCCAGTAGAACACTGTGCTCTGCAGGTGAGGGCATCCTGCAGGTATCATCTTATCAGGAGGTTTGTTCCGCACAGCATAGGAAACAGAGCTTTAGTGTAGTGGCATCGACCCTTTGGAATTCCTTCCCCTTAAATATTAGCCAGCACCATCTCTGTTATCTTTTCGACACCTACTAAAGACTTTCAACAAGCCATTTAAGTAGAAACCTGATCTCAGTTTGCGTCTGTTGTGGAATGGATTTCAAGATGTTTTAAAATATTTTAAAGATGTTTTAGTTTTAATATTTTAAAGATGTTTTAGTTTTAAACATTTTAAAGATTTTTTTAGTGTTTTGTCCTTTGCTGCCCTGGGCTCCTTCTGGGATGATGATGATGAACAACAACAACAACAACAACAACAAATCTATCAGAAGTATTGCCAAGACCTTTCCACTGTGTTGTCTTTAATGGACTGGGATTAAGCCAGTAAAATTAGGAGGGTGCGGTAGCAGTTGAAATGTTATGGCTTTTCATTAGGTTTTAGGGCAGGGATGGGAAACGTTTGGTTCTCCAAATGTTGCTGAACTACACCTTCCATCAGCTCCAGCAAGCATGACCAATGGTGTGGGAAAATGGGAGTTGTAGTTCAGCAACATCTGGAGGACCAAAGGTCCCCACACCTGTTCTAATGGTTTGTTTTATATTTTCTTTCAAGCTCTGGGTTGAAGAGGACCAAAGAAGTAAATAAAACATTTTCAGGAACACAAACCAAAACAGCCCCTCCCAACTTGCTAATTTAGTTTTGTGTTATCTCTTCATCTATCTGAAGTGGGTTCATTTGACAGTATCTGGCCATGCAAATTCCAGAAGGATCAGTCTCTTGCATATTATACTGTTTTGTTTTAAATAAAGGCAGTGTGTACACATGTGCATGTTTGGACTCATGATGTAAATTAAATCATGTCATTCCAGCAAGGAAGATCCATGCATGGAAGTCGGCATCTATGCATGCAAAAGTACATTTCCATCTGGATGTGAGTCAGCAGCTACATCATGAAACTTATCCAGGCTTGGGAAGGACTGGGGCTGAGTGGCAGAGTATCTACTTTACATACGGCATGTACTGAATTCAACCCATGGTTTCTCTAGGTAGGGCTGGGGAAATTTTCTCTTGAAACTCTGGAGAGCCGCTGCCAGTCAGAGGAGACAATACAGAGTTAGATGGACCAATGATCTGACAATAAAAGACTTGTTCCTCCACTGACTTGGCTGGATGTGTTTTTTGGTGTGATTGGGGAGGTCTGCCATTCATTACTGAATGTGACTTTAGTGCATGTGACTAGATCTGGATTGAACATGCACATGGCAATTTATGGATTGCACAGCTCTTGTTATCTAATGGTTATATGACAGTGTCACGAAGGATCTCTGAACAGTTGCTCCATTTGATGAGCCATTGAACTGCAGGTGACAGTTTCTCAGGGCCTGCAGTGACTGTGCCCAGCCAGGCTGGTCATTAGATCCTCATAGACAGGAAATAATATAAGAGGGCTTCCTGGTCCACTCAAGCCTTGCTTGGAAGAAGGTCTTCTTGAGCTGCATCCTCAGATGCTCTTTAGTCAAGACTTCTGGCTTGCTCCTCAATCCTGCCTCCTGGTTTTTCATTTGCTTTCTGAGTTTAGTCCTGACTGTCTTGCCCTACTGCTCCTGGCTCCTGATTCACTTCAGATTGCTGCCCATGGCTCAGCCCTGACACACAGGTTCATTTCAGCACTACTGTAGGGAAGAAAAACTCACAAGCACAGTCATGTATGAAGATCACAGAAGTGTCGGTTTGCTGAGTGTTCACTGGGAATTCATAATTGCCCATTGGCTCTCAATGAATAGGTTCTCAATAAGTGAAAAGCACAGCTTTTGCAGTGATACACACAGTTGTTGCTTCCTGTTCCAAGGTACACTCTGTTGCAGGGATGGGGAACTTCAGCTGCTACCATCCTTGACCATTGGCCATGCAGGCTGGGACTGATGGGAATTAGACCCCAACAGCATCTGGAAGGTCACAGGTTTCCTACCCCTGCTCTGCAGGAAAAACACTGGGCTTGAAATGTCCATATGCAGTGTATAGTCCTGTGTCCTTAAAGGCAGACAAAATGAAGAGGATGGCAAAATATTCTTGAAGCAGTTACACTGATATATAGTTAGTAGAGATGAATCCATTGAGCTGCATTCTTATATTTAAAAAACAGACTTTTTGTTTCTTATTTCATACCATGATGATTCAAAATTTATTTATTTATTTATTATTTGGTTTATATCCCGCCCTTCCTCCCAGCAGAAGCCCTCTACAATTGCAATGTAGAGTCTTCTACCAAATTCAAATATTTCAATTCAAATGTTAACTTCCATTGAATAAAGTTCTGTGATTCTTATTTGCTATTAAATATGTACAAAATTCACTTTTCCTGTATATGTTATTGATACAAACATGTCAATAAAATGTTTGAAACCGTTTCATATGCTTATTTTTTTCATTCCCATTTAATCCCCCAGCCTCCCCTTCCTTTCAACTTTGTCCTTCCAGTGTCACCATTCTGTAAAACGTTCTCCTTATTAAACACTTTGAGTCTAAGGAATGGCTAACATTTAAAACATGGACTTTTCAGTACCATAGACAGCACACTGAACACAGGCCTTTTTTCCCCTCTTTGGTGCTCCAGTTTCAGAGAGAGAGAGAGAGGAAGAGAGAGAAACATCAGACATTATGGAGAGTGGTTTTCAAAGAGAGAAAATGCATGACCAAATAACCCTCAAATAGTTCCATAACACTCCCATCAACTTTAGTGGATTTGACATCAGGCTGTTTTGGACGAAATACACTTCCTATGCCATTTGCCTCATTCAAGAATCTGACTGACTTTAAAAAAATACCCCAGAGAAAGTAAAAATAAAGAAAAAGATAATTTGCTGTACCTGGCTAACATTTGATACAATACAAAAATCCTTGACCAGCGCAACATCACAATTTATGGTGCTGATAGAGCAGAGTACCCAAGATGTTGTATTGGTATAGCAATGCAGGACAGTCACTTATGTCAGAGGACCTTGCACGGGCTTGTACAAGTCAGAAAGAGGAAAAGAGGGAATATGGTGGGACAGGGTAGAGAAATGGAAACACTCTGAGCACAATCATATGCAACTGTTTCCTACCGTCAAGGATCACGTGTAATGGAGACACACTTTGAATACAATGTGTTAACTCAAAAACACTGACAGAAAGACCCATAGCCTTGATTGGTAGATAGTTGTACTACAGCAAGGGTTGGCTGAAGCAGCAGCAATTTGCAAACAAACCTAAAACTGAGGTGACAGGATGCAATCTTTAAACCCCGGGACAGATTAACATCTGTCCCACAGTTTAAATTCCAAGGCAAAAGGGCACTAAAGGTCTCTGAGTGGTAATTATTTGCATTTTAAGTACCGTAGCAATAGATTTATTTCTTTTCTTATTTAGCCCTGTGAAAATGCCCATATAACTATCACAATATAAACTTTTGTCACACTGCAAGAAAGGTATAATTTTGACTATACACATTACAGACAATTGAGTAGCCCACATTTGACCCGTGTCATGAAATATCTAGGCAAATGCTTATTGATTCCACTATTCCTTGCCCACCACTCCAGAATCTCTATATTTCCTGACTCCCTTTAACATGAAGCCAGTGATTTCTGTACAGATACTAGGCAAAAATCAAAATCAAAATCATGGTCTGGGGTTGTCATGAACAGCTGCCACCGGTTCAGTCCCAGGACTCGATTCCCAAACCCATGGCAATTGAGCCTGGCAAAGCACAACCCGTGCCACCCTTATCAGGGCTGAGTAAACCAACACCAACCCTGCAAGGTAGGTAGACTGCCACCACCCCTTAAACCTGGTCACCTACTCTGGGCCAAGGGAAAACCCAAATTGCTAGAAATAGACCTGCCAAAGATTCCAACAGACAAGAGTCACAGGTACACTCCTTGTCCTGGAGACTTTAGGCAAAATACCCAAATATACAGTAGTCCATGGCTAATTGGCCAAGGTACTGGATTCACAGCCAAATGTCCCCTGCAATGAACACACCCTGGTTAATAAGAAGTAGCCTCATTAAATAAAATATAAGTGCACAAATATAGCAGCAAAATAGTTTCTTAAAGCCCGCATCCCTGAGGGCTAGATAAAATACAGAGCATTGCAGTCATAGATAAAAATAACAAAACTGTCTAGCCTATATCTATACTTACAACAGAGGTAAACAGCAAGTCACTTCATGGTTCCACATCTCCCTAGAGATGCATAGCCTGCATAGCAGACGGAATATGGAACCTCAACATCAGGTAGCACCCAGAAAATTGAGGGACAAAGACTAAGGTATGAATCCTACTCTTATGGAAAAATGCCCAGCAACAGCCAGAAATTAAGTAGCCAATCAGGGGGCCTTCTGATGATGAAACCTTCTGGAGCTTTTGTGCCTAACAGTCACACGCTCACCAACCTTCCCAGGCCACTTGGCCTTGAAGTACCGGTCTCCACTGATAAGCAGGTGTTCTTGCTTATAGCTTAATTAACTAGCTTGAGCTGTGAGAACAGCAAACTCATGGCCTTCTCAGAGGCTCCATTTCAGGCAAGATGTTTCCCCCACAATTCCTTGCCTCAGAATCATTTTAGTTTTTAAGCTTTCAAACCAGGCATTCTGGACATGGGTAGCCCTTCTTTTTCTAGGACCTACTGGCAGTGGTTAATCTCTAAAAAGTAAAGTTATATAGTTTATGCCTGTTTAAAGCCATGTCATCTGAAAGAGAACCCCATGCTTCTGTTCTCATCCTGATATGATCATGGTTTCTCAGTGCAGAGAGACTTTATGGTGGGGATGGGGAACACTTTTTAGGCCAAGGCCCACATTCCATTAGAGAAAACCTTCTGGGAGCTGCATGTCAATGGAGGTCAGAACCAGAGGCAAAAATTGGCAAAATAATAGATGGGACTGTTACCTTTGTATAGTAGGCTGCCTTCAGCTGTTCCTACACACACGTTGCTCCATCTGGGCAAGAAGGAGACATCATCACAATTCAAGAACACATTCCAGCCAGGCAAAACCACTCAAGGAGGGCACAGTGGGGCTGGCGAGGAATGGCACCTGAAGAAAAGGGGTGTGGCCTAGGGAGAATCCCAAGAGCTGGATCGAGAGTCCTGGAGGGCCACCTTTAGCTATGAGGTTTTTCACCCTCACTTTTGTTATGGAAATATGCAAAGTAATTCAGCGGTCTGAGCTGCATGTGCCACTGTGTGTATTTACCTTAGAAGCAGGCTTTTACCTTGCATTTAGATCACTGATACGTAATACTTAGTAAAATAAAAAGCTACTTTATTTGTAGAAATACATAGTAGATAGGAAAGGCATACCTAGTTCTAACTAACTAAGTTGGAGGTGCAATCCCCAGACTTGGGTATTGCCCTCATGGCTCAGGAGAGAGAACAAAGTTAGAGATGTCTCCTGTCTCCTTGGACAGTCAAAGAAGAAAAGAAAGGAAGGAGAGGCAGATAAGCTTCCCTGAGCATATCAGTCTACAACGGAAGGAAGTTAGGTAGAGAAGGGTACAGGTAAAGGTAGGCAAGCCTAGCCAGCTGGAGGACCCTAACTCTATCTTCCTTCTGGAAAACAAACAAAAGAACAGGAGTTGCTCTTGTCCCACTTCCAACACCCCTTCTCAATGAATATTTGGTTCAGTCCATGAGGTTCATCTTGTCTCACAGCTTGCAGTATCTGACTTTGCCCAACACCTTCATCAGAGAGTCTGCAGTCATGTCTTCCATTGGACATTACTCCATCTTGAGTAGTCCTCTGCGGTAGGTATCTCTAATGAAATGGTGCTTCACATCTATGTGCTTGGTTTGTGAACTCACCCTTTCTGACTCCACAAGTCTGATGCATCCTTGGTTGTCTTCATGCATCATGACAGGCTCAGGTATACAGATGCCTAAATCTTTGAACAGTTCAAGTAGCCGTGTCAACTGTCTGCTAGCTTCGGAAGCTGACACATACTCTGTTTTTGTGGAAGAGAATGCTATAGTCTCTTGTTTCTTACTTGCCCAGCTGATAACTGAATCTCCATAGTAGAAGATTTTTCTGTTAGTGGATTTTCAATCTGTGGTGTCTTCAGCCCAGTTAGCATCTGCATATTCCACTAGTTTGGGATCTTGGGTAGTCGCTAACTTCAGTTTCATGGCTGCAGTGGCTGTCAGATATCTCATCATTCTATTGATTGCTTCCCAGTCCTTCTTGGTTGGTGAGCTGGTTTTCTGCACAAGTATCCCATTACTACCACCACATCTGGCCTGGTAACAGTGCTGATATACAGAAGTTTCCCAATGGCTTGTCTGTAGCTCTCATGGTCTTGCCATGGTTGTCCAGTTTCAGGTATCCTACTTCCACTGGAGTAGGTGCTGGATGTGCATCCTTCAGTCCTAGACTCTCGAGAAGGTCTTGAATCTTTTGTCTTTGGCTCAGCAAGAAGGATCCATCATCTTCAATTTCAATTTGTATTCCGAGGTAGTGAGTGACATCACCTAGGCACTTCACTTCAACCTCCTTGCTGAGATGATTCACTATTTGTTGCTTGTCCAATGGGTCTTGATAAGGCAACAGTAGATCATTCATGTAAATCAGTAAGTCCTGAATCTGCTGTACAAGCATGCCTCTTGTACAAAGCCTTCTTTCAAGAACATTTTTCTCAGTTTCTCATTCCAGGCTCTGGCAGCCTGTTAAAGTCCATAGATGGATTTTTGAAGTTTACACACTAGGGTCTCTTTTCCTGGAACTTCAAACCCTGGTGGTTGTTGCATGTAGATTCCCTCTTCTTTTTTTCCATGCAAGAATGCTATTTTTATATCTGTGTGCTCCACCTGAATTTTCTTCTTAGCAGCAATACTCAGAAGAGTTCTGATGGTTGTATTGTTGACTACAGGAGCAAGTGTTTTATAGTAGTCTTGTCCATACTTTTGAGAGTATCCTTTGGCTACTAGTGTTGCCCTGTATCTCTCAACGTTTCCTTCAGCAGCAGCTTTTTCTTGAATATCCACTTGCAGCCTACAGCTTTTCTTCCTTGAAGAAGCTCGGTCAGTGTCCAAGTTTTATTCTTGTCTAGAGCTTCCAGCTCTTCCTTGGCTGTCTCCACCTCTCAGCTTCAGCTTTGGGTAAGGCTTCAATCTCTTTCCAGGTCTCTGGCTCTGGAAGTTCATCTCTCATGAGGTAAGCAAGTCTGTCTGGTGGTACATATTTGTTGATGCATTGAGAGCATCTGGGTGCTGGCACTTTGGCTGTCCCTTCTGACTCTGATGCCTCTTCTGGCTCAGACTCTTCACCTTGCTCTGCTGGTGTATTATTGTGATCCCTAATGTTGTGGAAGAATAGCTCAGTTTCTTCTTCTATTTCGCTGTCATCTGTTTGGTGTGGCGCACCTTCTGGTTGGTATGCACACTTTCCTTCATCAAAGTGGACAGTTCTGTGTTCTCCAACTTCACCAGTTTTGGGATCTATTACTCGGTATCCCTTCTGTGTTGAAGAATATCCAGTGAATATTCCTTCCTTGGCAGTGTTGTCAAATTTTGACCTCTTTTGTTTCAGGATATGCACAAAGGCCTTGCACCTGAATACACAAAGGTGAGACACACTTGGTGTGCTGGTATGCCATAGCTCAAAAGGTGTCTTGTTGGTTGCAGTTGCTGGAAGTCAGTTCTGCAGATAGGTGGTAGTAACCACTGCTTCCCCCAATACTTCTGTGGTAACTGTGCATCTTCCAACAAGGAACAAATCATCTCTCCAAGAGTCCAGTTCATGTGTTCCACAACCCCATTTGTTCTAGACTATAAACAACAGCAGTCTGGTGCTCTATGCCTTCCTCATGTAGAAAATCTTGCACAAATTCTCCTGCATTTGCAAAAATTGGACACAAATTCTCCTGCATTGGCGGATCTTATAATTTGTGGCTTTCTGCCAAATTTGTTGAATACAATTCTGATATAGACCTTCAATTTTAAAGTACTTGACTTTTCTCTCTCAGTAGGTACACTGTAGTATACCACGAGTAATCATCTATGAAAGTAAGCACATATAAATTTCCACCCTGTGATGGCATTCTGATGGGTCCACAAAGGTCTGTGTGAATTAATTCTAGAGGTTTTGTAGTTTTCTTTTCACTTTTTTTAGGAAATTTTGGTTTCACACTTTTTGTCTTTATACAACATTCACATTGTTCTGTTCATTTACATTGTCCAATGTTAATGCCTCTAGACAAATTTTCCTTCTTTAGAGCATTGATTCTGGCTAAGCTGGCATGTCCCATCCTTGTATGCCAAACATGTAAACATCCTGAACCACAGTTTTCTTTGGCTGTATTTGCATGCATAGTTTCAAAATATTCCAAATGCAAATGTCCATTTTTCAATTTTGCAGTACTTCTCCTTGGTCTAAAACTTGACATATTTTGTCATATAAATAAAGTTCACCTTAAAGCTCCATTATTTTTGTGGCACTTATTAAATTATCTTTAAAAGCTGGAACAAATAGGCAATTTTTCAGTTCAAGCTCTCTGGTGCCCTCTGGCATTTTACAAAGGAGCTCCACACTGCCTATTCCTTGAGAACAGAAAAGGTCTCCTGATGCTGTAATTACATTCTGTGTATGGGGGCTAAAGTTCCTAAACAGATTTTTATTATTTATTAAATATGCTGTCACCCCAGTAGCAATTAAAAATCTGGTTTTATAATCATCATTCTTTCCATCAGATACATGGTAACTGGAATGCTTCACTTTAGTTTGGCTATTTGTTTTCCTTTCAGCTTGCTTCTTTTTAAAATCAACTCTCCTCTGTCTCTTCTAGTACAATCTCTTTGAAGGTGATTAAGAGATTTGCATTTGAAGCTATTCTTTCTTTGTTTATCCATGCCCTGCTGTGCCTTGAGGGCATGACTCATCTCTCTATCCTGCTTTTGGTTGCTGTTTCTGCCCACAGTAAAATTTGCATTTTCAGACAGAGCTTGTTCTTGTCTTTCTTTATAGTTCTGATCTTTAAGATATGCCTTAATCTGATCCAAGTTCTGATCTGTCTGTTCTAGTATACCGTGATATGATAATGTTCATTTAGAGAGGCCAGTAGCATAGCTTTCTAAAAATCCTCATCTAAAGATTTTCCACAACTTTCTAGTTCTCGGAGCAGACTTTTAAATCTCTCCAGATGTTGATTGAGATCTGTGTTAGATTGTCTGAGCATGTAAAGTGATTTACAGAGAAACATCACATGATTTTTAGATTTTCTCTGATACACTTTCTCAAGTTTTCCCCATATTTCCTTAGCATTTTTACAGCCCATGCAAACGTTTAGTGCTTCATCTGATAAAGCAGAAATAAGAAGAGACTTAACTTTGGCATGCTTGCACTTCCAGGAGGTAGTGACTGCTTGATCCACTGCTGAGGGTTCAGGATCAGTCAGGACTTCATGCAGATCCTCCTCTTCCAAAAGTGCCATCATTCAAAGGCTCCAAATGACATAATTATCTTTCTCCAACATTGGAATGCTTGTCTTAAGTGCTGATTCTTCATCCATGGTTTCCTATTTTATGTTCTGCTTTTCTTCTCTAACTGAAAGTCTCCTTTTGATCTCTTTTGTAAACCACACACAGTACTTAGCTTTCTAGCTTTCAGGCACAACTCGCAATTCAATTTCGCTTACTGGGCCCATAACCCTTTGTTATAGAAATACGCAAAGTAACTCAGCAGTCTGAGTTGCGTGTACCACTGTGTGTGTTTACCTTAGAAGCAGTCTTTCACCCTGCATTTAGATCACCGAGACTTAATAAGAAAAAGCTACTTTATTTATAGAAATACATAATAGATAGGAAAGCTATACCTAGTTCTAACTAACTAACTAACTAACTAAGTTGGAGGTGCAATAACCAGATTTGGGTATTGCCTCATGGCTCAGGAGAGAGAACAAAGACAGAGATATCTCCTCTCTCCTTGGACAGTCGAAGAAGAAGACAAAGGAAGGAGGGGCAGGTCAGCTTCCTTGAGCATATCAGTCTACAACGGAAGGAAGTTAGGTAGAGAAGAGCACAGGTAAAGGTAGGCAAGCCTAGCGAGCTGGAGGCCCCCAACTCTATCTTCCTTCTGGAATACAAACAAAAGAACTCAAACAGGAGCTGCTCTTGCCCCATTTCAAACAGCTTTATAGCAAATGAACACACCCATATTTCACCATAAGAAGGAGACCTTCCACATAGATCTGCCAAAATACTACGGTCATTTATTACATTTATATCCCTCTTTTCATCCAGCTCAAGAGGGTCACATGGTTTCCCACCACCACCACCAATTTGGTCCTCCCAATAATCCTGTGAGACAAGTTAGAATGAGAGTGTCTGGCACAAGATCATCCAGTGAACTTCATATCTGAATGGAGATTTGATTTGAACCTAGGTTGCCCCAGTCCTAGTGCAACACATCAACCACTACAGCCCATTGACTTGCAGAAGTTAAGCCTCTTGCGTGAGTATAAAACCCTCACATTGGAATTTGAGAGGAAAATGGCTTTAGATTTCCCACAACTATGAAGGTTCTGCTCAGAACACACATGGACAAAAAAACAGTTAAGTTTTGCTTTTTTTAATTCTTACCACAAAAACATAAGTAAATACAAGTCCCAAGTGACAGGAGCCCAAAAGTCAAAAGACAACTATTATACAAAGGATGATCAAAACTCCCAAAGTTTATCTCCTCTCTCTCCCTCTCCCTCTCCGACTGGCAGACAGCAGGTACTCGACACTATTTCAAATCACAGTTCTCATGTCTTTTCTGCCCAGCTGCACCTGCCTTCCTTTTCTTTCTTCTTCAGCCTCCCTGTACTATCAAAGCCTGTTCCTCTCAATGCCACACTGGGGCATTTGGAAAGCAGAACTCCAAACATTAGCTCCCTTAGCTCAAGCAGCTGGCCAAGTTGCTATACAGATTCCAGAAAAACCTTTCCAGGCAATATGGTTGAACTCCTGCTTACATTCTGTATGGCATAAGGTATGGCAGGATACAAGAGGACCAAATCAGCCATTTCATCCCATGCCTGTAACAACTCTCAAGCCCTCCTTCAGGTGCCCCTTCCATCAGAGGTCAGATAGGTGGAGATTAGAGAGAAAGTCTTAGGAACCTATGAAACTGCCTTAGATCACTGATCCTTCAAGCTCATTATTATCTTGCCAGTATTGTCTATAGTGACTAGCAATGGCTCTTCAGGGTTTCAGGCAGCAGATCTCTCCACCCCTACATGGAGATGCTGAGGACTGAACTTGGGACCTTATGCATGCAAAGCAGATGATCTGCCACCGAGCTGCAGCCCCCCCCCCCACGCGAGTTCGTGTTCCTCCTATGGAACATCCTCCTCAGGAGTGTTTGCTTGGTGTCTGCTCTTATGTACATCATTTTGGCACTTTCCCCAGATCTTTCTCAGCTGTGGTTATCTCCTAGGCTTTATTCTGCTTTTCTCAGTCTGGTCATTTCTACATGACTCCAGTTCATTTAATTGTGCCTTTTTAAAAAAAATTGTTTTAATTGTTTTTATGACCTGGGAGGAAAACAAAGCTGAAGGGTGCCACATAAATCTAACAATAAGCAGTAATGTAACATATATGGTCAAACTCATCCATATAGCAAGAGAGGAGAAGCAAAGAGACAATAGTTTGATCAAGAAACAGAGTCTTTTCCTTTTTCTTTTCATGATTGTTCAAATTCAATGAAAATAAATCTATTTCAAGGTGCTCATGTTAGTGTTAAGGCTCTAAATGATTCAGGCCCCAAATTTCTGAAAGACTGCCTCCTCCCTTACAGACCATATTGGGTGTTAAGATCAGCAGAGGGGGGCCTTCTTGGTAGTTCTGCCACCCTCAGAAGCTTGGTGTGGTCGTGGCAGACTGGGAGAGGGCATTCTCTGTGGCAGCTCCTAAGCTGTTAATGCCCTCCCCATAGAGGTGCATCCGACATCTTCTCCATATAGTTTTTGGTGAATGCTGAAGATGGACCTCTTTACCCTCTTGACACCTGAGATGTATATTTTTAGGATCCCCCTTACTTTTGTAATTGTATTTTGTTTTAAGCTGTTTTTAATGTTGTATTTCAAATTTTTGTAACCCACCCTGGGTTACATAAGGTTACATAAGGGTGCATAATAATTCAAAACAACAACATTAACAACAATAATGAAAATGGAGAAGACCTTTTTTGGGAAATGATACCCAATTCATAATAAAGCCAAATATTATGAGCCATTAATGTTTATATTCCAAACCAGGTAATGATTACAAACTTCAGAGACATCTCTGTTTGTGATGTGGTTGATGGTAATGCGGCATACCCACCTCTGCAGCCTCAGGGAAACTGTCCTTTCCACCACCAATGACCTTATTTAATAAACTAAAGCCTGGTGAAACTGACAAGCATTACCCCTCCTCTTCTCTGCAGGGAGTTTGGAGAGGCCAAATGAAACTTAGCAGGCTTGTCAGTGGGCTTCAGGAGAGGGAGAGGGAGAGGGAGAGGGAGAGGGAGAGAGAGAGAGAGGGAGAGAGAGAGAGAGAGAGAGAGAGAGAGAGAGAGAGAGAGAGAGAGAGAGAGAGAGAGAGAGAGTGTTTTCACCAATGATTTAAAAATATTACCATATGCTGCTGTATTAGTCTGCACACATGCCCCTTTTTAACACAAACATTAGTGAAATTGACTAGGATTTTCTCCATCTGTTTCGTGTGTGTGTGAGTTTGTGTATGTAGGTATATGTGCAAGCATGAGAGAGATCTATGTTTCAGAGGTAGATCTGTCTATGTATATTATTGTGCACTCCATCACACCCCTTTTACAAACGCTTTCCTTTCAGAGCCAGATGCATTTTCCACTTTCAATTCACTTTGCAAACAGCATCCTTGATGTGTTCTTAGCCTTCCTTTCTTCTGGTAAAGAAACAACAGCTGGCAACTTGTTGGCCAGGTGAGCTAGACAGAACAGCAGAGATTGCCTTTTGATACTACAGTGATGCTGGTCAAGGAAGGCATTGGTTGGGTGAACCTGGAAGAAGGAAGGGTTGCTGCAATTCTGGCTTTATTACAGCTCTCTTGCCTTCTGCATTCTTTGCAGCCATGGGGACTAGGCAATGAATAATTAGAGCTAGCACTTGGGTGTCACTAATATATGGTATGGTATGATATGATTTATTTATATACCACTCTTTAGCCCAAAGGCCCCCAAAGCAGCTAACAATATTAATACATAAGGAATATACCAAAAACGTACAATATGTAACAATACATCAACCAAAACAATATAAAATAGCATCAGAATTCAGCCAAGAATACAGATTATGTAATATGATCTGATTATCACCAGGTGCAGCACATGGGAGGTTGCAGAAACCTTCCATTCTGCTTTGCTCCTTTGTGGGAGGAAAGAAGTAATCAGAACCACCTACTTGGCATTTCTTCAACTGTCCCAGATTTCCCTGATTTCAACTGTCCCAGAGAGAGTTGATCTATTACTTTTTTTGAAGCTTGTCTCCAGATATGCAGAACAAAAAGATTTGTTCATCTGCATCCCATGTAATATAGTGTTTGCATCCTCATTTTTGGTTGCTACTTGGAAGGACCCATTCTGCTTTCAACTCTGTGGCCACAGCATTTGCCCATAGCTGACTATGAACAAATGAAACTATACCAGGCCAGACGATTTGTTCTCTAGCCCCAATATTGCCTACTCTTGACTGGCAGCAGTTCTCCAAGGTCTCAGGCAGGGATCTTTCACAGCCCCTGCTACCTGATCCTTTTTTTAAAAAGTTATTTGTTTATTATTATACTTACAGGGCCATCTGATATTCTTACCAAGAAAAAAGGAAAATGAAACCAAAGAAACCAAATGAAAATTCCCAAATATAAAAATACAAAATGCTATGTGTCATAGAGTGTTGAATCGTTTTTCAGTTTCTAATCTACATAGGATTGTAACCAACTAAATTTTACTCAGAACAGACACATTGAAATTAATGGAATGAAGTTAGTCATGTTTTAATTTCAATGGGTCTGCTTTGAGAAGAGCTAGCATTGGATACAAACCATAGATTGCAATTAATCACTATTGCATGTCCTCATATTAAATGGGGAAGGGTGGCAACTCAGTGGCAGAGCATTTGCTTTGTATGCAGAAGGTCCTAGGTTGACTCCCCAGCATCTCCAGGTAGGACTGGGAATGTCCCTTGTCTGAAACCTTGGAGAGCCACTGCCAGTCAGTGTAGACAGTATTAAGCTGGATGGACTACTGGTCTGTCTCAATGTAAGGCAGCCTCCTGTGTTCCTAAATGAAAATACTGCACTCTTCAAAACAAACCATTCTGGGAATAAAATTGTAATTATGGTTTCCAGGTATTTATAAACAAAGCTAACATCTTCCTGATCCTTTTTCAAAACTGGAGACAGGATGGATGCTGAATACGGGACATTCTGTGTACAGACATGTGCTCTGCTACTGAGCTATGCTCACTCCCAAAAGATATACCTTTAGCTTCTGGGGAGTGTGAATAGCTCAGCGGCATAGCACATGCTTTGCACACAGTATGTCCCAGGTTCACCTTCAATCCCTGGCAATCAACTGCAGACTCTCTTTTTTGACTCTCATTAATGTATCCACTGGCCTCTAGACTACAGCTGACTAGAGCCCTACTAATCAGTCAGAGCTGCAATCTCAAGATGGCAGAAAAAATACACCTGGTTGGGGAAAGGAAACCCGGGGGAGGGGGGGGGAGAATGACTGTATGGATCCCTTCCTCCCTGAAATTTCAATTCAGTCTATTTTTCCAAGTTTCAAAGTATTCAGAAATGATTTTGCTTCAAGAGCCCAATATTCTGTTTGCTCACAAACCCTTCCCCCTAACTATTCTGATAAGTGTTAACAAAACCTTTCATCTAGAAATACTAGGCAGGTGAGTAAAAATCACCTTTGAATGTGTAGTGTAAGGTAATGCCATCTCTTTACTAAGCACATTTGGAAAAATGAACCTCCACATAGGCATTCAGCAACTCAGTGTTGTAGTAAATTAGAGAAAGAGAGAGAGAGCTTACAACACCTGTATGGAAATTGATCTCTAATCTTTCCTATTCACTTACAGGACCGCATGGAGTTCAATTGGGCTTGATAAAGGGTGGTGGCAACTCTTATTTTATATTTTATTTAACAGCTCAGGTTGAGTGTTTGTTTTTGAACGAATGGTGGCAGTGCCAGGAAGAGCACTGAACTTTTTTTTAAAAAAAATCTACACGCTTGATAGGACAAAGCAGGTGCACGACAAAATTTCCGACACTGTCTGCAGAAGCGGTAATCCTCACCTTTACCACAGACAAGCCACCTGCCTTCAGGAACAGAGATAATTCAGGTTCCAAGTGAGTTCAACTTTAGGTGTCTCCTGAGTAAAGACTGATAAATGAGCCACAGTGCAACACGATTGGTGGTTGTGTCAATAGATCAATATTTGATCACATTGAAGGCGGTCCTCTTTGGATTCCACTTAGTATATGGTGGTTGAACTTTAAGTGGCCCCAGCAGATCTTATACACCTGTAATTTGGGACCCAGGGAGGAGCCTAACTCCTATTTACATCAATAGGAACATTCCCACCAGTTTTAGTGAGTTTTAAAAAGGCCACACACATCATTTTAAAACACACAACTGATATTTGAGCACAATGAAATTTCAAAGATATCTAGATTGGAGGTGGATGGTTGATGGGCTTTTTAAAATGCGTGTGGTTTAACACTTCATTGTCCATTATTAGGAAGCTTGAGGAGGAAATTGTCTTACTGTGTATCATATTAAATTCAATAGGATTTTTAAACTGAGGCATGAAAATAAAATACAAAAAGGATTTTTTTTTCAATTATCATTTTCAAGGCTGGTCTAATGAACAAGCATGTTAAATGGTTTTTAAAAACCACATATACAGAACTCCAAAGCTGTTTGCCTTGACTTCTTCAAAAATGAGAATAATGTCAATATTTGCCACTATAATTATCCTTTTATATATTCTTATATAATAATAATTAAAATAGTACAATGTGATTATTTATTAATAATGTATTATATTACATAATATTTAATCAAAATAACTTCCCAGTTAAGAACTAGTATGTTCTGCCCCAGTGGCGGCTGATGGCTACATGTTAGTGGGGGAGTGGAATCCACTGAAGCACTTTGGGCAGTTCCTTGAAAGTTCATACTAAAATATGGAGCAGATTCCATTGCCCCACTGACATGGAGGCACCAGCCATCACTGTTCTGTTCTTTAGAATTTGTTTTTAAAAATCAGTTTTAAATATTTAGTGGGGGTGGTCATAGAATATTTTTCCCTTGCCTTCTATGGGCCCTCAGTGCTAGAGCGAAAGATAATGGCCTATCCACACAATAATCAGGGCACGTAGAAGCCATGGGAAAGACTTCTGGTGAACCAGTTGAGAGCATCCACAACTACGAAGATTATTTGGGTTTTGTCACATAACTGCAAACATTGTTTTCAAAGCATCTGCAATGCCTTGACAAAAATGTGTGCATGGCAACATTGAGAGATAACTATCTAATGACAGATTGCATCCAAATGTTCCCTTCCTCTGTCAAAAGAAGACTTCCTCCAATGGAAGATGCTCCTTCCATTGGAGGAAAGCATAGGCAGGGGGCATAAAAGCCCGGCTGCCCTTGGGCGGCAGGTCTGCCACCGGTGGACTCGCCACCAAAGGGGCAACACCTTTTTTAAAAAACCAATTGAGAGGAGATTGGTAGTGGGGAGGGCATATGGTGCATGTGTAGTTCCTGCACAGGATGAGAGCCTGTGCAGTGAACTGAATGATAGGAGAAAGTTGTCATATGCCTTCAGAGTGAGAGTCTGCAACTGGCAGAAGGCTGGCCCTTCCTGGGTGTGAGATTGGGGGGGGCAGTAGAAGTGCCCTGTGTGAAAGATATTGAGTGGGTCTGACTGTTCCCAATTCTCTCAGAGGCCTACTGGGACAACTGTTTCAGGTAGGTTTTGTTGGTGGGCTCTTGTTGGGTCTATATCAGGTGTTTAGGAGGAGTCTTAGTAAGGAGGAACATGAGTGATGCCACCCCAATTTTAGTGATCACAGGTAGAGAGAAGTGTAGCAATGGGGAGGTGGTAAACTACCATAGAAGATGAGGGCAAGGCTGTCTATGCCTTGTTACTCACTCCCACTCCTCTCATGGATGGATTCCTCATTGCTCATCTGCTGTGCCCATTGGCCTGTGTGTGTTATTGTTTAACGGCAGATCAGTACACAATAAGACCACACTCATCCATGATTTGATAGTGGGTGAAGGTGCTGATTTGGTGTGCATTACCATGACCTGGGTGGGTGAGCTGGGACAAATTGATCTGACCCAGCTTTGCCCACATGGATACTTGGTGCAACACCAGCACGGGCTGCAGGGACAAGGGGGAGGAGTTGTGGTCTACACAACTTCCATCTCTGTCACCAGGAAACCATTCTGTCTTGGAGCTGGCTGTGAGGCAGGGCCGGTTCCAAGGGGCGGCCAGGTGAAGCACTGGCCCGAGGGCCCCTGAGGCTACAGGAGCACCTAGGGGCCCCTCTACTCCCCTTCCACGATTCGCAGCAGGATCGCTGCTGTGGATCACAGGGCGAGAGCTTCAGACTTCCGCCATTCCCTTCCTTAACTTACCTTGTCCTGCGGTTGCGCACACAGCAGTGCCCTTAAGAAAGATGGCGACTGAGGTTTTCCTAAGGGGCTGAAGCCTCTGCCGCCATCTTCGCTGATAGCACGCATGCATGCTGTGCGTTTGCATCCCTGCCATGAACCAAGATGGCGGCAGAGGCTTCAGCTCCTTAGGGAAACCTCAGCCGCCATCTTTCTTAAGGGCACCGCTGCATGCACAACCGCAGAACACAGTAAGTTAACAAAGGAAATGGTGGAGTCCCGAAGCTCTCACCACGTGCGAGTCGCGGAAGGGGAGCGCTGGGGCCTGGGGCAGGCTTTTGCCCAAGGGCTCCAGCATGTCTGGGGCTGGCACTGGGTGCATGCACGCGTGTATGTGTGTGTGCACACATGCGTGCCAGGGCCCAGGGCAAGGTGGCGCCCAAGGGCCCCGGCATGTCTGGGGCTGGCCCTGCTGTGAGGGCCTGCACTTGGTGTCGAGCCAAGGAGACAGTAAACTAGGGTTGCTGCTGGTGAAATGTCCACGCTGCTGCCCGGCAGATTCTTTCACTGAGCTAATGGAGGCAATCTCAGCTGTGGTATTGGAGGACCCGAGAATGATAGTCCTGGGTGATTTCAATATCCATGCTGAGGCTGCCTCTAGTGTTCCAGCTCAGGCCTTCATGCCCTCCATGCCAACCATGGGGCTGTCTCAAGTTATCACTGGCCTGACACATAGGGCAGGGCATACCTTCGACTTGGTTTTTGCTCCAGATGGAGGAAGGGGTTGCCTGGAGATGGGGTTTTTGGTGTCACCCCATTGTCATGGTCAGACCATTTCCTGGTGAAGTTTAGACTTATGGCTCCGATCTTCTCCTGTAGGGGTGGTGGACAGATTAAGATGGTCCACCTCCAGAGACTAATGGAATCCATAGGATCCCTGAATGACCTGGGGAGTTCCCAGTAGACAGAACAGGTGACCCTGTTGAAGCCCTTGTCATGCTATGGAACAGCATCAGGCTCTTAACACGGTTGCTCCTGGGCGCCCTCTCCAGCATTGTGAAGCCTGGTTTGCACCTTGGTACACCAGTGAACTAAGGGCAATGAAACAGGCTGGACAATGGCTAGAGCACAAGTGGCGAAAGACGTGGTGTGAGGCTGATCAGGCACAAGTAAAACATTATAACCGTACCTACTGTGTGGCGGTGAGGGTGGCAAAGAAGACCCACTTCTCTGTCACCATCGCATCCTCAAGTAGCCATCAAGTGGAGCTTTTCTATATTGTCAGGGGTCTCTTGACATCAACTCCAGGAAATGGAGTTTTAGACCCTTCAGAGGCCCACTGTGAATTGTTTGCAAGGCACTGAGGGTAAAGTTGCTTGCCTTTGTAGCAATCTTGATGCCCCATCCACATCCACTGTAGTCCTCAGTGAGGTGCCCACTGTAACGTCTGCTGGAACTTCTTAGGAATGGTTTCAGTTGATGCAGCCTGATGATGTGGACAAGGTGCTTGAGATGATGTGGCCAGCAACGTGTCCCCTCGACCTTTGTCCTTCTTGGCTTATTAAAGCTTGCCAGGGGGGTTGACCAAGTGGATCCAGGGTGCGGTCAATGCATCGTTGCGGGAGGCAGTGGTTCTAGCCACCCTGAAAGAGGCGGTGATCTGACCTCTCCTGAAATAACCCACCCTGGACCCATTGGTCTGCAACAATTACTGACTGGTTGCAAATACCCCCTTCTTAGGGAAAGTGATTGAGAGGGTTGTGTTGCAGCAATTGCAATGAAACAGATTATTTTGACCCATTCTAGTCTGGGTTCAGGCCTGGTTATGGGACTGAATCAGCCTTGGTCGCCTTGATGGATGACCTTATCAGGAGGACAGGGGGAGTGTGACCCTGTTACTCTTACTTGATCTCTCAGCAGCTTTTGATATCATTGACCATGGTATCTTTCTGGGCCAACTTGGTGAGATGGGTATTGGAGGCATGGTTTTACAGTGGTTCTGATACTATCTCCAAGGTCATTTTCAGAGAATAGCATTGGGTGATTGTCTTTTGGCCCTAGTAGTTTGGCTGTGGGATGCTGCAGGGTACCATCTTGTCCCCCATGTTGTTTAACATCTATATGAAGTCCTTTGGAGTGGTCATCAGGAGATTTGGGATGAGGTGTCAGCAGTACACTGACGATACCCAACTCCGTTTCTCTGTAACATAATCAGGGGAGGCTGTGCAAGCCCTGGACCGCTGCCTGGACTCGGTGGTGGGCTGGATGAGGGCCAGTAAACTGAGTCTGAATCCTAGCAAGATGGAGATGCTGTGGGTTGGTGGTTCCTGAGTTCAGATAATCGGTCAGTTGCCTGCTTCAGATGGGGTCGTACTCCCTCTGAAAGAGCAGTTTACTAGTCTGGGGGTGCTCCTGGATCGATCTTTGTCACTAGAGGCCCAGGTGACCTCCGTGGCTAGGAGTGCCTTTCACAGCCTGGGCTGTGAAAACAGCTGTGGCTGTTTCTGGACCAGGATAGCCTGACCGCTGTTGTCCATGCACTGGTAACCTCCAGGCTAGATTACTGTAATGCGCTCTATGTGGAGTTACGCTTTAGGTTGGTCCAGATGCTGCAGCTGGTGCAAAATGTGGTGGCGAGACTGCTCACTGGGGCAGGGTATCACCAACATGTCACCCTGCTGCTGAAAGAATTGCACTGACTACCTATTAGCTAGCAGGCTGTGTTCAAGGTTCTGGTTTTGGTTTACAAAGCCCTATACAGCTTGGGATCAGGATACCTGAAAGACTGTCTTATCCCTTATATACCCAGTCGATCACTGCGCTCTGCAGGTGAGGGCCTCCTGCAGATACCATCTTATCAGGAGGTCTGTTCTTCACAACACAGGAGATGGACCTTTAGTGTGGCGGCACCTACCCTGTGGAATTCCCTCCCCTTAAATATTAGACAGGTGCCATCTCTGTTATATTTTTTGCGCCTGCTGAAGGCCTTCCTCTTTCAACAAGCTTTTTTAGTAGAGACCTTATCCCAGTCTGCATCTGTGTTGGAATTGCTTTTTAATATGTTTTTAAACCTTCTTTTTTTAACAATGATGTTTTTAAACTGTTTTTTAAAAAATGTTTTTAAACCTTTCTTATTTTAAAATGTTTTTAAAGATGTTTTGTTTTAATATATTTTAAAGTCTGTTTTTATGATGTTTTGAAGTGTTTTTAGTGCTTTTGTTTGCCGCCCTGGGCTCCTACTGGGAGGAAGGATGGGCTATAAATCAAATAATAAATAAATTAATAAAATAAACTTTGGATACAGCCCAATATGCTTTCTTTAGCACTGTGATGTACTATATCAGGGCCTGGCCCAGATCCTTCTCCCCATTTTTACATACAAAAGCCAACCAGACTAGAAATAAGGCCTCCTCCTCCACCGAAGGCAGCAGGCTAACGTGGGGTAGCTTGCATGGTCCACACAGCTTTGTCTTCCAGGGCCTCCCCACCCCTCAGCTACCTTATTAGGCCTAATGGCCGCCCCTGCACCAAATGCTCACAAAAGTAGGTCCTCGCCTCATAGTTTGACTTTTTATGGTCCCAAAACTTTGCTACAAGTTGCTATACTGGGACAAGAGCTCACATGACCAGGGACTAAGATATAGATTGCCTCCTTGGGCCAGCTTTGAGGCGTGATTCCAATTCCAACACCATTGTGTGGCTGTGTTAGTTCTTCCCCCACAGTCCCTCCATAGCGCAGGTGTCTTTATGTAGCTGTGATGGCAGTTTCACAACAGCACAAGAACCTAGAGGATGTTCAACTGTTTATGGTGGCACTATGTTGATACAACCTTCCAGCTAGATTTCTCTGCTGTGAAATCTGAGTGTGTCAGTAACAGCTTAACGATAAGTATTCAACTCTGCCCCACCTGTTTATTCTAAGAATTATTAGCTACCTCAGAGGATTAGCTATAAATGGCCAAGTGCATATTTCAGTTTAAGCAGATATGAAGAGGTTTGTTATATTATACTATGTGGGATTCAATGAGGCACAATTTGCTGAAATACATAAAAAGTTTGGCTTTATGGACTTCTGTATTTGGGCTTTCCAGTAAAACTACAAAATAAATAAAATCCTTATTTCCTACTTATTCGTATGATCTGTTCTGCAAGACATTTTAACAATCTATATATTTTTCTATGTTCTGGGGAATTTGGGGGTTTCTTGGAAGCTCTTTAGAGCAGGGACTGGGGGCCTATGGCCTTCCAGATGTTGCTACACTGAAGCTCCCATCATCCCTAACCAATGGCGATGCTGGCTGGGGCATATGGGAGTTGATGGGAGTCAAGCAACATCTGAAGGGCTCCTGCGTTAGATTTTCCTTAAAGAGGCCAGTTGTGGTGTGCAAACATCCCTGGAAGATGATTTGCCAGTCACAACCAATCTTCATTTGCAATGTGCAGCTACACAGTAAGGTTGTCTGTACTCAAAGATACACTTGGAGATTACAAAGAGTGGCTATGAGGCTCAACAGGCTTGACTAGATCTCTGCACCAAATACATTTGTGCCTCATAATCCTCTGCAACATAATAACACAGAACATTTCTGTGACAGATAAAAGTATATGGATCAATGTGGAAAGTACTGATTGTAGTGAAAATGATTGCATGTGTTCATTCATAATTCTGTTCCATTCTATTTCCATATCAACTTGTGTTTAAAAGCTCTGCATGAACATTTGTATTGAAATATGCATGTATATTTTGGAATGGATTTTCTCACAAAATACACATTTCTAAACGTATTTGCCCTCCCCAAAGTATGCATTTCTAAACATATTTAATCACAAAAACATGTATTTTGGTACATTGCTTGAACAAAGAATTGGATCACAAAATTCAGCAAACTGCAAAACCCGAAGGATAGTTTCATTCAGATCTGCACATTAGTCCAGAAGGTGCAAATTGAGACAGTTTACATCAGAATTCTCAAAGAACAAATTCATCAAGCATCCCTAGGTGGGTGGCACCCAGAGCCAGCACCCTACTCCACAAGGCCAAAGGGTAGCATCAGGTGGATTGCCTGCACCTAGCAGCTTGAATGACTGAGTACATCAGGTGCTGATCCTGATCCTCTTGGAATCAGGATGCTAGACCAGATAGACCTTTATTCAGATCTAGCAGAGCTCTTCTTACGTTCTTATGATGTTGGAGGACTAGTTCAGGCAACTGGGAAAGAAAACAGGGTGAGATTAAAGTCACATTGGTGAGGGAGTACTTACTGACTTGAAATAACAAGGCAGCTCTTTCACTGCCGGCCTTTTGGAGTTTTGTAGAAGGGAGAAAGGCAGAGAAGTACCACATTGTAAGAATGTGTGGTTAAATAGATATAATGAATTTACTTGAGTGCATAGCTGTTTTCAAAGCGCTCTTGACTGAACACCCTGGTGAGTCAGTATCATTTTAATATTATGTGGCTCTGATTGATATATAACACCTGTCATAATAATTAGAAACAAATCACCTCAATTGTCAGCGATTAACTGCCCCTATATTGTGCAAATAGCATTTGTTTGATTCAGTTACATGCCTCTGAATTTCCATGTCAGCTATCAGTAATCTAATAACTCACAACTAGAGCTTACAGTAATGGAATAAAAATATTGATTTAACTGCTTTCACTCAGGAATGATCAACACAACACGATTAAGTGGCTCCAACATCTCTCTCTTTGTACAAGCATATTATCTTACGGTCAGCTAAGGAGGTTGCAAATTCATTTAAAAAACAACAACCTTAAATTGAGGAACCTCTGTCCTGCACATGCCAAGGATCCCAGTTGCAGTTGACACAGATCCCCAACAGAGTTAAACTTTTGCTTTTCGATTCAGGTCATTGCACCAGAACTGATTGCTGAAAAATCATTTTTGGGAGCAAAATCCCAAATGCCACAAATATTTCTACTTATGCCTGAACCACAGCAGCACTCTACCCACTTGTGATTCCCAGCAACTGGTGTTCAGAAGCTTATTTTATAAAAGAGGACTATAAAATCAAACAAATTTAACAATTAAATTATTATTAATAAAATAAAATAATATTCTCTAACATTTTAAAATCCTGTTAATTAATCTCAGTGATCTTGCTGTTGGGGCAGAACATTAGAAAGTGGGAATAGGTTTTACTAACTGTATGCAGAGCTTGGAAAAGTTACTTTTTTGAACTACAAGTCCCATCAGCCCCAGCCAGCATGGCCACTGGATTGGGCTGATGAGAGTTGTAGTTCAAAAAAGTAACTTTTCCGAGCTCTGCCTTTTCTTTACTGTTTTACCTGTAAAAGTAAACTAGTAAAAAGTAAACAAGTGAATGAATCATTTTAAAAATGAAAGCAGATCACACTGTTTTCCACAGCCCCCCACCCCAGCAGCATTAGGCTTAAAATAACTCCTTAGGAATCAACACACACTAACCTGGGAGAAGGGATGGAGGATTCACCTTTAAATAATTCAAATTTGTGCTTTCCAAATGATATGAAAACTGCAACACAGCCATTCTTTGAAATTTGCTCCTATCTGAATTTTGCAGGGCCAGTCTCCTACCAAATAATCATTACAAAAATGCATATATTAGGGGAAAGTGTGCATTAAATTGACTATATTAGGGAAAGTAAACAACAATCTACAGTGGTGAACCTATTCGTTGACCAATAACGAAACACAAATGAGCACATAAAGTCAAGGTCTAATAAAACATGATGTATACTGAAAAATATGCAGAAATAAAGAGTGGAAAATATAGGCTATGGCTGAAAGACAACAGAATGCACAATAATGACCAACTTCTAAAGTGCATGCAATTAACTCCCACAAATTGTGATGTAAACTGCTTGCTTTGCTGACAAGATGTGCATGCACTTCCAATGACAACACAGTGATAAATTACAAAGGTATTCTAATACAGAAGTATAAAATGCAAAGATAAAATACACTACATATCTCAAATAATTTGCCAGACACGTTTCAACCTGAGACAAGTCTTGTTCAGTGGGCATCTATTCAGAAAGTTTCTCTTTGAGCGTGGATTTAGATAAGAATACTTAAAAATATTAAAAAAAATAAAAACTTTGTATTGACATAAAAGAATATACCAACGGATATTAATTCATATCTTCATTATGACAGCTACCATCCCATGTACCTCAAACGTAATCTCCCTTATTCTCAAATGTTGAGATTAAGGAAGAATTGTAGCCATATGAGGGATTCTCACCCACATTTGAAATGTGGTGTTGGAGGAGAGCTTTGCGGATACCATGGGCTGCGAAAAAGACAAATAACTGGGTGTTAGAACAAATCAAACCAGAACTATCACTAGAAGCTAAAATGATGAAACTGAGGTTATCATACTTTGGACACATAATGAGAAGACATGATTCATTAGAAAAGATAATAATGCTGGGAAAAACAGAAGGGAGTAGAAAAAGAGGAAGGCCAAACAAGAGATGGATTGATTCCATAAAGGAAGCCACAGACCTGAACTTACAAGATCTGATCGGGGTGGTTCATGACAGATGCTCTTAGAGGTCGCTGATTCATAGGGTCGCCATAAGTCGTGGTCGACTTGGAGGCACATAACAACAACAACAGCAACACCCACACAACTACAACAGAAAGGGTGTCCTTGTAGGATCCTAAAACAGGCATTATATAAAGCCAAAAATAGCAGCCGTATAAATATATCCAAGAATAGGTACATTCCAGAGCATAGAATGATTGTACTGGTAACATATGACGCACATGCAGCATCCATAAAGGAGGTTATCAATAAACACTGGCACCTCCTGGAGGATATTCCACACTGTAAGAACTATCCCATGTTTGCATACAAACGTGCACCTGATTTAAGGAACTTGTTCGTATATTCAAGACTAAGAACATCAAGGTTGCTTAATAGCACTATAGATAACAGCAACATTGTATGTCAGTTCCCATGTGGCAAGCGTAGTGTTTGTTCTAATTGCAACGAAATCAAATCATTCATCAACCCCAGTGATCAGAGGGTATATCATATCAAAGATTTATTCATATGCAATACTAACGGATTATATATATTGTACGTTGTCCATGCCCACTTTTGTATGTGGGCATGATTACAAGGAAAATTAAAATATGTATTTGTGAACACAAAAGTTATGTTAGAACTAAGAAACTACGTGCCCCATTAAAACACTTTTTGGAATTCAAACATGATGAGAAATCTCTTCAGTTTTGGTGTGTAGAAAAAATTAAAACTTCAGGGAAGGAACTGTGCAAACAGTTAAGAAGGATGGAAATATGTTGCATATATAAGTTAGATACCTTAATGCCAAATGGTTTACATGAAGAGTTAGATTGGATGCCTATTATGTAGAACTATATCTATCCTGTTCATAGATTCATTTATTGGTTATTCCTAGCTATTGCCTGTGAGTCAGTTTGGTTCTGTCAAAATGGTTCATGATTGTATATATATTGCATTACATGCTACATTCTGTAAATTGAAATCACTGTACTAAATATGTTAAGTACTGATAGAACGAAGCCAATATACAGGGTTGCTAGTATTGCACCAGTCTTGGAAGATTTAACATTGCATCATCCTCACACTGGATGTTGAGTCATTATAAAAAAAACAAAAAATTAATTTATAAATCAGGTTAGGTTTGAATGTGGATTTAGAATAGGAAGCATATGCAAGCAGAATAGGAGCAAAAACAAGAGAAAGAAGTAGAACATTTGGGTGAGTTAACTTTTCATGGAATTGAGATAAATCATCTTTTCATTTCTTGATTGAATTGGAATATAATCCTGAGTGGTTATGTTTACATAGGCTTGTATCTTGCTGCATTATAGAAGGATTGTAAAACATTTTTCATAGATGATATCTGCAGCAGCAACTTGGTTCACTTGGTAAGCCTTTTTTACATTTTAAGTATATTTTTAATATCTATTGGTATATTCTTTTATGTTAATAAAACATTTTTAATTTTGTAATATATTTTTAAGTATTGCCTTATCTAAATCCATGCTCAAAGAGAAACTTTCTGAATAGATGCTATTGAAGAAGACTTGTCTCAGGTCAAAACCCGTATGGCAAATTATTTGATATATCTGGTGTATTTTATCTTTGCATTTTATACTTCTGTATTAGTATACCATTGTAATTTATCACTGTGTTATGATAAATTATACCTGAAAGATAAATCAAGCCTGAAAGAGCAGATTTGTAGTCTGGGAGTGCTCCTGGAACCATCTTTGTCATTAGAGGGCCAGGTGACCTAAGTGGCTAGGACTGCCTTTTACCAGCTTCAGCTGGTAAAACACCTGCGACTGCTTCTGGACCAGGATAGCCTGATTACTGTAATGTGCTCTATATGGGGCTACCATTGAGGTTGGTCTGGAAGCTGCAGCTGGTGCAAAAGCGGTGGCGAGACTGCTCATTGGGACATGTCACCCCACGGCTAAAAGAATTGCACTAGCTGCCCATTAGCTACCAGGCTAAGTTCAAGGTTCTGATTTTGGTGTACAAAGTCCTATATAGCTTGGGACCAGGATACCTGAAAGATCATCTTATCCCTTATATACCCACTTGATCACAGTGCTCTACAGGTGAGGGCCTCCTGCAGATATCATCTTATCAGGAGGTCCATTCTGCACAACATAGGAAGAGGACCTTTAGGGTAGTGGTACCTACCTTTTGGAATTCCCTCCCCTTGAATATTACAGTATACAGACACCATCTCTGTTATCTTTTTGGTGCCTGCTGAAGACCTTCCTCTTTCAACAAGTCTTTTAAGTAGAGACCTTATCCCAGTTTGCATCTGTGCTGTAATTGCTTTTAAAGATGTTTTTAAGGCTTTTAAAAAATATATGTTTTTAATGATGTTTTGTTTTTATTATACAGCCATGAGAGTGGCTGTATACTATAGTCAGCAGGGATTTTTCACGTTCTACCATGTTAAATGAAAATACCCCCCTCACCCCTTTCTGGCGCTTTGTATAGTCCCAATTCAAAACAAACATAAGTGTTATACTGCTGGATTCAGAATCGCTTGCTCTACAACTCTGGAAGTTTTCTTGGTGATACACACACACACACACCCCAGAGAATCCACAGGTTAAAGTGAAAAAAGGGAGGGAAAAAAACTAGAAGCCGTTTGGACTTTTTGAGAAATTGACATAATCTGTTGAAATTCATTAAAAATCAGAGATGACTGTAAGGTATCCCTAATCAAATCCCTGAGCTTGCCCCATACACAGTACTTCATCTGAAGTAGGTTTAAATTTAAAAAATGGCATGGTTTATTTTTTATTAATTTTTTAAAAAATGCATTGTAGTGGGTTATAACGTACCGCATGCATAGAAGAGTTCTTTCGTTTCACTCTTCCTCCCCCTCCCCTTCCCTTCCCCTTCCCCTTCCAGTTACTTGGAGGAAGCAGGGGAAGTCTGCTCCTGTGATTGGTGGGCAACAGACATGTGACTCACACCGTGCTGAGCTTGCTCTATGTGAGCAAGCAAGAGAGAGAAAATGGCTGATGGAGGGAGAAAGCAGCAGCGGAATGGAGGTGAGTGGGAAAGTTTAGAATATTTTTTTCCAGTCTGATGTGCTTCAGAGTGAACAAATAAGTAGACCTAGAGCCCAGCTAAGTCTTGCTAGCCGGATCCTCCAGGTCACGTTAACCTGCTTTTCTTGATTCTGCCTTGTGTAATTATAAGCATTAAACAGTGCTGTGCTTCTATAGCTAGAATGAATTTCCAGTGTAACATAAGACTGGTTTGGAGAAATGTACTGGTTTCCAAAGTAAACTCTCATGAAACCTACAGACTCCTTTTTAAAATATCAAAGCTTCAGCTATGGGGCAGTATATAAATACAATAAATAAATAAAATAAATAAATCAAGTAAGGAAAATTGTGGATTCCCATGTTAACAGGTTTAAGTAATTGGGGTACACCTATAAATCATACCAGCAACAGAGGATACTGTGTTTTAGCTTGTATATTGTTTTGGAAAGTGCAAATTAGGTACATTTCCTTTTAAATGTGAACTGAATCAAATTTCTCCCCCATTCCTAGCTGAACTGTGGTCTTTGCATGATTTGTCTTTCTTGTGAATATACACACCTTTAGCCCTTCCCATGTTAGACGCAGATACTTATTTAGCTGTGTTTAGGCATTCCCCTTAACACGTGAAGGGTTAAACCAGGGATGGGGTCAGGAACACACATGCAAGCACAGATGCAACCCAATATATCTGGGTGCAGCAACTACATTTTAGATTTGTGCGCAATTATTGTGAAAGAGTTTTTAAAGCTAGATTGATTGCACATGATTTTGAAGGGAAGGAGGAAAAAGTCTACTAAGAAGTAAATCACACTGAGTTCAGTGGGACTTACTCCCAGGTAAGTGGAGTGGAGCATGTGTGTGCTAGCAATGAGCTTCAGGGAGGGAAGGAGGAAAATTGTCTACTCAGAAGTAAATCCCATTGAGTTCAGTGGGGCTTACTCCCAGGTAAGTGGAGCAGAGCTTCTGAATAGACTTTTCAAAAATTGCAGAGTCCTTCAAAGCTCCCCCCCCATTTTTTGACTCTTTCCTTCCCTCAAGCTAGATTCAGCGAGTGGGGAAGGCAGGCAGTGGGAGAGACCGCAGGTGGGGTCAGGGCGATTGAGCCAATGGAAAGGGCAGGCTGTGGGAGACAGCGGGGGTGGGAACACACATACACACACACATCACCAGAAGTAAGTTCCACTGAGTTTATTGCAGCTTACTCCTGAAGTGAAAATGAACATAGAATTACAGCCTTTAACTTCTAAATTCAGTCCTTTCCTTTAAATACTAGGTGATTTATCAATAAATATTATAAAATTTATGTCAAATGTTCAGTGTGTCATCATGTGACTCTTACTGTTGCTTGTTAAACACCTGCTCTTCAGAATAGTGCCACAAACAGATTCCAAAAAGTCTGCTTTAAACTTGCTCCAAACCCCCTGTGGCATGTAATGAATGTAATGAATGTTCCAGTTTGTCTGCATCCTTCTTGAAGTGCGGAGACCAGAACTGGATGCAGTATTCAAGATGAGGCCTAACCAGTGCTGAATAGAGGGGAACTAATACTTCTAATACGCGATTTGGAAACTATACTTTTGTTAATGCAGCCTAAAATTGCATTTGCGTTTTTTGCAGCCACATCACACTATTGGCTCATATTCCGCTTGTGAGCAATGACAATTCCAAGATCCTTCTTGCAAGTATCCCCCATCTTATAACTGTGCATTTGATTTCTTTTTCCCAAGTGTAGAACTTTGCATTTATCCTGGTTGAATTTCATTCTGTTGTTTTCAGCCCAATGCTCCAGCCTATCAAGGTCCCTTTGTTTGTCTTCCACGGTATTCACAAGGTTTTCCCAAGGTTTTCCGTTTGGAAAGGAAAGGGGCTTCCCCTCTGCCCAGTGCCCACCCACCCAATATCCTCCCCTCTCCCTCCCTGCCCCTCCCCTGGGTCAGTGTTGAACTATGAACTGGGAGACCGGGGTTCGAATCCCCACACAGCCATGAAGCTGACTGGGTGACCTTGGGCCAGTCACTGCCTCTCAGCGTCAGAGGAAGGCAATGGTAAAACCACCTCTGAATACCATTTACCATGAAAACCCTATTCAAAGGATCACCATAAGTCTGGTCGACTTGAAGGCAGTCCATTTCCATTTTCAAATATGATTGCATAGAAATAAATCCCACTGAACTCAAGAAGTATGCAAATGATCAAACCCAACCTCCCTCCTCCTCCCTCCTATCCTCTCCCTCTTTCCCCTTTGCCCCTCCCTCCCCATTCCTATCCCCTTCCAATCCCCTCCTCCCCCTCCCCTTTCTCCTCCTCATGGTCAGTTTTACCTATCTTAAGCATGATTGCATGGAAGTAAATACCATTGAACTCTATAAGCATGCAAATGATCAAACCTGCCCTCCTCTCCCCCTTACTTTGCCCTCCTCCAATATACTCCTTCCTCCCCTTTTCCCCCATGGTCAGTTTTTCCTACCCTAACCATGATTGCATAGGAGTAAATCCCATTGAACTCAATAAGCATGCAAATGATCAGACCTGCTTTTCTTCTCCTTCCCCTCTCCTCTCCCTTCCTCCTCCCCTCCCCTCCTCCTTCTTCCTCCTCCCCTACCCACTCCAGCCCTCCCTCCCCACCTGGTCAATTTTACCTATCCTAAGCATGATTGCACGGGAGTAAATTGCACTGAATTCAATAAACATGCAAATGATCAAACCTGTCCTCCCCCCTCCCCCTCCTTCCTGCTCCCATCCCCCTCCTCCCCTCTGTGTTTCCTCCCCTCCCTCCTCCTTCCCTCCCCTCCCTCCTCCTTCCCTCCCCATCCTCTGTGGTCAGTTTCACCTATCCTAAGCATGATTGCAGGGTAGCAAATCCCAATGAACTCAATAAACATGCAAACAATCAATCCATTCTCAGCAAACTTGCACAGGACAGGATCCCATTTCTTACCTCCCGGATTAAAAAGCAGGGAAATTCACTAATAGGCAAAAAACTTTGCAGTTTAAGAACGTACCTATAGCCCACAGCTATTTCTATCAAACTTTAAAAAGCAGGGAAATTGGGCAGCTATAGTGAATGCACCAGGGGAGCAGGAGACCTGAATTCCTCTCTGAGATATTGTACTGCCCTACAAATTGGTCAAAATGCAAACACCATTTGGGTTGGTCTTTCACAGTCCAATCCACTTCCTGTGTAGCTTGGAAGAATTTGGTAACATGTGCCTCTGAGCATATGGTGATCATATGGCGATCATATGGCAATCACCCCAAATAACAGAAACAAGGCATGTGCTGTGCTGATCTTGTTTTAGCAGGGAGGAAGCAACATTATTAAGACAGTTGATATAGTTCAGATGGTCACTTTGAATATGTCTGATTTCCTTTCCAATTTTAGTGACGTTTCCTATAGGAAATCATTTTCTTTTGTTTCTGTTTCTGTGAATATGTGAAGTACAGCAACATTTTGCAAAATTTACACTAAAAAAACTCCAAACATAATTGTGGAATAAGGGCACTGACTTCTGCAGAATAGTCTCCAGTGGACCTCAGGAGTGTCTCAATTTGTACAACATAAAACAGTGGAGGTGAAATATATTCTAGAAAAATTCTAGCTGTGCTCTATGTTTTTAATTGACCGTGCCCACCTTGCCTTAAATGAAATGGTTTAAACATAGCAGGCTGAAAACATGCATCCTCTTTTTTCCAACACCTAGAGTCATTGTTGAAGTAGCAACATATTGAAATCAGTCTGATTTTACATCAAACTGCAGTTTCAGATTCAACTGTTAATGCACCCAAAATAGAAATAGGACATAACCTCCAATTTGAAACACAAAAGGCTGCCTTCACCATCATATAACACTGACCACTAAAAAGGCTTTGAAATTAATAAAAATAAATTTGACACAGATTTCTGGGATGAACAGTGAGGGAAATAAAATTTTCTAGTTCACATTCTCTGTAGAAACATTAGTAACACAGGAAAGAAGCAATGTAAGAAGAACACCAACAGAGAAAAATATAATTCTCTATCTTTGGAGATGGCAGGTGTTGCTACCACTCACCATTGCTCAGAGGCACATGTTACCAAATTCTTCCAAGCTACACAGGAAGTGTAGGGCAGTACAATATCTCAGAGAGGAGTTCAGGTCTCCTGCTCCCCTGGTGCATTCACTATAGCTGCCCAATTTCCCTGCTTTTTAAAGTTTGATAGAAATAGCTGTGGGCTATAGGTACGTTCTTAAACCGCAAGGTTTTTTGCCTATTAGTGAATATATTTTAGAGTCTGTTTTTATGATGTTTTAGAGTGTTTTTCGTGTTTTTGTTTGCCACTCTGGGCTCCTTCTGGGAGGTAGGGTGGGATGTAAATGTAATAAATAAATATATAAAATAATGCAACAAGGCCCAACTGGTGAAGATGTATAGCAGTGGCCCACTTCAAGTGGGGAAAGTAAAGGAGAGTGTGATTGATGCTAAACATAATTATTCCTGGTGCACTAGCCTGTAGGAATGCGGAAGATCTTCAGTTCACATTTAAAGGCAAGCCTATCTAATTTGCACTTCCCCAAACAATCCACAAACTGAAACAGAGCCGTATTTCAGAATCCGCACCTCTCCACATTTTGCAGTACAGTTCTCCAGCCAAGTAACTAATGTGTATTCAAAAAGCATATGCCAGGGTAAAGTGT
The DNA here is from genome assembly GCF_030035675.1 of Rhineura floridana. Classification (NCBI taxonomy): domain Eukaryota; kingdom Metazoa; phylum Chordata; class Lepidosauria; order Squamata; family Rhineuridae; genus Rhineura; species Rhineura floridana. The sequence continues at coordinate 35,503,242 of NC_084487.1, forward strand.
GCATATCAATGCATACATTAGTGAAAAGTACATACAAAAAGGCATTGTACATGGAGAAATTGCTAACAAAAATGTGTACATTAGGAGAAAATTGCACAAAAATGCTGATAATTGTTCAAACTGATGTGGAAATGTGGAGAACTGAACTGAAAACAAGAAAAATAAGAAACTAAGAGAAACCAGTTGCCCATCCATAGCAGTCTGTACAGAAATTGGGGAGGAGGGGAGAATGCATCCTCAAAGTTCCTTCTACCTTAGTTCATCCTGTTAGTACTTGCCTGAAATTAATCTACCAGTAGCAGCAAGAAACACATGTTAGTTCTTTATAAATGGTGACCAGTTTTTCTCCAGACATCTTCAGGAAATGAGCTAAACACCTGTTCTTCCAGAATGAGCTGGTCTTCAGCCCTCCTATCAAACCTATCTTCTGATATTTTCATGAGTTGACAGTGGCAGCCCATGAGTTAGATCCAAGTTGTATAATTATCCAAGGCATTCAAGACAACAGAATTTTGAATTAGGGCAAAGAGTGGCAGATACGTCAAGAAATCAAGAAGGTTCTTGGATGGGTTGCAGTTGTCTTTGCACCGCTTCCTTGTCCTTCTCACTTATCCCTCCTGCCTTCAGCTCTACCAGAAGCTGCTCCACGGTGATGCAGTTGGTCTGAAAGTTCACATTCCACAAAAATAATTGCTGGAAAGCACAGAGATTAATACTCTTTTTATTTTCCTCTCACTGTATTCTCTGCCACTAGAGAAAAAGGAGGAAAATCAAAAACTATACCATAAATGTTTTAGCCCATTCCTCAGTGAAGGAAGACACAAAAATGGCATCAGTGCAAAGGACTACTTGAATATTCACTAGCTCATCATAGCCGTTGACTGAAATAAAATGCTGGTCATCATAGTGCTTAGCATCTCAAAGTCAAGTGTGGCATAGTGGTTAGAGTGCTGGATTCTGAGCTGGGACACCAGGGTTCAAATCCCCACTTGGCCATGAAGCTCACTGGAAGATCTTGGGTCAGTCATCATCTCTCAGCCTAATGTACCTCACAGTGTTGGGGGGAAAGTGGGATACAAATGTAAATAAATAAATAAATATTGAAAAGGATGGCGGAAAAGAACCAAGCTTCCCAGTTTTAGACATCTTAGAATGAAAGCTGATCCACACTTTCCTGACAATGCTATCTGAAGCACGGTTTCCACATTCTTCTACTTTTTTTTTTTTTTACATAAAAAGGAAATTACAACTTGGTAAATATTTGAACAGAGTCAAAATATCAGCTCTAACTTTGTAGTGGGCTGAGGGCCAACAAACTGAAGCTTAATCCAGGCAAGATAGAGACACAATTAGTTTCTCTGTCCAGATGAGAGGTGTTCAACCTGTTTGGGAAGGAGTTGTGCTCCCCCTAACGGATTGGGTTCATAGACTGGGGATACTCTTGGATTCACCACTGTCGTTAGAAGTGCAGGTAGCCTCTGTGACATACAGTGTTTTTTCACCATGTTCAGCTGGTAGACCAGCTACAGCTGTAGGTAATCTGGCTTCAGTGGTCCATTCTTGGCCCCATCCATAGAGCATTTTAAGTCGGCTTAAATAATTGCTTTCTGCTGCTTTTATGGGATGATTTTAATTGGGATATGGAAATGTGTGAGGTTAATTTATTTCAATAATAGTGTATTTTATAGTCTTACTGGGCGGATTGCTGTTTTAAGGTGCTGTCTATGATATTTTCAAGTTTTAAATTATGTTTTTATATACTGCCATTGTATGCTGTGTAGGTTATAAATTTATGCCTCCTTGTAAGGATTTTTTCCCTGAAGGATGAGATGTAAATTCATTAAATAAAATAAATAAAAAATTATCTTTATGGATCTACTGTAGCCCCTTTTATGCATTTGTTCGTTTTGGTGTTGATGTATTTTATCCAACTTGCTATTTTATTATATTATTTGATTTGTGTTTTAATTTCATGATTAAGTTGTTGTCCATCACCTAGAGGACTTAGTTCATGAGTCACCAAACATTTTGGACTAGAGGGCACATTTCAGATTTTGAGAAGGTTCTCTGGGCACCAGCTATGGGAGCATGGCATAACGCAAAATGGCTGGCATGGGTTGTGTGGCATAACACAACATTAGAGAGCAGTCATGATAAACCTTTTCCCATGACTGTATTTCAGTTCAAGAAAAGGCTTGACCTGTTGGATTTCTGCCTGCCATACAGCTGTTAAATGCACAAGAACCCTCCTTTTCCCCAATTCCAACCATAAACCAAAGCCTAGGCTGCCATCCTGTACTCACTTACCTGGAAGTAAGCTTTAGTTAATAGGTGACTAACAAATGCAAATAATATATTAATAATGAAAATGGACTCACTTTCTCCAGTTCATAGATGAAGCCTTTCAGGGCTCTTGTCCCCAAAGTGAGCAACAAATCCTCCAAATAAGTAAATTTACCTCACAGGGTTGTTGTAAGGCAGGTGTGAGGAACTTTTGGTCCTCCAGATGTTGCTAAACTACAACTCTCATAAGCCTCAGCAAGTATGGCAATGGCCAAGGATAATGCAAGTTGTAGTTTAGAAACATTTTGAGGGCCACACCTGCTGTAAGGGTAAAATAGGGATAACCTTCATATATACTGCCTGGACTTTTAAAAAAAATAAAATTGGGTTAGGATGAAAATATGATCAACAAAAATCATGCAAATCTACCCTCAGTGTGTTAAAACAGGCCACACACAAGGACTAATCCTTTCAGAATGAGAGGTGTACAGTTCTGAAAACCAATCCACAATTCTGGCTGTGTGAAGACCACAGCAACAAGCAAATGGAACTCATGCCTGAATGCACATTTCCCCATCTCTGGTCCCCTACCAGCTCCAGTTTTGTATGTCGGCAGGGAACTGAAATGGATGAGGCTGTTAACACTGAAGAGAGTGCAAGATCTCATGGCTAAGTAGGGTCAAGCATAGCTAGAGTTTCATCTGACCTTTCACCCATGAAGAAGCTGGTCGTTCCAGGTTAAAGCTGAGGTCACCAGTTTTCCTCTGTAAGGAAACTGGCACTACAGGGGTACAAGCTTGTGGCTGATGTGGATTAAAGTATATCTTACTGACAACTCTGGTACTCTCTTAATCAGGGTGGTGTGGAGCTCAACAGTGGAACTATATTGTGAATCAGAGAGCTGTGTACTTTTTATTGTGCATGTATTTGTGTGTGTGTGTGCGTGCGTGTTTTTCATAAGCCAGTGTTTACCAAAGCTTTGATAACCTGGGGCACAGGCTATTCTTCAAGTGAAATAATATATACTATCATATAAAGACAGTCCACATAAGACCAGAGTTGAAATCCAGAGCAGAGGTGTAGTCGTCCAGGGACTCGGGGGGACTTAGACCCTTTACTTCTTTGGAGCAGGATCCTAGCAGGGTCCCTATGTCTCTAGTATCCTTCAATATAATCGGCATGAAAGGGGAGCATATTAACCACTGTGAAGAACCTTCTAACATGCTTCCTTTTCACTTTCTGCTGGTTGGAACCAATCAGAGTGAAAGGAGGTGAGTCAGCCACTGAGAAGACTCTCCTCAGTAGCTAATACTCTGTTCTTTCATGCTGATTGACCCTTAGGGATATGTGTTGCTGTGGAACAAAGCATTAACAAGAATTCCATTCTCAACCCAGCAGCAAAACAAAACAAAAGGATGGGAGGGGCATGATTGTGACTATCATGAAGGGACCCTGCACTTCTGAATTTGCCACTACACTGCTGGTCCAGAGCCTAAAAATCACCCATCTGTAACAGTGTGACAATGAACTGGCTCTGAGCCACCGAGTGTAAAAGTATATCCTGCCCCTAAAACAAGTTGACCATCTCTGACTAGAATATATAATGTTGAACATGTAAAGGTCTAATCAGCACCATCAGTTCCATAGTTTAAATCTCTTATCACGTACAACTAAGAATTTAGTATTCTTTTGACCAATGCTGTTGACTGGGGGGGAAAGCACATTCGGAACTTGTTCAAAAAGTGGACACACACTCAAAATCAAGGCCAGGCTTGAGCATGCATTTCACTTTTAATTTTTTAAAAAAGTTTTCTTTGTCGCCTGCCCCCCCCCTCGCCCCTGGGTCAAATCGAGTATTAAAAATCCTGGTTCCCTTTTCTCTGTGTGCACATGGTTAATTCAAAGAGAACTCTCAGCAAGCAGGATACAGTTTGAAAAGGGAACAAACAGATTTAAGAAAGCACCGTTCTTTGAAGGAGTCACTTTGCCTGCTGCAAAATTATGCCAATGAAAAGATTTTTTTTGAGGTAAAGCACAATTAAGGTTGGCCTCTTTTGCTTAAATTAAAATAGGAGTGTAATGAAGAATCTGACTCCTTCCTCTAATTTTACAAGTTCAATGGTAATCTAACCATGCCATTCATTTACAGAAACCATTAATTTTACTGTGTGGTTAAAAGTGGAAGGGCTTTCTTTCGCTCATTTCTCCCCCCCCTTTTTTTTTTTTGCTCTTTGTCTGTGCACCTGTTTGCACCACTTTAGCATCCCATTTAAAAAACTTTGGGTAATCCTCTGGCACTGACCCTGGTGTGAGAATACTTCTCTTATTCAGCAGCATAATTACAAAGGACAACACAGATAAAACACATCTTTCAGTTCTACTTTTCACGGCTGATATGACCATTTTTGCCAGTCTTCAAGGTGAATTGGTTCCTCCAAGCTGTCTGTATATAAGGTAAATTCATCAAGCAGGGGACCCGTCTGATAGTATTGCAAACGATGAAGAATGATTAGCTGTAGTACCCTTTGCATCTGCAGTGGTCCAACTTGTAGCATCCTTATTTGTTTTGTGTCTAAAGATACCCTTGTTTGTGAGTACATTCCACTGAATTCAAAAGCACTTATAAACAAGTGTCTTTAGGACGGAGGTCATTTCCCTTTGTCTCTCTTTTGCTACTGTCCCATGTTGGTGAAGGCTCCAGTCCTTACTGAAACCATTACACCTTGGGACAGATCATATAAAGCACTGTGCACAGCAGAAAGCAGGTACGATCACAGCAACTAACTGGGCTCCTGTGCGTGCAAAAATTCAGCAGATGAAGCTTTTCACAACATGACAATGCAGCAATGGGGAAAAGACACCTGTTGACTTTCTGTCTTCCCATGCAAAGATTTCACCAAGTTCATTAAAGAAGAGCCTGCTGGATCAAGCCAATGGCCCATCAAGTCCAGCATCTTATTCTCACAGTGGCCAACCAGATGTCAATGGGAAGCCCTCAAACAGAACATGAGAATTTGTCTGATCCTCTTTTAAAGTCATCCAAGTTGGTGGCCATCACTGCCTCCTATGGAAGTAAATTAACTGTGCACTGTGTGAAGAAGTACTTTCTTTTGTCTGTCCTGAGCCTTCCAACATTCAGCTTCATTGGATGTCCACGAGTTCTATTATTATGAAAGAGGAAGAATAACTTTCCTCTATCCATTTTCTCCATGCCATGCATAATTTTATACACATGTATCATGTTACTTCTGGCTCACCTTTTCTCTAAACTAAAAAGCCCCAAAGCTGCAACCTTTCCTCATAGGGAAGTTGCTCCATACCTTTGATTATTTTGTTTGCTCTGTTCTGAACCTTTTCCAAGCCTACAATATTCTTTTTGAAGTGAGGTGACCAGAACGGTACACAGTGTTCTAAATGTGGCCACACCATAGATTTGTATAAAGGCATTATATCAGCAGTTTTATTTTCAGTTCCTTTCCTAATGATCCCTAGTGTGGAATTTGTCTTTTTCACAACCACCACACACTGGGTTGACATGTTCATTGAGATATCTGCTACACTGATCTACTACTTCACTGAGCTATCTAATACGAGCCCAAGGTCTCATTCCTGGTCACCAGTAATCACCACTTCAAACCCAATGAGTGTATATGGAAATTATTTTTTTTCCCAACATGCATCACTTTACGCTTGTATCTATTAAATTACATTTGCCATTTTACTGCCCATTCACTCACTTTGAAAAGGCCTTGTTGGCTCTCTTCTCAATCCCTTTTTGGTTTAATGACCCTGAAAAAGTTAGTATCATCAGCAAACTTGAGCACCGCACTGCTCACCCCTAACTCTAGATTGTTTATGAACAAGTTAAAAAGCACAGGCTCCAAACTGATCCTTGAGGGACTCAACTTTCTGTATCTGGGCTCCTGCTGGAAGGAAGGGCAGGATATAAATCAAATAATAAATAACTAAATAAATCTATTGGGAGAACTGTCCATTTATCCCTACTCTCTGCTTCCTGTTACGTAACCTGTTCCTGATCCACAAGAGGACCTCACCTCTTATTCCATGACTGCTAATCTTACTCGGGAGTCTTTGATGAGATATTTACTCGAAAGCTTTTTGAAAGTCCAAGTACACTATGTCAATTGGATCACTTCTATCTATATTCTGGTTGACACTCTCAAAGAACTCTAATGGGTTAATGAGACAGGACCTTCCCTTGCAGAAGTCATGCTGGTTCTGCTTCACAAAGCTTATTCTTCTATTTGCTTGGTTATTTTATCTTTAACAATACTTTCCACCATTTTCTCCAGGACAGATGTTAAGCTAACTGGCTAGTAATTTCCAGGATTTCCCTTGCAAATTGGTGTTACATTACCCACTTTTAGGTCCTCAGGTATGGAGGCTGATCTTAGTGACAAGTAAAATATTTTTGTTTAAAAAGCAGCATTTTCACATTTGAGTTTTTTGAGAACTCTCAGGTGGATGCCATCTGTACCCAGTGATGTGTTGCATTTTATTTTCTCTATAGACCTAGAACTTCATCTCTTGTCAACACTATTTGCCTCAGTTCCTTGGACTCCCTTCCTGCAAAATTTGGGGGGTGGGGAACGTTAGGAAAAATTAAACTTATCACTGTGAGTCTAACTGATCGATCCTGTGCATGCTTCTGCAGAAATAAGCTGCACATTGTTCAATAGGTTTTAGTGCTTTAGGGTTAAAACAAAGTCTTGTAGCAACTAAAAAAACTACCAAATATATAATGGCATAAGCCAAGAGTAGGCAATGTTGTATCTTCCAGATCCTGTGGATTACAACTCTCATGAGCCAATGGTAAGGAATGATGGGAGTTATAGTTCACAACATTTGGAAGGCACTGTATTGCCAGCTAGCTCTGGGCATATTTTTTGTGGACTAGAGTCCACTTCAATTCAATTCAAAGCTACAGAACCATACAAGCAGCATCAAGCTGTTAGCAGGATTACTCTTTGCATTTCATCCCCTTCTCATTCAATTGTTTACAATCCTTGTGAAATGCATTTTTGAAACTGTCAAATGAGGATAAACCTTCATGCATCTGATGATGTGGTCTCTAGCCCACAAAAAGTTTATGCCATAATATGTGTGTTAGTCTTAAGGTGTTCTTTTTACTGCAGTAAAATAATGCAGCTGTCCCTCTGGATGTTAAAAGGTTGCAGCCTTAGTTCTGCACTTTTTTTTTTATTTAAGGTATTCATATACAACATAAACATTAACATGCTTAATGTTAAGCAGTGTATGTAAAATTACAAAAAAAAGATGAAACACACAAAGAATAAGAACAATAAAAATTCATCTTAAAACTAAACACTACCTTAAAATGCCTGCTGAAATAACAAAGGCTTTGTCATGCATCTGAAATTCAGCAAGGAGGGTACCTGTCTAATCTGAATCAGGAGGGAGTTCCACAGCTTGTGCCCACAACACTGAATGCATGGCTTCTAATAGTTATGAGCCATGCCTCTGAATCATGGAGATTACAAAAGATCTCAGTGATAGTGCAGGGATGTAAGGGAACAGACGGTCCTGGACCCAGCTTGTTAAGGGCCTTGTAAATTAATACAAGAACCTTGAACTTGACCTGGTAACATATGGGGAGCCAGTGCACGCTTTCAAGCATCAGTGTTATGTGCTGGCTGTATTCTGTCCCCACCAACAGTTTACCCGCAGCATTTATATCATCTGCAGCTAGACACAAGGGTAATCCCATGTAGAACACATTGCAATAATCAAGATGTTATGCTTGAATCACTGCAGCCAGGTTATCCATGTCCAAGAATGGCCATAGTTGGGTACCAACTGTAGATGGTAAAAGACACTCCTAGACACTGAGGCTACCTGAGAGACAAAGATGGATTCAGGAGGACTCCCAAACTATGAACCTGTTCTTTCAGAGGGAGAGTAACCCCAACCAGAAGAGGTAAATGACCAATCTATCAGACACAGGAACTATCTACCCACAGTGCTTTCACCTTTCCAGGGTTCAAGCTGAATTGATTAGCCTTCATCCATTCCACAATGGCATACCGACAACGTTCCAGACCAGACCACACTCGACCTCTCATGATTCAGATGTTATGGAGAAATAGAGCTGTGTAGCATCATCACATAGCAAAGTCTCAGGACGTTGCACTAAAAAGCCTCATACGGGGTGAGATGAAAGTGTGAGGCATAAGCACAGCCCTATACATATGAACAAGCTCAGGGTCCTTACTGCACCAATGCAACACTGCAAACACAAAAGAGGAGCATCCACTGAATATCAACTAAACATATGTGCCAAAGGTCATAGCCTATAGGCTATGAACACAAAGACATTGCTATAGCCATGCATTCCAAGTGCCAAGGCTCATAGTTCTTTCTTTCTTTCCTTCTTTCTTGTGAACTGCAACAAGCAAAAATGCTTTGTCAAACTCTGACTACACAATGTACTAACATGATGTGCATGGGATCCCATCCCATCATAGGCATTCATGTAACCACACAGTGAAAGGAGCACACCAACCCAGTGCATCACAGACCGAAGGATGCTGAGTGGAAGGTGCTAAGTGTGAGGTGTCAACTAAGATATAGTGGAGTGAGTGCTGGCTCAACATAATCCTTTCCATACACCATGAAAAGGACACACTGTCAGCAGTAGCACACGCAAGCGTGGCCTGCATAAGATCCCAGATTCAATCCTGGCATCTTCACAATAAATGAATGAAACCCAGATAACAGCACTGAAGTTGAGAAAGGCCTTAAAAAGCTGTTGTCAGTCAGGAACAGCCAGTATAGACAGACAAATTTTCTAACTCAGGCTGCATTCAGACAGCAGTTTATTCCATTTTTCTGATGTTTCCTTACCTGATAATTTCTGCATTTTGTTTGATCTTTCACACAATGTAAAAGCCACTTCTGGAAATCTAGCAGAAATTTAGCCCTCATTTCCGTGTTAATTGCTTCCAGAAAAAAATCTGTTTGCAACCGATTAACCCAGAAAATCACAGGAGTAAAGTGACAAAATTTGGGATTGCATACAGCATACTGGTCTTTCCTGCTGTTTTCATGGCAGAATCATGGGGGAACAGAAGTGCACATGTGTGGAAAGCGTGGGGGAGTAGCAACATGTCCAATGATGTTCATTGTTGTGTCACACCATGCCCAGTAGTGTGAATGAAATGTAGCGCAACATGGTGATATATCGATAAAAAAACCACCATTTTTATTTATTTATAAAAATATTTGTATACCACTATTTCATGAAAAAAGCAAAGTGGTTTACAACACATCAAGACTTTCCTCTTCTCCCAGGCATTTTAGCATGTGTTTTTAATTTTTTTTTTTAATGTTTTTTTAAAAATTTGTATATTTGTTTTTAATGTTTTTAATTGTTGTAAACCACCCAGAGAGCTTCGGCTATGGGGCAGTATACAAATGCAACAAATAAAATAAATAAATAAATAACTAAATAAATGTTATAAAACAACCACCACCATAGAATAAAAACATTTTAAAAATACAATAAAAACAAAGGTCAACTGTTGCCAAAAAAAGCATATTCTTAATTGCCTGCATAAGCCTAGCAGAACAGAAAGGTTTTCAGCAGGTGCTTAAAAGTTAAAACAGAAGGTGCCTGCTGAATCTCTGTTGGCAAAGCTTTCCAGAGAAATGGGCTGATAACACTGAAGGCTCAATTTCATGACCCAGTGCCTGCAGGAAGAAGGAGAACATCGCCACCCAGGGAAGGAGAGCCTGCTGTTGCTGCTGCTGTTGGAACACCACCTCCACCACCCTTCCCAGTGGGACTGCTGCCTGGCAGACGTGCCTCCTGCAGGACCAGGTCCCAGGTACCCAGCCAGCTGTGACTAATTTCCATCACCTGTCCCTCTTTGGAGGGATACATAAGCCGGCTGGCTGAGGTGGCCTGGGAGACCCAGTGCCTGCAGGAAGGAGAACATCGCCACCCAGGGAAGGAGAGCCTGCTGTTACTGCTGCTGTTGGAACACCACCTCCACCACCCTTCCCAGTGGGACTGCTGCCTGGCAGATGTGCCTCCTGCTGGACCAGGTCCCAGGTACCCAGCCAGCTGTGACTAATTTCCATCACCTGTCCCTCTTTGGAGGGATACATAAGCCGGCTGGCTGAGGTGGCCTGGGTTTTTGTCTTTTGTTTTTTTGTTTTTGTTTTCTTTTGGGTGCCATTGGTTTTAGCTATGGGTGGGTTCGGTTTCGTTTTATATTGTAGTTCTTGGGTTTTTATGTAGTTTGTATGTTGTATTTTACTTTATCTTGTACGCCGCCTAGAGTGGCCGCTTGTGTGGCCAGATAGGCGTCCTAGCAATAAAATTTATTATTATTATTATTAATGTTAAATGAAAACAAAGTGATGGGCATTCAAAAACATGTATGAAAAAGAAAAGGGAGGAGCCCAGAATGCCACAAAATGGGAAAGTCAAAAATAGTCTCTTCAAAATGATATTTATTGTATAACCAATATTAGAATATGCCCAACGCGTTTCAGCCCAATCAGAGCTTTCATCAGGGGATATTGATTAGTTCTGAAAATTTTTTTACTTATATTAAAGCAAAATAACTGCAACACTTATGAGAACCAACATAGGTTAAGTCTTTGTATATACTTAACCTATGTTGGTTCTCATAAGTGTTGCAGTTATTTTGCTTTAATATAAGTAAAAAAAATTTCAGCACTAATCAATATCCCCTGATGAAAGCTCTGATTGGGCTGAAACGCGTTGGGCATATTCTAATATTGGTTATACAATAAATATCATTTTGAAGAGACTATTTTTGACTTTCCCATTTTGTGGCATTCTGGGCTCCTCCCTTTTCTTTTTCATACAATGTTAAATGAGCCTTGCCAACTTGGGGGATGATCAAAGCTGCTCCTGCAGATGATCTCAACAATCGAGGTAGGACATAATGGTTCAGGCACTCCCCAAAATACCCTGGACCTAAGTTGTTCAGAGCTTTGTAAATTAATACAAGGACCTTGAACCTGGCTCAGTAGTGGATGGGCAGCCAGTGCAGATGTTTTAAAAGTGATGTCACATGTTGTTGGCCGTGTGCTCTCATCAACAATCTGGCTGTTGCATTTTGCACCAGCTGGAGCCTCTGAACTAGGGCCAAGGGCAGCCCCACATAGAGTGCATTGCAGTAATTCAGCCTCAAGGTTACCAATGCATAGACTACAGAGGTCAAGCTATCCCTGTTCAAGAATGGCCGTAGCTGACAAACCAAAGCTAGTAAAAGCCAGACAGGATATTTGGGCCTCTAGTGACAAAGATGAATCCAGGAGTACCCCTAGGTGATGTACCTGGTACTTCAGAAGGAGCGTGACCGCATCCAGAACAAGTAACCCAGAACAAGTAAACTGCCTGTCTCCTGGATATAGGAAACACCTACCTAAAAATTCAAGCACAGTTTATTAGTCCTCATCCAGTCCACTACAGCATTCAGACACCACTCCAGAGCATTCACAGCCTCTCCTGATTCAGATGTTATGGAGAAATAGAGCTGCGTGTCATCAGCATCCTGCTTGCTCCGATACTCCTAATGACCACTCCTAACGGCTTCATAGGGATGTTGAATAGTACTGGGGAATGAATAGTACCCTGTGGAACCCCATAGCACAAGTGCCAGAGGGCCAAGGAACACTCACTCAGTGTTACTGTCTGGACGTGACTCTGAAGGTAAGAGCAGAATCATAGTAAAACAATGCCTCCAATACCCATCCCACTGAGTCAGTCCAGAAGGATACCATGGTCAATAGTTTCAAATGCTACTGAGAGACTGAGCAGAAATAACTCCCTCTGTCTCTCTCACAATAAAGAAATCCAGCAGGGTCGCCAAGGCTGATTCTGTTCTGAAACTAGGTCTGAATCCAGGCTGTGATGGATCTAGATAATCAGTCTCATCCAGGAATACCAGAAGGCAACAGGTACTGCAGTGTAAAAGGAATGTTAGAAATCGGGACAGAAGCTCTACCATTATAATCAGAGAAACTAACACAATAAACCTCATTTCTGAATGCAGCATCAGTATAGCTTCCCGCATTCAGCATGATCACATCACTTGAGCCTCTTTCTCTACTGAGTAACAAAACAGCATATAGGGGCAAAGTGAACTTTCACAGTATCTCCGTATGTCTTTCATTGGGAAAAGGAAGGGCTATTGCAACGGGTGGGCAAATTTTCAAAGATCTGGCACAATTAGGATAATTATTTAAAAGTTTGGCGTCTTATCAGAACCTCTGTAGGGGAGAAACTTCACCAGAACAACCTCTGTTATAGTAAAAGGAGCAATTATAGTCTGACTTATGGCCAGCTGGCAGGACTGAAAATAATAATACTTTTTTCAAAGGCTATTTCACTGCTTCTAGGTCTGGATTCAGCTGAAGTGAAGACATGGGTTGGAGGATCATAAATGGGAGTGGAGGAAAAAGAAAAATGACATAATTCTGGTTTTGTTGTTGTTGTTATGTGCCTTCAAGTTGATTACGACTGATGGCGACCTATGAATCAGTGACCTCCAAGAGCATCTGTCATGAACCACCTTGTTAAGATCTTGTAAGTTCAAGTCTATGGCTTCCTTTATGGAATCAATCCATCTCTTGTTTGGCCTTCCTCTTTTTCTACTCCCTGCTGTTTTTCCCAGCATTATTGTCTTTTCTAGTGAATCCTGTCTTCTCATTATGTGTCCAAAGTATGATAACCTCAGTTTCATCATTTTAGCTTCTAGTGACAGTTCTGGTTTAATTTGTTCTAACACCCAATTATTTGTCTTTTTTGCAGTCCATGGTATGCGCAAAGCTCTTATCCAGCACCACATTTCAAATGAGTTTATTTTTCTCTTATCCGCCTTTTTCACTGTCCAAGTTTCACATCTATACATAGAGATCGGGAATACCATGGTCTGAATGATCCTGACTTTGGTGTTCAGTGATACATCATTGCATTTGAGGACCTTTTCTAGTTCCCTCACAGCTGCCCTACCCAGTCCTAGCCTTCTTCTGATTTCTTGACTATTGTCTCCATTTTGGTTAATGACTGTGCCCAGGTATTGATAATCCTTGAAAAGTTCAGTGTCCTCATTGTCAGCTGTAAAGTTACATAAATCTTCTGCTGTCATTACTTTAGTCTTTTTGACATTCAGCTGTAGTCCTGCTTTTGTGCTTTCCTGTTTAACTTTCATCAGCATTCGTTTCAAATCATTACTGGTTTCTGCTAAGAGTATGGTATCGTCTGCATATCTTAAATTATTGATATTTCTCCTCCAATTTTCACACCTCCTTCATCTTGGTCCAATCCCACTTTCCATATGATATGTTCTGCGCACAGATTAAACAAATAGGGTGATAAAATACACCCCTGTCTCACACCCTTTCTGATGGGGAACCAATCGGTTTCTCCGTATTCTGTCCTTACAGTAGCCTCTTGTCCACAGTATAGGCTGTGCATCAGGACAATCAGATGCTGTGGCACCCCCATTTCTGTTAAAGCATTCCATAGTTTTTCATGATCTACACAGTCAAAGGCTTTGCTGTAGTCTATAACGCACAGGGTGATTTTCTTCTGAAATTCCTTGCTCCATTCCATTATCCAACGTATGTTTGCAATATGATCTCTGGTGCCTCTTCCCTTTCTAAATCCAGCTTGGACATCTGGCATTTCTCGCTCCATATATGGTAAGAACCTAGAATCTTGAGCATTACTTTACTTGCATGGGATATTAAGGCAATAGTTCGATAATTACTGCATTCTCTGGGATCCCCTTTCTTTGGAAGTGGGATATATATTGAACGCTTCCAGTCTGTGGGCCATTGTTTCGTTTCCCATTTTTCTTGAAAAATGTTTGTCAAAATGTGGACAGATTCGGTCTCAGTAGCTTGTAGCAACTGCTAGGTGTCAAACATTTAAGGCTGAAATCCTATGCACACTTAGGCCTCATCTGTACTATACATTTAAAGCAGTATCATACCACTTTAAACAGTCATGGCTTCTCCCAAAGAATCTTGTGAACTGTACAGTGTCAAGAGTGCTGAGAGTTGCAACGAGATTCCTGTTTCCCTCACAGAGCTACTATTCTCAGAGGTCACTGGGAAAAAGGATTTACTGTTAAACCACTCTGGGAATTGTAGCTCCGTGAGGAGAATAGGAGTCTTTAACAACTAGGCCTGGCGCCAGAAGGCGGCCAGGTTGGGCACTGGCTGAGGGGCCGTGGTGCTGTGAGGGGCCCTTGCTACTGGGGCTAGGTGGGTGTAGCTCCTGCATTGTGATCCACACTAGCATCAGGTTGCGGTACAGGCATCCCATGACCCGATGCTGATGCAGATAAAAGAACAGGAGAAAACCTCCCAGGCACCCACCACCAGCAGCGTGAGGTGATCGCACAACTTCCTGTGGCACCACAGCCCCACATAATGTACTATGCACACATATTTGCTATCACCCAGGGTGGTGGTGGGGTGTCAACCTGGGCAATGGTAGGGGTGAGCGCACAGCGTGCTAATCTGTGACACGTCCAGGCCTATTTTAGCCTGCTGCGGTAGTAGTGCCGCCCCCACCACCGAGTACTCCTGCAGTCTGGTGTCCAAGGGCCCACTGCAGGCTAGTGCCAGTCCTGCTAACAACTCTCAGGTGCAAAAGACATACTGTCAGAATTAAAGAAGAGGGAGTCTCTGGGCACTTTCTTAGCATAGGAATTTGTTTTTAGTACTAGAACTGAAATGAGCTGAGCTCACTGTCCGTGTCTTCAGAAGTCCATTTTTTATTAACTTTTTTCATTTCAAGCAGCCTAATTTAGGTGGGGAAAGTAGTTTTGTTGCTGCTGTTGTTAAGTGGGAATTAGAAACGCTTGCTAATCCACTGCAAAACAGCCAGAGATCTACCAGTAGATCCCAAACCACCTTCTTCTCACCCTAGATTAACCCACAAAGGAAATGATGAAAAAATGGGTCTTTAAGGCCCATTGGAAGTTTGCAGGGGAAGAGAGTAGCTTGATTTCACTTGGAATCAAATTTCATAGTGGTGGGTGGCTGGGCACTGAAAAGGCTCTGTTTTGTGTCTCCATCAACCTACTACTTTTTATGGGAGGGCATCTCAACAGGGCCTCCAAATTAGACCTTAAGATCCAAATTAGATCTTAAAGATCTTAAGGATGGACAGATCAATGGGTGAAGGCAGGGTAAACAGGCCCCAACAGTTTAGGACTTTAAAGATCATAACCAGCACATTGAATTGGGCCAAGAAACACACTGGCAACCAGTGTAACTGGAACAATGCTGGTGTAATATGTTCCAACCACCTGGCCCCAACCAGTAGCTGGGTGGCCGTATTTCGCACCAGCTGATGTTTTGAACTGTCTTCAAAGGCAGCCCCAAGTGCAGAGCATTACAGCAGTCTAATCTGGAAGCCAGTAATTCATGGTTAACCATGGCAAGTTCCATTATCCCTGAATACAGTCACAGCTAGTCTATCAGCCAAACCTGGTAAAAAGTACCCGATCCCCTGCTGCCACCCAAGCTTGCCCGGTTAGTTCCGAGTCCAGAAGCACATCCATGCTACAGACTTGTTCCTTCATAATAATCATAGCAATAATTATTTTATAACAATTCAGTGCCCTTCACTTTTGAAGAAAGCAAGCAAGCAAGAAAGAAATACCTTCTAGCACTGCAGGGGTAGCATGAGAAGGAACACCATTGTTTTGCCAAGTGAACAGTTCCCCTGTTGAGGACATAATTGGACCTGTGTGGTCCACTGCAGATCTCTTTCTCTCTTCTGTAGTCACAACAATCTGTGTAGTTCATTGCCTTGTCAGTATTTTCTTTGTTTTGGAGATCCCAATGATTCCACTCACCCTTCTGTCACTCTCTGGGCATGTACACACTGCATGATAATGTGCATTCAGTGCTTGATGCAAGTGCCTTTTTGGGGTGCTGTACACAAGACGTCATCCCCATGTCATCTCTGTCCCACACTACTTGACAATCTAAAGCACGTTCTTGCTGGAATGATTATCCATTTTGTTCCAAGAACACCCTTCTCAAGTGCTTGCTGCTCACCAGTGTACACAGCAATGGCAGCTAGTGGCTCCATGTCAGTGGGGCAGTGCAATCCGCTCTGGGTTTTAGTCCAAACTTTCAAGGCACTGTCCAAAGTGCTGGCAGCTCCTTGAAAGTTTGGACTAAAACCTGGAGCGGATTCCACTGCCCCACTGACATGGAGCCACCAGTCACCACTGCTGCGTACACAGAGAGCATCTTCTGAGGTCACCTCCTATTGGGGCAAACCTATGATGCTGTGGGGCTGTGCCACTCCCCCTCACCATGTTTAATTTGTCTATGAACGAAATTGTCAAAATACGAAGTACAGTAACTTAGCTGCCTCTGTATACCAATATATATCCCTGTACATCAGTATATCAACGCACCAATTTCCAGCCCTTCTCTTTCAAAAGACCGAGAAAAATAAACAAACAAATAAATAAAGTCTGTGGAAACACTAATTGAGGGGGGAAGAGTTAGAAAGCACACCCACCTGTGCATACGGACAACACAGACAGTAGCCTCCACTTTAGATAATGTGCGAATGTGTGCACAATTGCACACTGCTAAGCACAAAAATGCACTGTGAAAAAATGGCCCGTGTGTTTCGAAGGTTCCGTGTGTACACAGCCTCTCTCTGCTTCCAGCATTCTGACACACTGTAGCATGACCAATGAACAACCCAGGGTGTTTTGCACAAATTCTTCAGTTCTCAATGGCTGGGCCCTGTGGTCAAAAGGCAGGAGAGAAAGTTTAACACCTACCCTACTGGTGTCTACAAATGCACCCCTTTACTTTCTCCCATGTTCTCTCCCTGCTCATGTTGCAGAAAACCAGATTTCAGCTGAACTTCAGGAAAAATATCCTAACTGTTAAGAGCAGTAGAACAAGGGAACCAATTACCTCAGGAGGTGGTGGGCTCGCCAACACTGGAGGCATTCAAGAGGCAGCTGGACAGCCACCTGTTGGGGATGCTTTCATTTGAATTCATTCATTGCGCAGGAGGTTGGACTCGATGGCCTTATAGGCCCCTTCCAACACTACTATTCTACGATTCCATCCAATGGCTCCCCTGATTGCTTGATGGTCAAAGGACCCCCTTGCAGCATATGAAAGAGCTACTTTTACTTGGAGGCACAAAGAACATAAATACTCTGAGATCTGGGACTCCGACTTAGAGCTCTTTGCATGATCTGTACGCCATGTGGGTCTCTGCTGGAGCCTATTCCCTTCCCCTTCCCTATCTGACCCTTTCTCTCCCAATTTATTTATTTATTTATTTTTATTCACTTTTCCCCTTTCTTTTCTCTGTCTCTCTTTAAAAACATATGTCTCATTTTCTTAATGGTATTATGACGACATGTTTTGCTGCTATGTTTCCCCCTGCTTTTACTGTTCATGCTTGTTACTTGTATTGTCCTGATTTTCATACTAGATAAATGTGGGCTGGATGGAACAACTATCAGGTGGATCTACAGTTCAGCACAGAATTGTACCCAAAGAGTGCTTATCAATGGTTCCTTCTCAATCTGGGGGAAGGTAATGAGCGGGGTACCATAGGGCTCGGTCTAGGGCCCAGTGCTCTTCAACATTTTTATTAATAACTTGGATGAGGATGTGCAGGGAATGCTTATCAGATTTGCAGATGATACAAAATTGGGAGGGATAGCCAATACCTTGGAAGACAGAAACAAAATTCAAAGTAATCTTGATAGGCTGGAGCACTGGGATGAAAACAACAGAATGAAATTTAACAGGGATAAGTGCAAAGTTCTACACCAAGGGAAAACAAACCAAAGGCACAGTTATAAGATGGGGGATACTTGGCTCCACAATACTACATGGGGAAGGATCTTGGGATTGTTGTTGATCACAAGCTGAATATGAGCCAACTGTGAGATGTGACTGCAAAAAACGGCAAATGCTATTTTAGGCTGCATTAACAGAAGTATAGTTTCCAAATCGCATGAAGGTCTAGTCCCCATCTATTCAGTACTGGCTAGGCCTCATCTTGAGTACTGCATCCAGTTCTGGACACCACACTTTAAGAGGGATGCAGATAAACTGGAACAGGTTCAGAAGAGGGCAATAAGGATGATCAGGGGACTGGAAATGAAGCCCTATGAGAAGAGACTGGGCATGCTTAGCCTTGAGAAGAGAAGACCAAGGGGAGATATGATAGCACTCTTCAATACTTGAAAAGTTGTCAGAGGAGAAACAGGATCTCTTCTCAATCATCCCAGAGTGCAGGACACAAAATAATGGGCTCAAGTTAAAGGAAGCCAGATTTCAACTGAACATCAGGAAAAACTTCCTAACTGTTAGAGGCGCATGACAATGGAAACAATAACCTAGGGCTCTCCAATACCGGAGGCATTCAAGAGGCAGCTGTACAGCCACCTGTTTGGTATGCTTTAAGTTGGATTTCTACATTGAGCAGGGGGTTAGATTTGCTGGCCTTATAGGTTCCTTCCATTGCTACTATTCTATGATTCCTCACTCACAGGGCTCCTATAGAGGAGAAACAAATGGGGGAGGGGCAAATCTGAAGGACTGCTTTCTCCCATAGGACATCTTGATCACTTGTTAAGATCTTCTTCATCGTAGGCCCTGCCAGTGAAGGCTGGTCCAGTATGGTGAATAGGGTGCTGCCCCACCAACTTCATTTTGCCCTCAGTTAGCCCCCACCTTCCTGCCTTCTTAATTACATCTTGTCCAAGGGGTACCACTGCCTGTCAGCTTATTCTCAGTGTTGCCCTTGTAGAACTCAGCTGGTAGAAAAATGGGGGCAGGACTAGAATTAGTTGTCTCTGCCTGTGATTGGCTCTGACTCCACTTACTGTTGGCCACTCTGCCTTCTGCCCCACCAGTCCCAATGGGCACCGGCCACTACTGGGCTCTGCTCTGGGTGCCCCCACCATCAGAAATTAGGCATTAAATGGGTATAGGGCCTCCTCTATGGGGGTGTCCCATTTGTGAAATATTCTCTTACTGGAGAGATTTGTCTGACAAATGCTTAAAATAGTTGTATATGACTGGACCTTTGGTGAACCCTAATCAAGATTAGTTTGCAGCTATACTGCTTTCTTAGTTTGTACTTTACTATGTATTGTGCGTTACTATGATTATTTTATTTTGTTCATGATTTGATTTACATTGGGGGGCCCTGAGGTTAAAAAAGTAGGATTGCAATAGACATAAAAATGGATTACACCCGTCTAGAGCGCGTTATAATATACAAGCTTCTTTACACATACCCACACACACCTTCTATCATAATGGCAGGCATTTTGCCAGTGAAATATAATTGCCTCCAGTGACTTAGTGTACTGTTTTGACAATCATAGTTTGTTTTGCAAGCATCAGTTTTGTTTGAGTCACTTCATACATATGGCTGACCACTGCTTTATTTAAGTGTGTCCAAATACTTTTTGATTTTCATCTTAACATGTATTTGTTATTTGCTGTGAAGTTCAGAGAAGCCAGAGACACCCTATGAACGATGGCTAAATCAATACTGACTGAACAAAGCAGCATTTGGGGATTTCTGAAACTGCATTTTTTACAAGACATGGACTATTACACAATTCATCTTCTTTGATGCCTGTATAACATTTGCCACTAGAAGAAAAGGGAGCCCCTGATGGTTTTTAGAAACAGTGGCTGTATTATTCATGTGCTAAGCCAAACCTCTTCAGCTGTAGAACCTTTGCAGCACCAACAAGTGTACTAAACACACACACAAATTCAAAACACACACACACACCACTTGCTTCTTTTTAAAATATGAGTTGACATTCTTGTGCAGCATTAGGAGAGCTCATTTAGTTCCCAGTTCTAAGATTTTTTTTTTTTGAATTTATAGCCAGTAATTATTGGCATTCAGGGGTACAAAGGAGGAAAACAAAGAACACAAATTCTAGCACATTCATGTGGGATTGGGAGTTGAATTAGGATCTTCACACCCCATTGAATTATATTATCAGCCCCCCTATTAGAGCCTTATTAAAATGGTAATGATTATATGCCAGCTATAGGCAGACTGCCGCACCTGTCAAAAATACCCCGATTATCCTGTTCATTCAACTGTCTGGCTCTTGAATATATGTCTCAGGTTTACTCCACTGTGAAGTTGTCTCTCTCCACCCCCCCACCCCCACCCTGTGCTCACCACCACTTTAAAAAAAAATGAAAGAAAAGATACAAGAACAAACACTTCCGCGGAGATGACAGTAAATCCTTCTCTGATTTACTGCACCCATTGCCCATTTCATGTTATGGTATCCGGCCTAGTAATAAAAGGAGATACGATTTCACTGGATTTTACTGCAATGAAGAAGAAAAATCAGAAAGGCAAATGAAAAGCTTTGTTATTGATATATTAAAAAGGACTCCTAATTTGAAGACCAAAAAATTCCACAACTGCCACACCAATAGCCTCCAAACGTTTACCTGCCTAAGATGTAGGTTTTTATTAGCAGTAAAATCAGGCTCAGAATAACAGTGGGAGTTTTCCTTTCCCACTCCCCTAACATTTCATTGTTGAGGGTAAGAGAGTTTGAAAACTAATATGCCCAGACACGCTGTGGAGGAACACAAGCCACTTGATACCAAAAACCATGGTTGATTTTTTATCTGTATCTATATTCATTACATACAACTAATGACTTCAACCACAGTTTGTGAAAAGTTGAGATTGATTCATAAATAACTGGAAATCACCTATTTACCTACTGGTATTGTATCTCATTTTTATTATGTATCTATGCGAAGCATTTCTTTTACTCCTCCCTTCAGCCAAAAAGAGCTCCCAGAGTGGCTTATGAAGATCATTAAAGACAGTATCTCTGCTCTAGGACTGTTCCATTTAGGAAACTAGAACTTATCTGAGGTCGAATATTAACTGTTACTATTTCTAAAGGCAAAATTCGAATCTGTTTGAATATTTGACTTTTCTAGTGCATCTAAATGCAAGGACTGTATAAAACAGGGGTGAGAGAAGATTCCAAGCAGGGAACCATTGCCACAATTGCTTTGGGCTGGAATGCTGCCCCCCATTATGAGGTAAACTTTTTTTAACAGATGGATTTTTTTAAAGAAACAAAAATAAAAACAAAGCTCATTTTCAGATTTCCCTACTAAACAGTGTATCTTAAATTATGTGCATACTAAATTTCAAATTTCTAGCTGACCTGAAAATACCTTAACCATTTTGGAATACGATTCAAGGGATAGACTTCCAGAAGCTTCCCTTTCAAAAATCAATCTGTTTTGGTTTTCTTGTGTACTAAACAGGGGTGTAGTCATTCAAGGTCACAGGGGGTCGTAGACCCTTTACCTTTTGGTCCCAATGTCTCCAGCACCTACAAGCCAATCAGCATGAAATGGGAGTGTGTTAGCCACTGAGAAGAGTCTTCTAACATGCTTCCTTGTCCTTTCCTGCTGTTTGGAGTCAATCAGAGTGAAAGGAGGTGAGTCAGGCACTGAGAAGCAGGGTTGATAAAAATCAATTTAAAAAAAATGTTTTTTTTAATTGAAATCAGATTTTAAAATTTTCTTAAAATCGTAATTAATCATAATTAAAATTAACTATACAACTTCTAATATATTCTATGAATATGATAATAGCAGTTTATGAAGATGGGAGGTAACTTGATCAGTCCTATTCTGCAGGTGGTGTATATGAAGTGCATATGTGCTCTCTCACTTGCTCACACTCGCTCTCTTGGCCTTGCCTCTCTCTAAGTGCAAAGATAGAGAAGGTCAATGAATAGAGAATTTGGGGAGATGAAGTAGATCTGAACAAGGAGGAGAACTGAAGTGGCAATCCAGCTCTTAACAGCAGTAGCCTCTTCTGCAGGTGTAGAGAGATTTTTTACTTAATTTGGAATAATTCATTCTAAACTGAGAAATGAATTGAAAACTGAAAAAGCAGGAAAGCTTGTATTTCTTGTCCAGACAATGGACAACAAAGACAAAGATGATGAAGAAGAAGACTGAGTTCACTGTACCACCCAATATTTTAAGTTTCTCATGTTGACTTGGTTGAAATTGCCTAAATTTTATTGTTAAAGAACTTTACATTTTTCTAAAAAGTGAAATAGTTAACCATGCAAAACTCCATGTGCATGTTTTGTTAATGTTGTTGTTTGTTGAAGAAGAAAACTAACCAGAGAATAAACAATCTTATTAGTACAATTTAACAGCCATTTGGTGGTGATTCTAGCACATCATGACAAAAATATGATTAATTTGATTAATTTAACAGTTCGTTCTGCTTTAGTACTAAAATGGCCAAATCATCATCCCATTTTTGATGAAAATTAATCTGAAAACAATTCAGAATAATTGCTTAGTGTGTACCTACTTTCTAATGAAACCTACATCTCTGAATATGTATTAAAGTTATATTCAATAATAATATACTTCTAATGAAAATGATGATTAAACAGAATCTTCTTCACTAGTGATTTCACCTGTGATTTAAATAATTAAAACTGAGTCCTTCAGAGAAGCGATTTAAATCAAATCATCCTTGCTGAGAAGACTCCTCTACATAGCTAACACACTCCCCTTTCACGCTGATTGGCTCCTAGGGACATCTGTTGGTGTGTGTGTATGCATGTGTGTGTGCATGCATGTGTGCATGTGTGCGTGTGTGTGTGTGAGAAAGAGAGCGAGAGAGCGAGAGAGAGCTTCAGCTTTCAGTAATGTTGCAGATTTATTTCTATATCTATATATATTGTGCATGGTAAGGTAAAATGCAAATGAATATGCCTAAGAATGTGTGTGGTGCAGCCAACACCAGAAGTTAAGATTAGGAATTTCCATACTTAAGTTTCCTCCTAAATTCATAAGCTTTGCCCAAATGCAGTTACCCTGAGTCTTAGTATGGCAGCCAAGAAGGGAAACTCAGCAAAGAAAGTTCCTTACCTTACAGCATGATGATGATGATGATGATTAAAAACTGCCTGAATGGGCTACAAACTCTCTTTTTCTAACTTTCTAGGTATGTGTGGAAGGAAGAGGGGGTGACACAGGGAGATAGGAGAAAGGGGTGGAAAAATCCTTTCCTACCTTCTAGAAGGTGGCAAAGTTCAAAAGGTTACAAATTCCTAAGAAAAATGTGTGCCTAGCCTTCTTAGAGAATGTGAATTCTTTCATTTAGGAAAACAGACTTTGTCTTAACCCAGCAACAAAAAGCCCCCAGAGGAGGGGGGGGGCTTAGCACACAGCAGCTTTTTAAACGTTTGTGTTTTTCTTTATTACCCCATTGAGTGTCAACAGCAAGCAAGCCTTTATTAGTTCCTACTTCAAAAAGCCAAGCCAACTTGTGGAAAGTGAGGATTTTGTAATTGCAGAAGAAGAGACGGTGAATCCTGATGATAGCATCCCATATCCATCATCAAGCAATTTAGTAGCAGCAGAAGATCATGTGTAGAAAACGCTGAATCTGGTAATTCAAGCAATATCTCTGACAGTGAGGTAGGACAGTCAAACAGTGACAGAGAAGCAGAAAGCAGTATTCAAGCCTGGCTATATTATTCTATAATCTTAGAAGGTTGTATAATCTTAGAAGGGGATGTGGCTGTGAGGTGGCATGACTGTGACTGTCATGAAGGGACCCTGCACTTCTGAATTTGCCACTGCACTAAAGGTAATAAATTTACCTTCCTTGCTAATGATAGCATGGTGCAATCATTTGGGGCTGTGGAACACTTCAAGATGCCATTTTGAGGGGTGCAGGGAACAGAGTAGTGCATAAAGGGCCATTGCCAGGCATGACCCTTGGGCACCATACAACCAACATTCCCTCCCGATACAGACAGTATGGGGTTTAAATAGGCCCGCCCGCCCTATCTACGTCTTGTATCAGTGTGCATGCCGTGCGCTCTGTGTGTGCACACCTACCATCAACCAAGATCACAGTGGGGGCACATCCCTAAGGGGTTGACACTCCTGCCACCATCTCGGTTGATGGCAAGTGTGCGTACACAGTTTGTGGGGCGTGCACACTGGTGCGCTAACATGATAGATAGGTTGTGCAGGAGGGCTTACTGAAGCCCATGCGGTCTGTATCAGGTGTGTGTGTGTGTGCCTGGGAGCTCCCGCTTGGTGATCTGCAGCAGCATCAGGTCACTGAGTATATTTCTTTTAAACTGTCCTAGTAATCAGTATGTTGTAGGCTATGTGTGTGCGCCTTATTTCAGTTTTCTCCATAGTCAGGAAATACTTTTGAGGGACAGTGAAAGCTCAAGATTTCTCCAGTAATTGGGGTGGTTTGGCCTATACAAGTTCTAAATGTTAGGCCTCTGAGTCTTGGGAAGGGACCCTATCAATTTTGATACCTCTGTTAGTGATTGAGTCAGTGAGGTCAAAGCCTCTTCATTTTATATGATTAAAATAAGCAGCTTACCATCATCATCACCATCACAATAATTTAAAATCATTCAGACGTTAAGAACAGCCACATATCAGCACAGCAAATAATATGAATGTTGCCCGTAGGGATTCAGTTCAGTTCACATTTAACATCAAATCTATCAAATTTGCACTTTCCAAAGCAATATGAGAACAGAAACACAGACATCCTTTGAAATTCGCACATATCTGAATTTTGTGATGCATTTCTCCTACCAATCAGTCTTTACAAAAATGTATATATTGGAGGACAGTGTGCATAAAAACGTATATATTATTGTGTGCAAAAACATGTACATTAGTCAAAACTGCATACAATAATGTGTTTATTAGGAGAAATTCACATTAAAATGCTGAATAATCTTCATGAGGATTTAAAAACACACACACACACAAATTGCTGCAGAGATGTACAGAACTGAATTTGAGATGAAAAACAGAGAACCAGAACTGACAAATCCTTCCTTCCCTAATTTCCAGGAACAGTATATTTCAGCCATCAGATGACCTTTTAAAATTTCTCCTAAATGTTAATAATGAGGGAGACAGATACCAAGGAGACTGCTACGTTGATGGCTCTGTCACACGTCAGCACCAACCAGACAGCACCCAGCATTTGCGCCATTAACACAGTCCCCCCTGTCAATTCTAGGGCCCAAGATAGTTAATACTGGGAGAGGTACTCCTTTAGGTGCTTGGGTCCCAAGTTAGTGTGGGCTTTGTACACTAGTGCTAACCTCTTGAATGAGCCTGGTACATCACTGGCAGCCATTATGGCACTCAGAACCTGTGACATATGGTCTCATTGGCTGCCCCACTCACCAATCTAGCAGCTGCTTTCTCCATGAGTTGCAGCTTCCAGGATATCTTCAAGGACAAACCCACACACAGCACATTGCAGTACTCCAAGAGGGAGGCCACTGGAGCATGGACAATGGAGGCCAGATTATCCCAGTCCAGGAATGGTCATAGCTGGTTAACCAGCTGAAGCTGAGCATAAGCACTTCTAGTGCCGGGCTGGCTGGAGCCGGAGCCAGGGAGGAACTGTGGCCTCTCGGCAGGCCCATTGTTGTGGCCTATCCTGGAGGACGTTGGTTCCTGTGATGATCTTTTGGCATTTTCTGAGGTGGTTTGGAGGCCCAGGAAGCGCCCCTGCGGCGGCCATTGCCCTTCCATACAACATTCATCCACTTGCCTGATATCGGTGGCGTTTACACTCTGGCCCCTTCGCCGAGGCTTCTCTAAGTTGAACTGCTCTGTTAGTTTCATTTTTGAGAGGCTGGTTGTTCCGCCCCTCTCCTCGCTGGAACTGCTGGATGCTGGGGTTGGGGGAGATGCCGGTTTTTGATCATGTAAATGGACTATCTCCCACGCTGGTTTTATGCCAGGGTGAGAAGACTTACATCAGGAACTCCTATCTCTAGTTACACCTCGGCCCATACAGGCGAGAAGCCTATTATTGAAACTGAGTTGCCTCTACCTTGTTGTTTAGTTATCATGTATTACAGTTTTTATTGTTTGCTTTCTGATATTCTGTTGTTTTATATGTTTTGTTATGTACATCGCTCAGAGTGGCTGGTAAATCCAGCCAGATGGGCGATTAATAAATCGAATAAAATAAAATAAAATAAATAGCCACAGAAGCCATTTGGAGCTCCAGTGCCAGAGTGGAATCCAGGAATACTCTCAGTCTTTGAACCTATGCCTTCAGAGGGAGTGCAACCCCTCCCAGAATAGGTTGTCCATCTAATTCCTGGATACAGGGACTGTCAAGCCACAGCATATCTGTTTTATCAGGATTTAGCCTCAATTTATTAGCCCCCAACTAGCACAATATTCCTTCAAGTCCAATCCCTTCAGCCTTTCCTCATTCAGATGGAGAGAGAGAGAGAGAGAGAGAGACTTGTATGCCATCAGCATACTGATGACACCGTGCTCCAAATCCTAGGATGATAGCTCCCAACAGTTTCACATAGATGTTGAATAGCATAGGAGACAGGATGGACCTTTGTGGGACTCCACAACTCAAAAGCCATGAGACCAAGCAACAGTCTCCTACTACTACTTTCCGGTAACAACCCTGCAAGTAGGAGTCAATCCATGGCAATACAGTGCCTCCCTCCCCACCATTCCAGAAGGACACCATAGCCAATGGTGTCAAAAGCCAGTGACAGATCAAGGAGAACAAACAGAGTCGCACTCCCCCTGTCTTTCTCCCGATAAAGGCCACCGATCAGAGCGACCAAGGCTGTTTTGGTGCTAAAACCAGGCCTGAAACCAGACTGAAATGGATCTAGATAATCCCCTTCCTCCAGACACACCTGCACACACATTTCATTAGACAGTCAACAAGCTACAACAGCATTTTTCCCTTTCTTTCTCCAATTCCTAGTCAGAAACATTCCATGTGCAATCAATACATTACCAATTAGGTTTCTCATCTCTAAACAGGCAAAGCAGTAAAATCAGTGAACCTCCAGGCAAGCAATAATTTGTAATCTCATAAATCTCCTTTACAACTTGTTTCCCATACTCTGAAATTAACTTCCCCAAGCATGCACAAAGTCAGCACCCCTGTCTTAATAGGTGAAAGATATACTAATGGCTAAAATCTATTCTCTCTCTCTCTCTCTCTCTCTCTCTCTCTCTCTCTCTCTCAATTTTTTTTAAATTAACACATCCCAAATACTTCAGAGCCATCTTTTTAAAATAAATGTTCTCATCCAACTGCAGAAGAAGCTAGAAAATGAAGGTTCTCCTCCATTTCTGCTCAACCTTTTCAATAATTTTCCACACTTTTGTAACATATTATAGTGGGTAAATGGTAAGAGTTTCAAATCATAAAATATTTTTCAATTTAAAGATTATAATTAAAACATATTCAAGGCGGCTTACAAAAAAAATCCAATTAAACACAACAACAAAACATAAAACAACATTTAAGGGTGCAATCCTCTTCTGAACTTCTGCTGGCTGACTAAAGGGCTACAGAATTCAGCAGAAGCAGCCACACACAGACACACACACACACACAGTGTCTAGGAAAAAGCCACATATGTTGCTGCTATCATGACAGATAAGGCTGGTGAAGCCCATAGAGGGTGCATGGTAAAATTACAAACCATCAAAGCAGCAGGCTAAAACAGCAGTAGAGGCAAGACTACTCAAGCGGCACATAAATAAAACCAGCAACTTATTAAAATTTTCTTATTAAAAACTAAATAGGCTGATGCATGACGTTCATTAAAGTGGGCACCGGGTGAGGAGCCTTGGAGGGACCATTCCAAAGTAAAGAGCCACCACAGAGAAGGCTGTTTTACCTATTGCTACCGACCTAATCTCGCAAGGCATGTGAAGCACTTTGAACACTTCAAAGTGTTGCACAACGAAATAAAATGAGAAACTGAGAGAACCAAAATTGACAGATCTGTCCATCGCTACCACTGAGCAAGCAAAGTCTTCACTGGGCTATTTTTTGCCCTCCCAATAAAGACTTGTTTACTTTTTCACCAGAACTTTTGTACTTCTGCAAGCCGTAGGGTTTCCTTGTGTGTGGAGATGGTGCCAGTTTGGCTATGTAAACATCAGAAGTCACATCTAAACATTAGAAACAGACAAAATGACAAGTGGGAAGGGTTTTTCCCCAGCAGGTTTCCCCAGCCCTGTTCAACTGCTTGAAAGCCACAAGCAAGTGTTCCTCTCCAGAATCCCTCACTGGAAATGTATCTAGAGCCTGATGATAATACAAAAATAAACTAAAATTGCAGTCTTTAATTGGCATATCAGTCAAATGAATCTTTATTCCGTTTATTACCAGTTGCTGGAAACCGCAGGAAGGGAGAATGCTCTTGTGCTCAAGTCCTGCTTGCGGGCTTCCCATAGGTATCTTGTTGGCCACTGTGAGGACAGAATGCTGGACTAGATGAGCCATTGGCCTGAGCCACAGGCTCTTCTTATGTTCTTATGTGATGTCATCATTGAGGGACCCATTTTAGAGGGATGTTTTTGAGGCTACCTCCCTTTAGGGTTTTTTCTTTGCTATTTTCCTTATAATCATTTTTGTAGCATATACAATGACATTGCGCTCAACAGCGAAGGCCCTCCTCCGGGTGCCTACTTATAGAGACGCCCGGAAGGCGATTACAAGAAAGAGGGCTTCTCGGTGGTGGCCCCTGAACTTTGGAACACCCTTCCTGACGAGGTTCGCCTGGCACCTACACTACTATTCTTTCGGCGCCAGGTGAAAACCTTCCTCTTTGCCCAGGCATTTTAACATGTTAATATTTTTTAACATTTTTAAAATTTTAGTATTTTGTACTTAATGTTCTAACAGACAGTTAAATTGTAATCTGATGACTAGGTTGTTTTAAATTGTATTTGCTGTGTTTTTACTTGATGTGCACCGCCCAGAGACCTTGCTATGGGCGGTATAGAAATTGAATCAAATAAATAAAATAAATTTTCAGAAAGTTTCATATAAAAAATATAAAGCTTAAAAGACTTGGCTGAGTTCTTATAAAATATAAAGAAATAAGCAATCCCAGGATGCTTTGGTGCAGCCTATGACATTTTGCACTGGGCAGAAGCAAGCCTAATTTGTTTGCAAAAAGTACCATCTTAAAAGTGTAATAGAGGGTGCAGGGCTGGTGCCAGGCATGACTGGGCTCTTGGACACCAGCCTGCCCCAGGTCTGTGGCACCCACCTGCATGCCTCATCTACCTCTCCCATCACTGTGAATGTTCTGCACACTGTACGCACAAGCCTAAAGTAAACTAAGATGGCGGCAGGGACGTCAGCCCCTTAGGAAAGCCTCTGCCACCATCCTGGTTGATGACAGGCATGTGTGCACAGCGCACAGTTATTCATAGCAATGGAAGCGGTAGGTAGGGCTTATTGAAGCCCACACTGTCTGTATGGGGGGTGCCTCAGAGCTCCCGCTCCTCGATCTGCAGCAGGGTCAGGAGCTGCCACTGCTGCAGATTGCGGAATGGGAGTGCTACCCTCCCACCCTAAGGAGGAGCCCTTCAGGGGCTCCTCTGGGCCACAAGGGCCCTCATCCAGGGCCCGATCTGGCCGCCCTCTGGCACCGGCCCTGAAGAGGCCTGGGGAAGTTCAGGCTCCTGGGCCAATTGCAGCCCAACAGACCTTTCTCCCCAGGCCATAGGCCCAGTTTTACATCCTCCTGGAGTGTTTTGCCTGGGTACAGTGTGTCCTTGAACTTTGATAATACCTTGTGTTTCTCTGATGGAGGCCAGAGAGTGTGTGTAGTGTATGGAGAAACTACCCTACTCTACAAAGGTAAAATTTGCATTCATTGCTCCATTCACTTTTGCTTCTGCCTCTGCTTACCACTGGCATGTGGCCCCTCCAAGGTTGCCCAGGAATGAATGCAAAAGATCCCCACCTTACCTTGGGTCTGTAACTATCTCTTAATCTACCTCACAGGATTATTGTGAGGATGAAATGGGGAGCAGGAAGAAGAACCATGCACGCTGCCTTGAGCTCCTTGGAGGAAATATTATAAATGAATAAAAAAAAATTAAACCCACCTATGCTAGTAGACATCATGATCCAGGGGTTTGGTATTCCCCCAGACAAGAAACCCCCGTGAGCACCATTAACTTGGAATAAGGGTGTGTAAATACTGAGATTTCTTTCAAGCTGACTCTGACCTTCATGTAAGTAGGAATGGTGGCACTATTGGGACAGTTGGCCTTTTGCCAGTCTTGGGACCTGAGCGTATGCCTGACCTTGCCATCCTCTGGAGCCATCACAACCAACTGGGGCTTTGAAATGACAAGCATAGCAAAATTGCTGGGATGTGCGACACCTTAGCTGTTGCATTGCAAGCCTCTGCTCATATCAATGTACCTAAAGCAGCGGAAATGATCAGAATGCAAATGCATACACTTTTTACCCTCATTAAACAAAATGATCAAACAGCATTGGTATTGGTGTTTTAGGAAGTGCAAGCAAACTTGCTGCCGTTTTCACCATTTTAAAACAATGTGTCAGTCACCATTCATTAGCAGGAGTCATGGGTTAAACACACACCCATACATTGAAAGGAGCCATGCTAATGGATGTCTACATGCATATGTTTTTTGTTTGAACAACAGAAAGATAGATGGGTAAAAGACAAGGTAATGATTTGTGATGGGGGTCCCAAATTTGATTTTAGCAATTAGATTACCTCTCTAAGAGATCTCTAGGGAAATCTATTAAAATACCATCTTCCTTTGCCCTCCAAAGCACACAAAGCTCCCTAGTAACTGTCCATTGTCTGTTCATTTGTGACATGTTGTGCGATCCCAAGACAAAAACCATATGCTGTTGGTTAAATGGCAGACCGACAAACAAGGGACAGCTATTCTTTAGGTAACTTGCCAATGAAATGTGGGACAGTCAACATTGGCTAGAGCTCTGAACAGTGAGTTGATTTTCCTGTAGGTTTTTTTTAGTTGACAAATATTCAACAGTAGTGTAGCGAGTCCTGGTAGTTTAACTGGAATGGCTGTCAATGTGGGCATGATGGAATCAAGTTCCCAGATGTCAGCCCAACAGGGATAAATGAGTAGTTGTTACGTCAACCACCTAAATCCTAGGAGATACGCAGCGCAATCTTATGCATGTCTACTCAGAAGTAAGTCCCTCATTGAATTAAATTATTTCAGTCAAATGTATATAGGATTGCAGCTTCAGTTCTCTTCCGGAATGCAAAGGTATGTTTCAATTTTAAAAGCTACTGGTATAGTAGGTAAGATGAAATTCCAGGTAAAATGAAACAAAATCAAGTCCAGTCCTGGTAGTAGGCTAGTCCAAGATGCTGCATAATATACCTGTCTAGTCTAGTGTCTGAACCGTCTCCCATCCCCTTCCATTCCAGGATATCCACATGTTCACGCCCACCACCCAAACTGCATTCCTTCCTAGGAGAAATTGCTGTGCCTGGAATTTGAGACTGTGGCAATGGCTAGGATGCTCTTTACATTCACACACAGGGTGTCCACAAACCTTTATTTCTGATTCAAGCCTACAAACCATCATGCATGTCCATCTAGTAATAAGCCAAGAATACCACAATGTATTCTACAGAGGGCTGCCTTTAAAGAGTGTTTGAGGATCTTCAGGTGGTGTCAGAAGTGTAGTCATCCAGGGATGCCGGGGGTCGTAGACCCATTACTTTTTTAAGAGCAGGGTACCAGACAGGTCCCTATATATGAGCCAATCAGCATGAAAGGGAGAGTTTCAGCAACTGAGAAAATTCCTTGTCCTTTCATGCTGGTTGCAGCCAATCAAAGTGAAAGGAGATGAGTCAGTCACTGAGAAGACTCTTCTCAGTAGCCAACACAGTCTCACCTTTCATGCTGATTGGCTCCTAGGGACGTCTGTTGTGATAGGCTTGGAAGATGAAGGGAGAGCAAGGCAGATGAGGGAAAGTGGAACGGGGTGTGGCATGACTATCATCTGGACTTTGCACTTCTGAATTTGCCACTACACTACAGGGTGGCATGCACAATTTCATCAGAGAGGGAGGTAAGACAGAGAGGCCTATCCATTGACACAATTGCCTATCTGAGTAAAAGGATCTTAACTTCCTATCTAAAAGTGGGATGGGAGATCCTGTCGGATCTCACCAAGGAGGGAATGCAATAATTTTTAGGTCAAATAATGGAGAAATTGTACTTACAATCACTTACTGTATTTATGGTGGCAAATTATGATGTATATCAACAAAGAGCATGGACACTTAACTTTCCATCTCACTGAGAAATCTTGTTCTGTCAATTATTGGTAGCCCTTTGTTCTGGAAAATTCAGAACACTGAGACCACAGCCCAGTACCAAGTTAAGCATGAGTATTATTTATTTATTTATTATTTGATTTATATCCCGCCCTTCCTCCCAGCAGGAGCCCAGGGCAGCAAGTAAGTAATGAGTAAGGACATTCATATCAGTGGACTGAAGCACATGACTCTGAGCTAGACTGTGGGTCTTGTCTTCAGTGAAGCAGTCTTGCCTACTGTCCTTGGGACTGTGCACAGATATAACTAAAGAGACATCCGTTGTTTTCTCAGCTGACTCCCTTAACTCTAAGCAGATATAATTCTGTAATGCAAAATAATTCAGAGTATATAAAGTATAAAGAATCTTTTTAGTTGCAAGCGAACACATTTTAATTGTAATAGCAATAAATATATTTGCAAAATTAAAAAGGGGGGAAATGATTTAAAATCAATTATTTAAATGGGTATTTTTTCCTGGTAATTTAAATCATGATTTAATTGTTTATTTCTTTAAATCAACCCGCCCTGTATGCAAAGGTCCTCCTCTTCACAACACACTGTGAATGCAAACAACACATTGTGAATGCAAACACTGGCAAAATTCAGAGAAATTTTTAAATAATAATACAATCAAGCACATTTAAGTGCTTAGATTGCATTAATATTTTACGTATGTGAAGATACACAGCTGCATTATGTTTTCAGACCATTTCTCCAACGAGCCCAGACATGACAATTCTGACTATCCACAGTCTCAGCTCTATCCCATTCCTAGCCCAACTACACAAGGGGTTTTTAAATGGAGATGCTGGGGGGGGGGTGTCTTCTGCATTTTGGTTTTTAAAAAGCCATATACTCTAGCACTAAGCTGAATTCTGGAATATTATTTATTTATTTATTTGATTTCTGTCCTGTCCTTCCTCTCAAAAGAGTCTAGGGCGGCATAATAATTGAGCACAGGTTTACACAACTGGAATCATTGTGGATTGACATTTAGTTTTAATATTAAGTAAGAGCTGAAGGGGGAGGCTGAAAAGAAAAGAAAAAGAGAAAAAAACTTCCAACTCTGAGGAAAAACGATTCCCCCCCAAAAAAACTGCAATTGAATTATCCACTTCCTCTGCTGTTGTACAGTTTTCAGTTCCAGGGCCTTAAAATACATCTTGTCAATCTGTGATCTCATAAAAGTGCTGCAAAAGAACATTAACATAAAACAAAAAAAAGGATGTTATCTTTTAAATAACATCATCCTTTAAGTAGTTGTCGTAGCAGTGTGTTTATTGTAAATCACTTTGATAAGCGATTCATAAATGGAATGAGAAATAAATATTGTAAAGCAATGTCTTTACAATGCCATTTCCCTTTATTAGTATTGTTGAAGCTCCTTGAAAATGTTTTAAGCAGCACAAATATTACATATAGATAATTTATACATTTAAAAGAAGTGTTAAAGATGTGTCTAGGGCTGTTAATTCTAATTATGTTTGTGTTCCTTCTTGGAAATCTTGTTTGGAGTGCAATACTGTTTTGCCAGGTTTGCAGGAAATAATAACCACAACTGTTAGAAAAGATGCAAAGCCTGCTGCTGATTTAAGAAGCAATGAAATCAGCTGCCTGGGCAAACTATGGAATAGCCTTTTAATTTTTTGCAAGTTTTTTTTAAGTGGCTAGGAATCTGTTTGGATTGCTTTTGGTGTCAAATATCCTGTTTTAAAGCAGGGTGTTGGTTTAAGTTTTTAAAAGGAAAATAAAGATTTTATTGTATCAGTCAAAGGGTTTATTTAAATCAGAATCATTTTCACTAATAATGAAGTTAGATGGATGAAAGCCTAATGTTTATAATTGTGGAAGTGCAATTCGTCACTCCAAAGTGCAGTAATTCCTTAGTTAAGGAATCCTCCAGGAATAAAGTTCCTTTTAAGGAAGGCTTTTTTAAAGGTAAAACTGACTTTGTTATGGATAAACTTTCAAGCCTGTGCCTTTGCTTCAAGGTGAAACTGACCAGCCTGTGCCTTGGCTTTGCTATGGATAAACCTTCAAGCCTGTGCCTTTGCTTTGCTAGGTGAAGCTAACATGCTTGTGTGTTTGCTTTGCATTAAAGAGATATCTTGCTTTCTCCCAGGGCTGGGGAGGGAAGGATTCTATGCATTAGGAGGAGGAGGAGGAGGAGGAGAAGGAGGAGAGGAGTGGGGAAGGAGGGGGAGTGGGTGGGTGCCAGGTAAAATGGAAATGGACTGCCTTCAAGTCGATCCACCTTCTGGCGACCCTATGCAGGGGGTTTTCACGGTAAGCGGTATTCAGAGGTGGCTGACCCTTTAAAACCCCTGTTGAAGCTGCCCCCAGCATCTATGAGCAGGTGTAGGAACCTATCCCTATTCTTTCCATGGTATTCCTACCTCATGGTACCAAAGTTTCTGTTAAAGAAATAATATCCAGGAACACACCTACGGTACTTTGTTAATTGAGGTATTACTGTACGGTAGTAGTTTGCACATACTCAGAGGTCCCCCTAGGTATGCAGAAATAGAAGTTTGTAAATTAAAAGAAAAATAATTTTAAAATAAAGTCCAAGTAGCTGTGTGTTTCCAGGACTTGTGAACTTCCCAGACCTGTACAAAACCTAGAGTACACTGAGATACAAACATCTGAGTAATGTATCTTGTTGTATATAAAGAGAACTTCCAGGTTCACATTAAGTAACTTCCAGGTTCACACTGAACGCTAGAGATGTGAACTCTTCTTTGCTGCTACCTTTTTTTTTTGCCTAATCACAAATATGGTAAAATTCTGAATTTCTCCATTGTTTTCAAAGGGCAGCTTTCACTTCTGCTCTTGGAGAGAGAGAAAGTTATAAGTGACCAGAAGTTACACTCACTGTGTGAATCTAGAAATTAAGACTGATGTTGGCAGCAGTTGAGTCATGGAATATTTAAAGTTAGGAGGAAAAAATGATAATGGAGGGGGAGAGAATCATTTGTTGTTTCAATGAATCCCTTATTGCTTATAGTACCTGGAGGTGAGCATTAGGGTCAGGTGAATGTGTGCTATAATGTGCTTCTGTGATACAGTGGGTTAGATCCAGAGTGTTGAACTACTAAAATATATTATATGTGGAACTGCCCTAGCACATGATTTGGAAGCTGCAACTAGTGCAGAATTCTGGTGCTGGAGTTCTGACTGATGTATTTAGATGCAGCCAGAGTAAGCCTATACTAAAGCCATTACATTGGCTATATGTAGGGTTGCCAGGCTCAGGGCCTGAGACTGATCCTGTATCTTTAGGAGAAAAGAAAGTCAGCCAAGTGCAGGTGTTCTTGCAACCCTGTAATGGGAAAAACCACAAGGTGGAATTCTCCCTTCCCCCTGCACAACTTTTAAAGATACAGAAGACCTTTTGGTTGCCAGGCCCAGCCTCCAAGAGGTCTTCTGTATCTTTAAAGGTTTTGCAGGGGGAAAGGAGAATTCCACCTTGTGGTTTTTCCCATTACAGGGTTGCAAGAACACCTGCACTTGGCTGACTTTCTCTTCTCCTAAAGATACAGGATCAGTCTCAGGCCCTGAACCTGGCAACCCTAGTTATAAGTAAGTAAAATTTTATTTTGGTCACAGACCAATAAGACATCATAAATAATCAGAACCATATAAAATACATAAAATTATGGTTCAGTAAAAGATTACAATCAGTACAGATTTCCTATATAAAATCATTTATCATGTTTTCTGACGTAAAATGGCAGCAACACAGAAACTAGCCACTCTTGCTGTAACCTGTGGATCCATGTCTGCCAATAAATGTGTTACATAAAACTCATTGGATTTATCCGGAATGCATTGTAAAATTGGAGTTATAAAATAATAAGGATGATCCCTATAAAAGATACAATACAATAAAACATGACCCACAATTTCCACTTCTTCCATTCCACATGGGCAGACCTGTTCATGGTGGGGTACCCTTCTATACCTTCCCTCCAGGAGGGCAGATGGCAGAACATTGAACTTAGCTGCTGACCCTTCTATACCTTCCCTCCAGGAGGGCAGATGGCAGAATATTGAACTTAGCTTCTGTGAAAGCTGTTCTGTATTTAGGGATATTCAGATGTGTCAAGTAATGCATGGGCACCAGTGCTCTCCCATTGCCCCTGAACTCGGGGTCCCTGACAGCAAGACTCAAATGATTTTGTAATTCTGTATCCCAGATTTGTTGTTGGACAATAGTTTTTGCTTTTACATATCCAAAAGCAAGAAGAGCACAGGGAGTAAATCCCAGATTTTGCAGTTTCTCAAACAGCGAACTTTGCCATCTTGACTGGTATGCATCAGTTAATGTCAGTGGGGCCAGACCCACAGGGAAAAAATCAGCTTCAACCAATAGTGAAGTCTGAGAATCCATGCATGGGCTTCAATAGAAACTAGTCCCACTTCTAAACAAAGTATGCAACACGTTGGGCATACAGCTTGGAACTCCAAGCACAGAAACTTAGTTTGTGAGACTTCAAAAGGGGCAAAATTATCATATGCACATTACTGGGCACCATATAGCATCTTCGATATAGCCTTCACTGAATACCTAGAAGGCTGAAGGAGCCTGTTGGCTCCCCTTCATGTAAAAAAATAATAAAGCAGAGTGTTACACTCCTCTGAGAATTCCCAGTAGCATTTTTTAATTGTGCTCTCCAGGAGCCCGATGCATGGAAGGTTACGCCCAGGTAAGTGTAAGATGTAAGCTGTTCAATAAGATGGCTGTTAATCTGCCATTTATGCTTTGTCCTCTTCCTGGTGAAGACCAATACCTTGGACTTATCATAATTCATCACCAGACATTCTGGAGTTGAGCTTTCAGAAGGCGTCTTAGACCTATACATGTCACAGAGAGAGAAGCACTGCATCAACTGCATACAGGAGGATTGGCAAGGATCTATTTGCCAATCTTGGTGGATGGGAGTTACCTTCCGCTAAACTTTTGATTAAGGAGTTAAAGTAAAAAATAAATAAGGTGGGGGCAAGTATACACCCTTGTTTAACTCCATTAAAAGTTGGAATAGAATCAGATAACTGGCCAGCACGATTGCAACTAATCCACAGACAAGTGTTTTCATATAGTTTGCAAATAAGTGTTAACAAGCTTCTATCAATGTTGGTATCCTCACATTTTCCCCATAGTCTATCCTTCTGAATTAAATCGAAAGCTGATTTGAAATCAATGAAAGCTGCATACAGAGCTCCCTCTCTGGGTGATGCATATTTTCCAACAAGATGTTGGAGGACAAGGCCCTGATCTATAGTAGACCGCCCTGACCTAAAACCAGCCTGTTCATCTTCTAGTATATTTTCTTGTTCCAGCCATACATTGGCTGCCTATTTGTGTCCAAGTGCAACTCAATGCTCTGGTGTTTGCCTTTAAAGCCCTAAATGGAGCACCTCCTCCCATTCCAACCTACCAGTGCATTAAGATCTTGAGTGGCTGTTCTCCAAACTCCATCTGCAGGGGAGGTGCATTATGCATCTACAAAGGAGAGGGTCTTTTCAGTGGTGGCACCCTGGCTTTGTAATATTCTTCTCTCAAACTGGTGCCAACACTGTTTTCTTTTTTGTGTCAGGTTAAGACTTTTTTTTTTTCATTTCAGCTGGTTGTTTTTTGTATTGTGTTGTTTTGGTTTTTTCATTGTTTGTTTTAATATTGCATTGATAGTTGATTTTTATGAAGGCATGATTTACAAATGCTCAAAAACAAATTAAGGGCTCTTTCTGATTATGGAAGGGATCAACATCCAGCAGACGCTCCCAAATGGAGGAAGGGGTGGAGGTGATTTCTGCCAATTTCCCGTG
The DNA here is from genome assembly GCF_030035675.1 of Rhineura floridana. Classification (NCBI taxonomy): domain Eukaryota; kingdom Metazoa; phylum Chordata; class Lepidosauria; order Squamata; family Rhineuridae; genus Rhineura; species Rhineura floridana. The sequence continues at coordinate 35,541,644 of NC_084487.1, forward strand.
CAGGGAGGACTGACATCCAGCAGAAAATGGAAGAAGGAATAGATGCTCTTTCTGCCTATTCCCTCTGCAGGAATCAGCAAAAATTGCTTTCTCTCTTTCTTCTAGGAGGAATGTTCCACGAGTGGTGTTGTACCTATGAGAAATCTGGATCCAACCCAATACATTGTAGGATTGCAACTTTTAGTCACTGGTCCTTACAGCCAATGGCCATTGGATCTTTTTCTCTGCGGGTGGCTAGTTTTTGGCCTTGGTGAGGGAGAGCTGATGTTGGGCACCCCCTCCCCACTGCCACAGAAACTTCTGTGGCCCTTGCACTACCAACCTTGGAAATCTGAGGTCAGTGGAACTGAAAAAGGAGACCAGAGTGAGGGTTGGATGATCAAAAGGTTCTAACGTCATCCTAATCCCCTGACACAGCCCCAAACCACAAGTAAGCTACACAAACCCTGGAGCTGGTACAGATCAGTCCCTTTATTTCATTGTTCCTAATGGGAGGGAAATAGTAAAAAGTGCTCCTCCACCCAGAGAGTGCCCAGCAAGGCAATGGATGGGCAGTTTGTTGCAGTGCTCCTTCCCACCACTTTAGGATTGCATCCTAAATTAATCAATTACAAAACTGTTGATTAACCATGAAAAAAGTCTCCTCCTCCTGAATTTATCAGGCATCAGCTTTTCTTAAAAAATATATATTTTTAATACAAGTCCTTAAAAAATGGGCACGTGTGCATAATTTAAAAACAATGTATGCTTTGTTCCTTCAGAAATATAGCTATTTATTTGCAACTATACGCAGATTTGGCCTCTCATCCTAAACACACTTACTGGGAGTGAGCCCCATTGAACACAGTGAGATTTCCTTCTGAGCAAACATGGATAGGATTGCACTACAGATTGACTGAACTCATATGAGCAATAGAGTAAGGTTGTGATCCTATGAAAACCTACTTGGGAGGTTTTCATTGGATTGGACTGATGTCCAAGTAAACATGCAAAGGAATGTCCTTTGAAGATTTCTTTAAGTGGATGACAGCCCTGATAGCTTGCAATCCAGTTGATTTCAGTGGGAGAGAGTTAAATGCATGCTTAAATCAGTACGATTTAAAAGTGCTAAATTATGGCTCAACGGCATCTGTCATTTTTATTTCAAATGCATTTTGGGTCACTCCATGATGTGCCTTCCACTTCCAATGGCTTTGTATTTTCACTTCTCTCTTCTCCTGAATCTTCTCTTCTTTTTCAGCCAGCGCTTCCTTACATTTCTGCCTCTCCTTGTCATGGCATTGGAGCAGTAACAAAAAAGTTTAAGCTACAAAACTACTTGTATTTCATGGGTATTCACTCACTCACTGTGCCAACACGATGGCCTGAATGTTTGGCAGGCAATATTGCTTGGGCGAATTTGTGAGCTGATGATGAATGGCTGTGAAGCCTTTGTGATTGCTCATGCTCCATTGTAGGCTGAACAATGAAGGAGGACACAAGTCTGGCTAGGGAGAGCAACGGATAAAACTGTTGGGCAGAATGGCAGGCTCCTGCCGACATGACCACTTGTTGACACTGAAAGGGCTCAACAACAAGTGAGCAGAAACAGAAACGATTCTGTTCACCGAGGCTATTAGTTGCAACGTGTGGTACTGGAGCGGTCACTCCTGATGTGTTTCCTCACTAATGAGCTCTGAATGCCCTATTAAACTGGGCTGCTATAGGCTCAGAGCCACTGGGGCAGTAGGTTGCATGAATGACTTGCCCGGCTCTCATTGGCTGGTCAGATGAAGGAAGCAACTGGCAACACTCAAATTTAAACAGGACTGACAGTACAGTTAAATGATCATTAATTAGAGTAGCGACTCAAGGCAATTCCTATTGACAAGATAACATTACTCAGCTCTGAGTAAGTTCAAGCTTGCATCTTTTCTGGAGCCTGAGCTACAGCCAACAGACTCTGGCTTGTTGTGCATGTTCAAAAATATTGTACTTGAACAGACTCTGTGCTGTGTTAAATGTGCCTTTTCCTGGAATCAAGCTTGGAGATTTAAACACACATGTAGGCATATATATACACACACACACAATTATTGTTTCTTGCAAAATTTTCACAACATAGAGTGTTCAAGGTCAGAGAATAAATCTTGGATTATATGAGCCCTGAACCTAATCTGTTCTGGGAAAAATATTTTAAATAGTTTCAAAGTTTCACACAAATTCTGTTATGGAGGACAGATACACGTGTTAAAAACAAGCAGGTTTGCCATGTGTACAACATGTGTATCCTTTAATGGGTGAGGAAGATTCACATGTTTGGACCATGTGACCCTTCACAGTATGTTCATGACTGGCTCCCTGTACATGCATTTCAAATAGACATGTGTATGTCCCACACATTAAGAAGCACAGTAGTATACAATCAGTGGACACATAATGTACCTGCTAATTTTGTAACATCAAGTTACGATCAGGAAAATGAGTCTCATTAGCTTAGGCCTGCTGTTTTTCCTGCATTTGTGACTGTGCAGTCATGTTTGAATCCTGGCTGATGGAGCCCTGAGCATTTTTTTTACAGATATAGTGGATAGAATGTTGAGCGGCCTAGGTTCAAGCCAGTATTGGCATCAGTACCCAGTGCTCTTAGTCAACTGCTGGATCCCACTGGCCTCACACAGCTGGGTCGAAGAGCTACCATTTCAAAATTCCCCACAACACTCCAGAATGACACAACAGCAGGGGATCATGGAAAATTTTAAATGGTGTCATATCTGTTTGTCCCTGTCATCAGGTAAGTATGCCAGAAGTCAACTGGCACAGGAACAATGTTTGGAATGAACTAGCTGAGTTGAATGAAGTTCACTGAACTAGTACAAAATCTCTGAACTACACCCAAAAGCCTGAAAGTTGTTTCTATAATTGCCAGGTGAACTAAAGGTGAATCAAGTTCATTTTGGGGTAGAAGCTTGAATGATTTCTAGTTCATCTTCACGTTCATTCCTACCTTCCCCACCCCACTCCCATCAGGAGCCCCAGACTCCTAGCTTTCATTTAAAAAAATAACTCAATCATCTATAAATAAAGTTAGAAAGCAAAATGTGAAAGCAACATTCTATGGCTTATTAGGCAGATACAAAGGTGCTGCTGTTGCTAAGGATGCTTAGTCACTTAGTCAGTGTTGCAAAGCATTCAGAAGGAAGAAATGTGAGACATTTCTGGTATTTTCCCCAATGAGGAGATTTGTTCTCTTCCAGCAGCAGCAGCTTGCAGTGAGATGTACAGGTAAGGGAACAGATGTACAGGTAAAGGCTGGCACAAATTAAGCAGGGTAGGCCTTTTCTAATATGGAAATGCAACTATGTGGAAAGCTTTACCTGCTGACATTCTGGTTGTCAGGCATCTTAGAATCATAGAATTATAGAGTTGGAAGGGGCCTTGTAGGCCATCGAGTCCAACCCCCTGCTCACATCTTATTACTTGTGTGTGGGCCTTGATTAACTTTTGGACCCTATATACTTCAGCACTGCAACATGTAACACATTCTGAAAGCTGGGGTTTTTTTATGAAATTGAGCAAAATTAGGGTGCAATCCAAGTTGTATTTACGCTGGGTTGAGGGGAGTTGGATGTGGAGGATCTCCAGCTGAGCTGGCTGGGTCACAGCTCAGCCAGGCTACACCAGTGTAAATCCCTCAGCCCAGCTTAGCTGGGACCCTGCCATTTTAGCCAAGACTGGTGCAAGTGGAGCTGGTGTAAGCCGACATAAGGCCCAAGAAAGGGGCATGCTGGGGGCATGTCAGGGGAGGAGCCGAGGTGAAGGGACTTAGGCCACATCCAACTTGTGTTTGGAGCACTCCTGTAGGTCCCAATCCAGGCAAAATTTACACCAGGAAAAGAAAATAATTGCAATAGAAGTCAATGGAGAAGGCTTACTCCCCGGTAGGGGTATTTGGGAGATCAGGCTCTTACTTTCTGGTCCCTCTATGCAGCACCTGGCTCAGCCACCATTCAGCCAACCCAGAGGATCCTGAATGGCAACTGGATGAGGCAGAACTTTACGCCGGCTTCTTTAGCTCTCACACAACTTACCCCAGCTTCCCCTGAGTTGGATTGCTCTGTTAGTTCATTTTGTAAAAGGACAGATTGGAACAAGTTCCTTTTGAGGCAGGATGAACTTGATCTAGAACTCATTTCTTTTCTAAGCACTGCAGAGGAGGTCACTTTGCCAAGGGTTGACCCCCTCACACAAAAAAACCTTGAAGCTGCAAACCCTATTTCATAGCTCCTTAGCTATGGAATTTACTTGTTGAACTGGAGCCAGCCACTCTCTCTCAGCCTAGCCCACCTCACAAGCTTCTTGGAGAGAGAGAGAGAGAGAGAGAGAGAGAGAGAGGATAACCCCATGTATGCTGCCCTGAGTTTCTTCAAGGAAAGGTTAGATCCAGCAAAAAATAAACATATTCTACAGTAGAATACATTTGTCACAGGAAATAGGGAAAGTTCAACCTCTTGGTTGTGAAATGAGATTGCACAACTTCATAAACAGAATTAATCATGCAGTTGTCAATCGCTTGTTTGGGGAGCCAGAAATATTACTGAGTGAACAATCGAACAGGCTGCAGTCCTATCCTCTTTTCATCAGGGAGTAATTGAGTTCAATGGGACTTATTATCAATCAGTGCAATGTCTGATTAGACATTACACTGATTAGATTGCACTGAAATTGGGTAGGATGAGCGATAAACAACCAAAACAAAACTATATACAACAGGGATGGCTACCTTTTGGGGGCCTGAGGGCCATATTTGCTGTTGGCCAATTCTCTGCCTGCCAGCAATGTCAGTTCACTGAGGTGCATGAACAATTGCTTGAGAACTTCATAAGGAAATGGAAGGCCAACACACAAATAATTGCTGAAAGAACTAGATCTTGAAAATAGAACCCATTCATGGCAACAATAAGATATATCTCTGGTTTTCACTATGGGCTCCACTTTCCATCTATTGTGAAGCAAATCTATCCCATAATCATAGTAAAAAAAGACCTTCAGGAACAATCCATTCAAGGGCAGAAACTACAACTCAGAGGTAGAGCACATCCTTCATTTCTCATCAGCCCCAGCCAGCATGGCCAATGGTCAGGGATGAAGAGAGTTATAGTCCAATAGCATCTGAAGATCCCCCATCCCTGTGTTACATGTAGGAAGTTCCAGATTCAATCCCTGGCCTCCCCAGTTCAAGAAGACCTTAGGTAACAGGGCTGAGAAAGATTTCTGCCAGAGAACTTGGAGAACTGCCACCGGTCAGCATAAACAACATTCCCAGGGCAAAGTGTGCTAGATAAACCAATAAAGAGACTTAAGCCATTCAGAGAATTGAGTCAAGAGTAAATATCAGTGGCCTGAATAAAACCTATGGAACCTGCTGTACTTCACACAAATTGAACCATCTTCAGAACTAGTATATACAGGGGGGCAATCTTTTTGTAGAGCATGGAGGTGATTTGCCAATAACTGCTACTGAATGCTTAAGCCTGCCCCTTCCCCAAATGAATACTTTGGGTTTCAAGGAGTGTGGCAAGTGATACCTAGTGCTGGAATTTGCACTTTTCAGCATTTATACCTCAATGGGTGTGGGGCGATTGAAGGCATGAGAATGGTGGCCATCTGCATGTGGACGCATGATGCCATCTTTGTTATCCTGTCCTTGCTAAGAAAGTATTTTTCTGCAGTTCTGGCTAATTATTTTTAATTTCCCCAGTGCTAGTGTCTAATTGAAGGGGTGGGGTGGGGAAAAGGAATAAGGATGTGGTGCCCGGGCATGTGCAATCAGGAGTTTGTGGTTTTCCCTTGGTTGTGCTATTATTCCACTATTATTCCACTTTAAACAGTCATAACTTCCCCCAAAGAATCCTGGGAAAGGTTTGTGAAAGGTGCTGAGAGTTGTTAGGAGACTCCTAATCTCCTCACAGAGCTACAATTCCCAGAGTCCCCTGGGAAGAGGGATTGACTGTTAAACCACTCAGGGAATTGTAGCTCTCTGAGGAAAATAGGAGCCTCCTAACAACTCTCAGCCCTCTTCACAAACCACATTTCCCAGGGTTCTTTGGGGGAAGCTGTGAGTATTTAAAGTGTAGTAATAGTGGAATAAATGTCTGGTGTGAATGTGGTCAATGTTATATAATATATTCACATTTGAATTTCCCCTCCCACAGATCTAATTATGGATTCTCTGTTTTTTATTTCTTAGCCACCTTACTATAAAAATTATTCACGAAACTACATACATGATACAATTGTTGCTGAATTTCTGTTTTTTACTTTGCTTTTAAAGAAGAGTAATGAGTTTGGTAAGCCGAAACTCAATTGCTTTACAAGGTTTAATTTTAAGCAAACGATTATTCCACACATTCAAATTGCAATACAAAATTCCACATTTTTCCACTGAAGTGGGAACTGGCAGATTTGAAACCAGATCGTACTTGAAATTCAAAACTCTGAAACTGAATTCTGAAGTTTTGCTGAATTTCGAAGGTGTACAACATTTTGTTCCGGTTCTAGCAAAAGCACCTGAATTTCTTTTGCATGTCCTCTGCCCCATATAAGCCAATATCGCTGTAACACAGATCTGAATCTCTGATTATCTAATGCCTTCCTTCTACCCCCTCCCCAGCTTAGTGCATTCAGATAAATTAGACTGCAGTGTACCATAATAAGGGCCTTTTCCCTTTAGAAGGTAATTCAACTGAACTTGCATGCATTTACTGCTGCCCAGCTTTTCCCTTGGTGGGCTGAACTCACATTAAGACTACTGAAGACTGTAAATAGGCTGTGAGATTATAATATGAAAGGATGCTTGTGCTAGTTAAAAAGAGGGCAGAGTCATGAGGAAAGATTCTAGAGCTGCCAGAGAGCACTCAGCAAGATAACAGTAGCTGAAAAGTAGGGCAGCAGAATCCTTTCTTTCACTGGGAGGACCAGGTAAGCATAGGTGAGTTTTAAAGATTTAGAAAGCTGCATTTATTTGGGACCAGGATTTGTACAGTTCATTAAAAATACACACATTGGATGTTTGTCTTTAGATCCTGTAAACTGCTGGCACAATATTACACACCACTTCACTGAAGTTGACATCTTAACTCACATTTAGAGAGAGGGATAAAATGGGTGGGCTACTATTCCATTTAGCCCAATGGTGGGGAACAGTGGCAGCTGGGGGCTCCATGTCAGTAGGGCAATGGAATCTGCTCCGGGTTTTAGTCTGAACTTTCAAGGAGCTGTCCATGGTGCTCTTTGAAAGTTCAGACTGGAACCCAGAGTGGATTCCACTGCCCCACTGACATGGAGCCACCAGCCACCACTGGTGGGGAACCTTGTAGTAAACTACTTGCAACCAGACCTATAGTATCTAGCTCACAATGCGTCAAATGAGCAAAAGAACTACCTTCTGAATGAAGCCTTATATTTGCCTTTAAGGAAATTTATTCAAAGTACTTGTGTGAAAGTGCAAACCTGAATTTGAACTGAACAAGAGTTGGATAACCATTCCTTGCATTTTAAGCTAGTGAAGGAGACTGAAGTTGAAATATGTTTAGCTAATAGACTTTCCATCCTCTGCTTTCGTGTGGCTTTGTTACAATTATAAGACTGCTTGTTTACAATATCCTCCAAGAATAATTTGTTTTAAATTTTGCTCTTGAATGGGGGGTCTCAAGATGATTTTCAGTCTTTGTTTGATTTGCACGTTTTCTGTTTCCATGGAATACATTTTGATTATATTTTTGACACTGAAACAGTCCAGCTTTTTACTCTGACCACATTAGTACTATTATTAAACACACCCATTCATTTCCATCTGTTTTCTGTCCCTAAGATGTGACTTAAAAATTATCACAATAAAGTGATAATGTCTCATAGGACTAACTTTTCTGTGATCATCTGTGAACAGTCAGCAATGCTATGCAACTATAATTCCTAATAATATCAATATTCAAATGCTAACATTGAACTGAAAATGAAAGTACAAAAGTCCCTTTTTGAAAGAAGAATTTCAAAGCAACAATATTTCTATCCAGTTTCAATGAAAACTGGAGAACATTCAGATGCACAAAATTCAGATGTTTGTAGTCTTTGATAGTTCTCTGACATATGGCCAGAGAGAAGCAGATGGACAGATCGCAGCACTGGGAAGCCAAAGAGAACGCCTGTGTTGTTATCTGGCTCAGTGGTCCAACCCTAACAGACTCTTCCCAGTGACCCGGCTATTCTTATCCCAGAGATCTGATAAGAATCTGATACTTGCATTTATTTGCCCTCTGGTAATTTGCACATGCAATGCCTGATTAAAATGACCTTTATTCTGCAGCCTTGTTTATCCACAGGCTGGAACATCTGAATCATAGGGCAGCCTATGAACAACTTCTGTTTGCCTTGATTTTTTTATTATTATTATTTAAAAAATTCCCACTCAGGTTATTCCTTTCTGTGTTGGTCCTAAAGTTAAAAACAAAACAAGCACTCAGCAAGAACAGCTCAATCTAGTCTAGGACTAGGTTTGCCCAAGACATTTTGCTGCCTGAGGTAGACAGGATGGTGTCCCCACCCCCGTGGACAGAAATTGACTGGATTGGCAATTGGATCTTATTTCAACACTGGTGGTGGGACAGTGTCCTTCACTGCACTTAACAGTAGCAGGCTAATTTAGAAGGCACAGGGCAGGCTGAGTAGCACATATAGCTGTATCCTCCAATACCTTGCCACTAACTCCATGCCTGTTCCCTCAGCATCTGCCACCTAAAGCAGTCACCTCACTCCCCCTAATGGTCGGGCTGTCTCTCAATGAGGAATCACAGGCAGAAATCATATTGGTTCTTCCTATGCCTTCCGAAGAACTATATAGTATCTGTCCCATTTCCTTTGGCATCTTGATTGAACTACTATTGCTGTGCATCAAATCCCAAGGTCTGTGATACTTATTAGTTTCTTACCATGTTGTTTCTCGGCACAGTTAATTAAATTTATGTCCCCTCTGTTCAACATAGCTCTCAAGTGGGCTCTGTAAAGGGCAAGTAATTATCTAATTAATATTTATTTATTTGAAAATATTTCTATGCCACTGAATTGTCATCTAAGCAGACTACAGAAACCAAAATATATATTTCAAATCCTTGAAAAGTTTGTCTAATTTTTATTCTAAAATTCAGGAAAAGTGTGTCATTAAATGGGGATGTTGTTTCAGAGGAATAACTACCACCAGAATAATATCTTTCTATGGATGTTGTTTCCAATGAATTAATAGATGTGGTTTTTGATACTTTGTAATATAACAGTGGCACAATAGTTAATGTAATAATGGCACTATTTTATTTATTTATATACTTTATATATTTGTATACTGCTATTCCGTTTTTAAAAAATAAAAACCATACAGTAAAAGCAATTAAAAATACAGTAAAAAAAAAGGTCAACTCCACAACAAAACTGTTTTGTAAAAGGGCATGACTACACATACTCTATTTGAGCTCAGACTCAAGGAACTGTCTGTTATTCAACTGCAAAGGTGTTTTTACCAGACACTAAAAGGAGAAATGTCCCTGTAAAGTAGACATAGTCTTCTTGTGCCTGGATGGGGTTTAGAGGGCGAGCCCTGAACAGAAACACATGGCAGGGTAACTGATAGCACAGCTGGAATAAGATTTTGCATGGCTGCAAGGAGAAATAGACAACTCAGTCCTTATACCCTAGTATAGCCCTGATGATTGCCCATTGCCCTGTTGATGGCTCCCCGTTGACGCTTTGCACGTCTACACCATTAGGGATCAATGGGCCTTTACCCTTCCCCATTAAGGAAGTGGAGTGAGGTCAGAAACTGCTTTATACCAAGTGATTTGGTTAGAGCAGTGGCATGTCCAGCTCATTACTGTCTATCCTGACTGGCATTAACCCTTCAAGCTCTCTAGCAGAAGTGTTTCTTAATCCTGGCACCTGAGATCCTTTAAGCCTTGATGTGTGGGAAAGCACTGATAATATGGGGTGGGAAACCAGTTTCAGACAGTTGCCTCCTTCCCTTGTGGGCAATCTTCTGGGGGCCGTGTGCAGGACTAGAGGCATAAGTGGGTTGTGGAACGCAGGTGGCCTTTGTACAGTAGAGTACATTCAGGCCACACAAAAGTCAAAGATATCTAGACCCTCACCCACCCACCCACATCTCTTCATTCTCCTCCCAGGCAAGCAAGAGGCATCATCACAGTTCACAGTCGCCTTTTAGCCAGGCAGAAGCACTCATGGAGAATGCAGAACAGGGCTGCTGAGAAGGTCCAGTCTTGGGGGAGGATGTAGCCTGGGAAGAGTCTCAAGCACCAAATAGAGGCTTGGAGGGCCACAACTGGCCCCCAGGCCTGAGATGCCCCACCCTTGACTTATGTGGTCTCCAGGTGACTAGAGGAGAGAGAACTGTATTCACCTTGCCCACAGTTCATCACCTACAAATCAGCAGACGACTTCCTTTTTCAAGAGACAGAATGAGTACCTGGGGCAAGAGGAAGAAAGAGCCGAGGATGTCTCATAAGTATGCAAAGTTTTCATACTTCACATTTTCACTAACAGAAACTGGCCCAACCTTTGCTGATGTTGTGTCTCTTAATTGCTGGGGCTAAAAACTCATTGTATGCTCGTTACTATTAGAGCAAGTAGATTTACACCTCTGAAATGATGACAATTTAGTGGGAGCATAAAGAGTGAAAATTTAGATTGCTACTCATTTTGCTCTGGCACGTCCCATCTTGATGTCACACTATACTTTTCATTAGAATAAAAAATAACAGCCCGGATTGATGCTTGTTGGAATGTATCAATTTCTGGATTAAGAGCAGGCTCATTGTTTTGTTCTACAGTTATTCATATATAGATGAATGGGACATGGACAAAGCTAATCCAGTAGAAACAGCCTGTAACAGTGAAGGGATACTCTGTCCTAGAGAGCCATATAAGTCTTTTAATTACTTCGGCAACTGATAGATCAGCCCTTGCCCCCTTGAATTCTTTTGTCGCGAGAGAGTTAAAATTCATGAGCGTCTATCTTTCTGAATATTTACTCCAGTGCCGCTATTTTCTGCACCAAGCTAGCCATCACAGCAAAGAGTCGGAGGTCTGTCAGACCATCTGTTACATAATAGTCAATGATTTCTGAAATCTGGGGATGGAGAGAGCAAAGATTATGAATGTGTTTTTTTTAAAAAAAGAAGGAAAAAGAAGAACAGATTGCCACCTCACTTGCAAAGAAAAGGGTGATACAAATAAATAATAAGCTGTAGCCAACTGGCTTATACTAGCCCGGACAGCAAAACAAACTTTTTTTAAAAGATGTTACCCACAAAGCAGAAAACAAACCTGGCAGTGGATCTCCAGGATTCCAGGCAGGAGTGTCTCCCAGCCCTACCTGGAAATGAAACTTGGGACCTTCTGCATGCAAGGCAGATGCTCTGTTACTGAGCTACGGCCCTTCGCCTTTGTTCCCAAGTCCACTAAACAGATTATTGGTACTATGCAGAGGGTTTTGCATGCGTATTTTGGGCCTAGTCTCTATTTGTATTGTTGTATTATATTATATTATTTATTTATTAGATTTATCTCCCACCCTTCCTCCCAGTAGCCCTGCCCAGGCCAGCAGTAGGTATTGATGGTGGTGGCGGTGGCGGTTGCTGCAGCTGTTTCATTGTATCTTAGCATGTTTTTGATAAGGCTTGCTTGTTTTATGGAAACCACTTTGGGGTCATCTATGTCAGAAGGCAGTACATAAACATCTCAAATAAATAAATCACTGTGAACAGGCATGCACAAGCTTCATTAAATTGATTTGGAGCTGGGTGGGGAGACATTTTGGGAGAGCAGGAGAGAGACCCACCCTGCTGCTGTCTCTCAGAGTCCCCATATCACTGATTATTATGAAGTATAAAATAGTCACCGTAACAAAGGTTCTTAAAATACACTCGAAGTGAAACAATTTTTACACTTCAGTCTTGAAAACAGGATTTAAGCTTGAGCCACACCTTTCAACCTCACTGCAGAATCTGACCTCCCTTATTAAAACCCTTGCCCAACATGGAAACTTTCAGTGGTGCCCGTTTGGAGCTATGCAGTTATCACAGATGCCCTCAGTTGTAATCTCAAGGGGGGTCCATATGAAATGAAACTTGGACTTCATTTCACCAGCTCTCTTTGTCTTTCAGAAACACAATGCTGGATAAAGACCACTCAATTTTCTCTCCATTTAAAGTACTGGCAAAAAAAGAAGTCAACAGTTAAGTCTTCTTTATGGCATTCATTGTACAACACTTTGCTCAGAGTGGAGGTAGAGACATGATAGGCTATTCTTTTATGATACCTTTCTTCTGTTTTTCTCTCTTTTGTCTTCTTCAAGCCCTGTTTAGTTTGATCAAAGAACAAACATGCAGGCAGCAGGGAGGAAAGAGGGGTAATAGGAATGTTTACCAAAGGCACACGCACAGCCAACACACATTTCTCGGATAGCTTTTTTGTGGTTTAAGGTGGTTGGTTTTGTTGTTGTTGTTGTTTTCATAGTGCAGTGAGCATCAGAAAGAGCAAATATGGCATTACGGAAATCATAAAAAGCTGCACTCTTTCTTCCCATTATCTGTGCTTTGAAAGAAGAACATTCATTAAAGAAGGCCTAAACACAGAGCGTAATGCAGCCTTTTTAAAGGTTTAGTAATTGATCGTACACAATCATGCTGACAGATGGGGAAAATGAACTTTATAGACCGAAGAAAAGCAAACAGTGCACACGCTAGGATCAATGAAGTGAATTGTCATCATAGAATATGAGTTGCTGTAATGAGGTTTATTGCTTTGGAACACTGAAATGAAGCTAGTTTGTGTGTGTTGGACAGGGTGTCCACTTACACATTTCCCCATCCCACAAAAAAGAGGAAGTGCACCCTACAAAAAGAGGACACGTATTTTCCTAAAATTTGCATATGGTAATATACATGCATTGGTGCAAATTTAGAAATAATGTGTTGTATCCAACTAAGTAATACTCAGGTTAGTAGGCCCATTGACAATGAGCCTACATTAGTCATGTCCATTAATTTTAATGGGCCTACCCTGAATATGACTAACATTAGATACAATGCAATTACTATAATTTAAATAGAAATACAATACATCTCATTGTAGAGGAGAAGGCTGGAACCAGATGGCCTGTGTATCTGCTTAGTCTGCTGTCCTGGTGCTGATTGTTGATGGGCAACTTCAAGGCTCCTGCTGCTCTCCTTTCTGATGGTTCTTTTTCTTTGAACCAGACTTGGACAGGACAACCTTTCAAATAGGGGACTAGCCTCGGACAACCCTTGTAAAGCAGCATGCATGACCATCCTAGTGCTGGATGTCTTAGCAATTCACATTGTGGAATTTTGTGGGGCAGTCTAAGGGAGGCAGGTGGCTCCATGTCAGTGGAGCCTAAGTTCCTTGAAAGTTTGGACTAAAACCTGGAGTGGATTCCATTGCCCCACTAACATGGAGCCACCAGCTGCCACTGGGATTGTCTTTCCAGGGAGGTACAACACTCCCCCTTGTTGCCTGTAGCAGGAATTAAGTGTGATGGCAGCCACAGGACTCCACATCTCTTTTTCTCTCCTACATCACTTCTACTACTACAAAATGCACAATGTGACATCAGCATGCTATAGGTTTCTCTGTCCTGGCCACTGAAATCAAGTGAGGCCTGGGAAACTCAGCAGTGCAGCTATGTCACATTGTGGATTTTGCAGTAGTAGAAGGGAGGAAGAGGAGGAGACCCCAAACTATTGCTTTCATTAGCAGTCATGCAGTTTCTGTAAAGCAGAGCTTGGAAACCTGTAACCATTCAGATGTTGTTGCAACTGCTACTCCCATCATCCATGCCCATTGGCCATTGCTAGCTGGGGCTGAAGGGAAATGAAGTTCAGCAATATCTGGAGAGCCACAGATTCCCCATTCCTGCTGCGAATGCCTAGTTCTACCCTAAGCTTTGGTGAAGGACAAACAACTTTTCTTTTTAAAGCCTTCCCAGTTTGGAGTTTACCTGTTTCTTTTAGCTGGGTCCATTACAAACAGAGAAAGGCCCATAGCTTAGTAACAGAGCGCATGCTTTACATGTAAAATGTCAATGGTTCAATCCCTGGTGTCTCCAGTTAAAAACATACCACAAGATTGCCTGAGACCTTCCAGAGCTTCTGCCAGTCAGAGTAGACAGTACCAGGCTAGATGGAACAATGGTGAAGCTGCAAGTATTGTTGACTCACTCTTTCCCTATTCAGGCTGCTGCCTTCACTGGGATGGGGAAAGATAGCGTTCTCCCAGAGACTATAAAGCTAGAAGTGCCACCAAATTGGCAGCCATTTATAGGCCAACGCTTTGTGGTCTTGTGATGCAATACAAAACTTTTTAGGTTGAGTTTGTGAAACAGAATGCTGTATAGTTTATGTCATGTCAACATATTTTAAAGTTACATTTTTCTTTTTTCCTCCTTAGTAATTTAAAGGTTGTGTTCTAATGAATTCATTTAAGCTTGCTATCTACCGCAGTGTCTACAGTATATATATGCATATTATAGCTATGTAAATGCATATTATATGTCATATTAAGAAATCTATGCAATATGAAAGGTTTTGCCTGTGTCTGGAAAATTAGAGGGCATCAGACAAACATAATGGGGATCAGAGTAATATGCAAATATAAATTGAGCAGAAAAAGCTAATACAAGACAGAAGGAATAATTACCAATATAAAGCTTTGCTTCAGGGCTGGGGACCATATGGCCTTCTAGATCCTTGGTGTCCTGCATAGTCACCACTCACCACGTGTGCCGAAATGGCTGTTGACCTGTGGCGAATTGGTGCTTTACTTCTATAACCTATTATTTTATACATGTATCAGTTCAAAAAAGTGACCACCCTTCACCTTTAATAATCACAGTTTCATTCTTGGGTCCTATATACTTTTCTGACTTTGAAAAGTACAGAAAGACCCATTTCACTTTGACATCTACAATTCTGAACTATCTCAATAGTTTGTGAGGCTTCTTTCTTTGGAGAGGAACCTTTTCAAGATGGATGTGATTTTACTTCAATGCATTCAACATTTGAAAAATGATTCAATTGTTACGATGCGGACTTATATTTTACATCAAAATGAGTTCATGGTTCTAAATACAGTTATTCCAAAACTGTTTTCAATTTTGGGTTCAATGTGGTTCTGCAAATCAACTCTTTCTTCATTAAAAATGGTGAAATCAAAATATACTGGCAGATACTGGATGAAAATGTGGAGGTGGAGTTGTGGTGTATTCTAACTGATTTTATGCCTGGCTTCCTTGCACTACTTAATGAAAATATATGTCCGATTTCTCACTAATTCTATCAATAAATAATTCAAAACATTATTGTGTATTTTTCTACCCTCAAAACACAGTTAAAAAATTATTTGTCATGTGGCCACAATTTTGGCAAATATGAAAAAACTGTTGGAACACTGCCGCTCTAGATATTGTGGGATTTCAGCTCCCATAATCTCTGACCACTGACCATAGTGGCTGGGGCTGATGGCCCAATAGTATCTGGAGAGTCGCAGGTTCTCCATCTGTGCCCTACTTAAGAACATAAGAACATAAGAAGAGCCTGCTGGATCAGGCCAGTGGCCCATCTAGTCCAGCATCCTGTTCTCACAGTGGCCAACCAGGTGCCTGGGGGAAGCCCACAAGCAGGACCCGAGTGCAAGAACACTCTCCCCTCCTGAGGCTTCCAGCAACTGGTTTTCAGAAGCATGCTGCCTCTGACTAGGGTGGCAGAGCACAGCCATCACAGCTAGTAGCCATTGATAGCCCTGTCCTCCATGAATTTGTCTAATCTTCTTTTAAAGCCATCCAAGCTGGTGGCCATTACTGCATCTTGTGGGAGCAAATTCCATAGTTTAACTATGCGCTGAGTAAAGAAGTACTTCCTTCTGTCTGTCCTGAATCTTCCAACATTCAGCTTCTTTGAATGTCCACGAGTTCTAGTATTATGAGAGAGGGAGAAGAACTTTTCTCTATCCACTTTCTCCATGCCATGCATAATTTTATACACCTCTATCATGTCTCCTCTGACCCGCCTTTTCTCTAAACTAAAAAGCCCCAAATGCTGCAACCTTTCCTCGTAAGGGAGTCGCTCCATCCCCTTGATCATTCTGGTTGCCCTCTTCTGAACCTTTTCCAACTCTATAATATCCTTTTTGACATGAGGCGACCAGAACTGTACACAGTATTCCAAATGCGGCTGCACCATAGATTTATACAACGGCATTATGATATCGGCTGTTTTATTTTCAATACCTTTCCTAATTATCGCTAGCATGGAATTTGCCTTTTTCACAGCTGCCGCACACTGGGTCGACATTTTCATCGTGCTGTCCACTACAACCCCGAGGTCTCTCTCCTGGTCGGTCACCGCCAGTTCAGACCCCATGAGCGTATATGTGAAATTAAGATTTTTTGCTCCAATATGCATAATTTTACACTTGTTTATATTGAATTGCATTTGCCATTTTTCCGCCCATTCACTCAGTTTGGAGAGGTCTTTTTGGAGCTCTTCGCAATCCCTTTTTAACAACCCTGAACAATTTAGTGTCGTCAGCAAACCTGGCCACTTCACTGCTCACTCCTAATTCTAGGTCATTAATGAACAAGTTGAAAAGTACAGGTCCCAATACCGATCCTTGAGGGACTCCACTTTCTACAGCCCTCCATTGGGAGAACTGTCCGTTTATTCCTACTCTCTGCTTTCTGCTTCTTAACCAATTCCTTATCCACAAGAGGACCTCTCCTCTTATTCCATGACTGCTAAGCTTCCTCAGAAGCCTTTGGTGAGGTACCTTGTCAAACGCTTTTTGAAAGTCTAAGTACACTATGTCCACTGGATCACCTCTATCTATATGCTTGTTGACACTCTCAAAGAATTCTAATAGGTTACTGAGACAGGACTTTCCCTTGCAGAAGCCATGCTGGCTCTGCTTCAGCAAGGCTTGTTCTTCAATGTGCTTAGTTAATCTAGCTTTAATAATACTTTCTACCAGTTTTCCAGGGACAGAAGTTAAGCTAACTGGCCTGTAATTTCCGGGATCCCCTCTGGATCCCTTTTTGAAGATTGGCGTTACATTGGCCACTTTCCAGTCCTCAGGCACGGAGGAGGACCCAAGGGACAAGCTACATATTTTAGTTAGCAGATCAGCAATTTCACATTTGAGTTCTTTGAGAACTCTCGGGTGGATGCCATCTGGGCCCGGTGATTTGTCAGTTTTTATATTGTCCATCAAGCCTAGAACTTCCTCTCTCGTTACCACTATTTGTCTCAGTTCCTCAGAATCCCTTCCTGCAAATGTTAGTTCAGGTTCAGGGATCTGCCCTATATCTTCCACTGTGAAGACAGATGCAAAGAATTCATTTAGCTTCTCTGCAATCTCCTTATCGTTCTTTAGTACACCTTTGACTCCCTTATCATCCAAGGGTCCAATTGTCTCCCTAGATGGTCTCCTGCTTTGAATGTATTTATAGAATTTTTTGTTGTTGGTTTTTATGTTCTTAGCAATGTGCTCCTCAAATTCTTTTTTAGCATCCCTTATTGTCTTCTTGCATTTCTTTTGCCAGAGTTTGTGTTCTTTTTTATTTTCTTCATTCGGACAAGACTTCCATTTTTTGAAGGAAGACTTTTTGCCTCTAAGAGCTTCCTTGACTTTGCTCGTTAACCATGCTGGCATCTTCTTGGCCCTGGCGGTACCTTTTCTGATCTGCGGTATGCACTCCAGTTGAGCTTCTAATATAGTGTTTTTAAACAACTTCCAAGCATTTTCGAGTGATGTGACCCTCTGGACTTTGTTTTTCAGCTTTCTTTTTACCAATCCCCTCATTTTTGTGAAGTTTCCTCTTTTGAAGTCAAATGTGACCGTGTTGGATTTTCTTGGCAATTGGCCAGTTACATGTATGTTTAATTTAATAGCACTGTGGTCACTGCTCCCAATCGGTTCAACAGCACTTACATCTCGCACCAGGTCCCGGTCCCCACTGAGGATTAAGTCCAGGGTTGCCGTCCCTCTGGTCGGTTCCATGACCAACTGGTCTAGGGAACAGTCATTTAGAATATCTAGAAACTTTGCTTCTTTGTCATGACTGTAACACATATGCGGCCAGTCTATGTCCGGGTAGTTGAAGTCACCCATTACTACCACATTTCCTAGTTTGGATGCTTCCTCAATTTCATATCTCATCTCAAGGTCTCCCTGAGCATGTTGATCAGGGGGACGATAGATCGTTCCCAGTATTAAGTCCCTCCTGGGGCATGGTATCACCACCCACAACGATTCTGTGGAGGAGTCTGCCTCTTTTGGGGTTTCGAGCTTGCTGGATTCAATGCCTTCTTTCACGTATAGAGCGACTCCGCCACCAATACGTCCTTCCCTGTCCTTCCGATATAGTTTATATCCAGGGATAACCGTATCCCACTGGTTTTCTCCATTCCACCAGGTCTCCGTTATGCTCACTATATCAATGCTCTCCTCTAAGACCAAGCACTCCAGTTCTCCCATCTTGGTTTGCAGGCTCCTAACATTAGCGTACAGGCACTTGTAAGCAGTGTCTCTCTTCAAGTGTCTTTGGCACTTGTGGTTAGGCCTGTGGTAATTTTGCTCTTCTGAATTTATATCCTGTGCCCCTGCTCTCACAATGCCTACTTCTAGGCCTACCCCTTTTAAAATTTCATCATTTCTTTGGTCTTTATCCCAGGGGGGAGGTTTATTCGGAACCGGACCTTTCTCAGCTCCTGTCAGGTTTCCCCCCTCAGTCAGTTTAAAAGCTGCTCTGCCACCTTTTTAATTTTAAGTGCCAGCAGTCTGGTTCCATTCTGGTTCAAGTGGAGCCTGTCCCTTTTGTACAGGCCCGGCTTGTCCCAAAATGTTCCCCAGTGCCTAACAAATCCAAACCCTTCCACCCGACACCATCGTCTCATCCACGCATTGAGACTGCGAAGCTGGGCCTGTCTGGCTGGTCCTGCGCGTGGAACCGGTAGCATTTCAGAGAAAGCCACCTTGGAGGTCCTGGCTTTCAGCATCCTACCTAGCAACCTAAATTTTGCTTCCAGGACCTCACGGCTGCATTTCCCCATGTCGTTGGTGCCAACATGCACCACGACCACTGACTCCTTCCCAGCACTGTCTACCAAACTATCTAAACAACGGGCGATATCCGCAACCTTCGCACCAGGCAGGCAAAACACCTTGCGGTCTACACGCCCATCACACACCCCACTGTGTCAGGTGGGAACAAGATTAGGTACAGTTAATCAGGTGGGAACAAGATTAGGCAGAGGAGTCAGAACAGTTTCGAGATAAAGGAATGGGAAATTGGAAAAATCAAGAAATGGAAGAAGACATATAGACTGATGAGTTAAATTGGATTTATACCCAGGTAAGTATACTCGAGCCATAGGACTGCACTGTCAAGTAAGCTTTATGTAAATGGGACATACTTCTGAGTAGACACACAGAGGATTATGCTGTTACTCATTTCCTCTGAGACACAATGGGAGGAAATTGTGGATTGCATTAGGATTATTTTATTAACAGACTATAAATCAACATTTTTAAGGAAGCAGTTTTAGCAGAGTTTTCCACTGACATGTTGCCAGCCCAGGGAGCCTCCATTGTGTCTGCTTAATTGGTTGCAAATAGAATGATACAGTAAACACAGGAGGATATAAATCCTCCAGAAAAACCTCTGGAGTTTGCAGTGTATGGCTTTGTTCAGGTTGCTGAGATGGCAGTAACTAAAAACTGACAATTTATAAGGAGGGGAAAATAAGATATGGAATTATTATGAAGTGTAGTCTGAATTTATGGACTGTGTTACGAACTAGATAGAAATAAGAATGTAAGAGTTAAAATTAAATTTTTAAAATAAAAACGGATGGACTGACAGTGTAAGGCAGCTTCATATATTAACAGTGGCATTGTTGCTTTCTTGTTTTTTAATTTGTATTTTAACTGATTTGTCTGTTTTTAGGGTTTTTATTCTATACCGCCTAAGCACTGAGTGGGAAGAAAACTAATAAGTATGTAAGTGAGAGAGTGAGTAGTTAATCATGCACAAACTTCAGCTCCCCTTAAAAAGAGATCTTGTACTTTCCACCTAAATATGTGTTTTCTGAAGATGAACCCAATGCCACTCGCCACTCTTGAATTTCTTTTCCTGTCCAACACTCAGGACAACCTTGATTTCCACTATACTGTGTGGTGTAGTGGTTAAGGTGTTAGACTACGACCTAGGAGACCAGGCTTTGAATCCCCACACAGCCATGAAGCTCACTGGGTGACCTTGGGCCAGTCACTGCCTCTCAGCCTCAGAGGGAGGCAATGGTAAACCCCCTCTGAATACCACTTACCATGAAAACCATATTCGTAGGGCTGCCATAAGTCGGGATCAACTTGAAGGCAGTACAATGAATGATGTCAAAGTCTTGCCTAATTGTTCATGCTAAGAATGCAAAGCAGTGGATCAAATACAGTAGCACAAATAACACTATCTTTTACAGTTGTACACCATTCAGATTTCCTGTCCACAGTCACTTCTTTTTCATTCCCTTTTGAAATGTTAAAGTCTTGAAGTATGAAAAGAGATTACCCTTGGTTCAGCGCTTTGTATATGACAGAGGAGATTCAAACAAGGTTGTGAAAATGGAAAATAATCCTAAATAATACAGTTTACAGGATAGAATCATAGATTTGGAAGGGGCCTATAAGGCTATCGAGTCCAACCCCCTGCTCAATGCAGGAATCCAAATTAAAGCATACCCAACAGATGGCTGTCCACAGGTGGCTGTAGTTAACGAGCAAAACAGTTCGTTATTTGACATAAATGGGAGAAAATGAAGTATCATACTTGGTAGCTGGAACAAGTGCTAGCACTAGCATGTGCAATGACATAGATCCACTTCTTTGAGTTGCACTCAGATTGCCATTGTGGAGCATGCCATCACAAACCATGTTGTCCATTTGGATTGCAGTGCATTTTTTTATTCTCTGTAACATGAAAATAAGGGCCCATGTTTATGGTGTTGTGGACACTGCATGTTCTGTCAGTACCATGAATGGAGGTGGTCATGTGATGGCCAGCAGTACCCTAGGCTTAGTGCACTTCCTTCTACTGTTTAAATAGCTGTGCTAAGTATACGTAGGGATCTGCATTTATCATTGTGGGCATTGGCTGTAAAAATTCCAGTAGGATATTATTGTTGTTGTTGTTGTTGCTGCTGCTGCTGCTGCTACTGTTGTTAATCTTCTCCCCTTCATCCTAGGGTCCTGGGACAGGTCACAACAATTTAAAACAAACTATAATCACAAGAATAGGATGGGTCCCCAAAAGTATACATCTCAAGTGTCAAAGGTCAGAAGTGCATCTTCAGCATCCAACAAAAAACTGTACAGCGAAGATGCCAGGTGCAAGGGAATTCCACAACTTAGGGACTGCTGCAGAGAATGCCTGGACCCCCCCCCCCCAGTTTCTGAGGTTGGTGGAGCTACCAAGAAGGCCTCCTTTGCTGATCTTAACACCTGAGAGGTTCGGTGGGAAGGAGGTGGTCTTTCAGATATTCGGGGCCTAAGTTGCTCACAGCTTTAAACACTAGCATGAACACCTTAAAGTGGGGCCCAAAACAAACTGGCAACCAATGCAGTTGTTTAAAACAGGGGTTGTATACGTTCTGAATGCAACCCCAGCCAATAATGTGGGCCAGTTAAAGTGTCTGAGTCATCTTTAATGGCAGCCCCATGTAGAATGCATTGCAATAATCCAGTCTGAAAGTTACCAGAGCATGGACCATAGTGGCCAAGTCATCTTTGTCCAAAAGCGACATATCTGCAACAACAGCTGTTTGGGCTAGATGTAACATGGTGTCCTGGCTCCCATCCCAAAACACAACAGTAGATGCTCTTACTTGTAAGTAAAGAAAGGACCTTTATTAAGGCAGAATTACTGTATAGACTCAGCAGTAGGAAAAGAGCTATTCCAGTCCCAGACCTTTCACAAGACAAAGCATTTGCAGAGGTGAGTCCAGTCTAGGAGGAAGGGCCAAGGTTCATGAGATCAGGGTGAGCTACAAGAAGTTCAAGACTGCAAGAGAGCTGAGAAGGTGTTCCAACAAGTTTCCATGCCTACCCATCAGTCTTTAAAGCCAAGGCAGGTGCAGCCCTTACTCACAAGTGTCTCTATTCCTGTGTGAGCAGCTAGCCTGCAAGCAGGCAATCCACCTAGGTGGCTGTATCTCCTCCCTTTTCTGGAGGTGGTACCTGGTCGTCTGAACTATGATTAGAAAGTCTCCAGTTCAAATTTTACTGCTATCATGAACTGATTAGAAAGTCAGCCTCAGCCCCTTGTCTGTGATATGGGAATAATCATATTGGTCTATCTTACTGCTGTAAATATAAGATAATGTATGAGAAGAGCTTTGATCAGCCTAAAATGGGAAATATTAGTATTGTAAAGCATGTATTACTGAAATTTGACAAGCTGGTGCTTACTATTATTACTATAAAATTTATCAATGACAGTTAAAACATGTAAACAATCTTATTTTTTAGTTATATCACAGTATTTGATTCTGAGGGCTCTTAAGGCAACTCACTATGACATTTCATAAGAAAATTTGATTCACTAATAGGCAAAAAAACTTGCGGTTTAGGAGCATACCTACAGCCAATAGATATTTCTATCAAACTTTAAAAAGCAGGGAAATTGGGCAGGTATAGTGAATGCACCAGGAAAGCAGGAGACCTGACCTCCTCTCTGAGATATTGGACTGCCCTACAAATCTGTAAAAATGCAAACACAATTTGGGTTGGTCTTTCAACCCAAATCCATTTCTTGTGTAGCTTGGAAGAATTTGGTAACATGTGCCTCTGATGTCAGATAGGGTGTCAGGTCTCCTGCTCCCCTGGTGCATTCACTATAGCTGCCCAATTTCTCTGCTTTTTAAAGTTTGATAGCAATATCTGTTGGCTGTAGGTACATTCTTAAACGGCAAGGAGTTTTTTTTGCCTATTAGTGAATTTCTCTGCTTTTTAATCTCGGAGATAAGAAATTGGATCCTGTGCAAGTTTGCTGAGAATGGACTGATCATTTGCATGCTTATTGAGTTCAATAGGATTTTCTCCCCTGCAGTCATGCTTAGGATAGATGAAACTGACCACGGGGCAGGAGGGTGAAGAGGGAGGGAGGACTGGAGTGGGCAAAGGAGGAGGGGAGGAAGAAGGGAGAAGGAGGGGAGAGGAGAGGGGAAGGAGGGGAGGGGGGAAGGGGAAGGAGACAGAGGGAAGGAGAGAAGAGAGGGGGACAGGGAGGGGAAAGGCAGGTCTAATCATTTACATGCTTATTGAGTTCAATGGGATTTAATCCTGTGGAATCATGCTTAGGGTAGTTAAAACTGACCATGGGGGAGAGGAGAAGGGGGGAGAAGAGAGGGAAAGTGAAAAAGAGAGGGGAGGGGAAGGAGGGGGAGGGGGAAGGAATGGGGAGGGGATTGGAGGAGGAGGGATAAGAGGGGCAAAGGAAAGGGGAGGGGCAAGAGGGAGGGAATAGGAGGGGAGGGCAAGTTTGATCATTTGCATGCTTTTTGAGTTCAGTGGAATTTACTCCTGTACAATTATGTTTAGGATGGGTGAAAATAATCTGGGGGAGGGGAGAGGAGGGGATGGGGGAGAGAAGGGGAGGAAGATTGGGGTAGGGAGGAAGGGGTAGGGGAGTGGGAGGGGAAGAGATTGGGTGAGTGGGTAGGTGGGCACTGGGCAGAGGGAAAGCCCCTTTCCTTTCCAAAAGGAAAACATTTTGAGCAGTATCATTGCTTTTCAGCATTCCCCCCACCTTTTTATTCTGCAGCAGGCACATGTAGTCTTCCACCCAAATTTACACCAAAGCTGTCACTGGCCACATCCACATCACACCTTTATTTCATTTTAGACAGTCATGGCTTCCCCCAAAGAATCCTGAGAAGTGTAGTTTGTGAATGATGCTGAGAGTTTCTAGGAGATGCCCTATTCCCCTCACAGAGCTTCAATCCCCAGAAGAGGGTCTGACTGTTAAACCACTCTGGCCACTGGAGCTCTGTCAGGGGAATAGGAGTCTCCTATCAATTTTCAGCACCCTTCACAAACTACACTTCTCAGGATTCTTTGGGGGAAGCCATGACTATCTAAAGTGAAATAAGGGTCTGGTGTGGGTGTGGCCCCGATTGGGCAAGCTGTGAGTCTGGCTTTTAAAACACTGACAGTTGGTTCTTACTGAGCATGCCCGGCCTTATCACTGAGTTCAATGCTAAATTTCTTAAATTAATTAAAAATCAACCAGGCATTTTTAAACTTTTAAACTGCAGGTCAGAGAATTGGGCAAGGTCAGTAATAGGATTACAGATACTCTGTGAACATGGCTGATTTTTAATTAATTTCAACAAATTATGAGGACTCTGACAGAAACAAGTCCAAAAGAGGTCTGGTTTCCCCCCCTCTCTTTTTACACTTTGAACTCTCGATTCTCTCTGTTTTGTGTATTGCCATGAAAATTTAGAGGGTTGTTAAGCAAGCATTTCTGAGTTCAGGACTCTAAGTTTTGTAAGGTTTTGTTTTGAAATGTGCTTATGGGAAGCAGCAGAATGGCATGGGGGTATTTTCAATTTAACATTGCAGAATGTGAAAAATCCATGCTGGCTATAGTATACTTGTGGCTGTATAATTATTTCAAAACTCAAATAATGAAATATTGCCTTATTTCAAATCTGTGCAAAATTTCATTTCCATTCTTATCATAGAGCAAAATTCTGTATGTGATACAATTGCTTTAATCTAAACATAGCTTCATATATAACATTCTTGGCTTACCCTGTATACACAGGGCTCTTCAGCATTTGTTAGCACTTTCGGTCAATCTGTCTCAGAGCTGACAAACCTGGAGGCAGATGAAGTATCCATCTCCATCAGTGTCTGCCTTAAGTGAAAATCACAAAGTTATTCATTAGCATGGTGCAATATCTGTTGGAATTTTAAACAGTACCAAAAACTTTTATTGGGGATTTGAATTCTGGGAAAGTAACTTATAATTCCATATATTCAACAACAGCACAATTCATAAGATTGTGCAAGGCCACCTTGAACACCTATGTTCTTCATAGTGATATGTGAAGCTGTCTTGTACCACTTCAGATTATTTGTCCATCTATAGCCCAGTATTGTCTACTCTGACTGGCAGCAGCTTTCCAGAATTTTACCCATCAGGTGCTACCCCTGTTGTTTAACTAGACATGCCAGAGACTGAACCTAGAGCCTTCTGGATACAAAGCATGTGCACTGTCACTGAGCCACTATCCCTCCCCACTGGGGTTTGTGGATGAGATAACTTTCTAGCACACACTGTCAGTCATTACTCTATGCCAGTATATATGTAGTGAAGTGATGACTGAAAGGTTTCATCATAGGGATGTTCAATGCCTCCTTGCTCTAAAAAATTGTACTAGTCTTATCAAGGCTCTTTTCACTTCCCTCAGAATTCCTGGGATGTTTTGCCTGGGGAAAAGGTGTCAAGCTGCATCTGGTTTTATAGCTAAAGGAACACAGGGAGAATAATAATAGGAAATAATGTGGTAGAGTCCTGAGCTGATAGAATAGACTGTACCACATCAGACTGTAGAAGAATGATAATAATCCCAACCCTGCATAAAATAACACAGCACAGAAGTGAACAAACTGGACTAGAAACTTTATGTGCTTTTTTTAAAAAAATGCAGTGTTTTTCCCCCCCATGGAGGACCATTCACAGTTAGCACTCCCACTTGCAATCTGAAGTGGTAATATCCACTCTGCAATCTCATTCTGTTGCAAGTGTAGAAGAACCAGGTCTCATTCTGCTCAGACTTAGAAATAATGGCAAACTGCGGAACAAACAAGTTTTCGGGCAAATAAAAATACATTGCATTTTTAAAATGTGTATCTGACATGTGTCAACCTACAACACGCAGCCTGAAAATTAAAAACTCTGGCATGTCTCTTTGGATGTAGCCTAATGCAGCAAGGAATGAAAAGGAAAACTAACTTGCATGCCACCCTCACCCCAAATGAGCCATCACTGTCTACACAGAATGCAACTGTTCAGCCAAAACCACTTTTGTGACCTGATACAAATGGAACCGTCATGAACAGCAGAATTTGCTTTTGTGCTTTGCTTCCAAGAAGAGTGAAGGGAGGTCAGGAAGAGAGAGACATGAGGGAGGGAGCTGACCATTCAGCACAAGAAGCAACATTCCCTGCTGCCGGCTCTAGAGACCATTGCTGGCAGCCAGCCCTGGAGGCAACAGACGGCTGGCCTTTCTAGCAATACTGTGTGGTACGGTAGCTATAGCAGTTATGCACAGGAGAGCTGTTTGGAAAGATCCCAGGGGAATACTGTTTTTGCAAAGCTGCAAAGGCCACTTCGGATGTTCTACATGCAAACATCACTCCTCCATGGAGCTTATAATGTTAGACACACATGTGTTGATTTCATAGCCATGTACACACTATGAAATTGAGTGTCTATATGATCATATATTCTGTTGCGCACACACATGCAGAAAGAAAGGCTGGGGGGTGATCCTGGATCCATCTTTGTTGCTAGAGGCCCAGGTGACCTCAGTGGCTAGGAGTGCCTTTTACCAGCTTCGGCTGATAAGACAGCTGCGGCCGTTACTGGACCAGGATAGCCTGACCACTGTTGTCCACGCACTGGTAACCTCCAGGCTGGATTACTGTAATGCACTTTATGTGGGGCTGCCCTTGAGGTTGGTCCGGAAGTTGCAGCTGGTGCAAAATGAAGCAGCGAGACTGCTCACTGGGGCAGGGTACCGCCAACATGTCACCCCGCTACTGAAAGAATTGCACTGGCTGCCCATTTGCTACTGGACCAAGTTCAAGGTTCTAGTTTTGGTGTACAAAGCCCTATACAGCTTGAGGCTAGGATACCTGAAAGACTGTCTTACCCCTTATATACCCAGTTGATCACTGAGATCTGCAGGTGAGGGCCTCCTGCAGATACCATCTGATCAGGAGGTCCGTTGTGCACAACACGGAAACGGACTTTTAGTGTGGTGGCACCTACCCTGTGGAATTCCTTCATCTTAAATATTAGGCAGGTGCCATCTGTTATCCTTTTGGCACTTATTGTAGACTTTCCTCTTTCAACAAGCCTTTTAAGTAAAGACCTTATCCCAGTCTGCATCTGTGTTGGACCTGCGTTTTAATATGTTTTTTTAAAACCTTTCCCCCCCTAAACAATATGTTTTTAACCCTTTTTAAAAAGATGTCTTTAAAGCTTTTTTTTAAAAAAAAATTTAAGTTGTTTTGTTTTAATGTATTTTAAGGTGTGTTTTTATGATGTTTTGAAGTGTTTTTAGTGCTTTTGTTTGGCGCCCTGGGCTCCTGCTGGAAGGGCGGGATATAAATCAAATAATGAGAGAGAGAGAGAGAGAGAGAGAGAGAGAGAGAGAGAGAGAGAGAGAGAGAGAGAGAATTGTGTGAGGAGGACAGCAGGGATAAGTCCATTGGAGCCACTCCCGTTGTCACACGCCCCGCCATATTCCTCCATGTATTGGAGGGTTAACTTCTGCAGCAGGGATCCTGCTGTACTCATGTAGACTTCCTGAACCATTTAGGTTTTAGAACCTTGGATGATCAGATTCCTAAGTTGCGTGGGAAGCCTACACAAGTAGAGAAGGCATGCCACTGGAAACATTCAGTGCCCCCAGCTAAGCCCTCAAGTGGCCAAGATGCTGGTGCTGGTTGTCAAAGCACTATACAGCTTAGGACCAGGATAGCTAATATATTGTTTCACCCCTTATATGCCCAACTAATCCCTGTGCTGTGCAGGAGAGGGCCTCTTGCAGATACCATCTCATCAGGGGGTACACTTACTTATCAGAATATCCCTCCCCTTAGGTATCAGGCAGGCCCCATCTTTATTGTCTTTTTGGCACCTCTTTTGTTTTTCTTCAGCAGGCCTTTTTAAGTGGAGATTTTGTTCCCAGTCAGATCTGAAATGTTTTTTTTTATTGTTGATCGCTTTTGAGACAGGATGCAATGAATAAATTAAATAAATAATAACAATAACTTTTGGAGCACAACTAGACTAGTGATGGAGGGACCGGAGCGAGCATTCTCATCCTCGCTGTCCCTTAAGCAATTTTAATTGCCCAGAGAATTGAAACGCCTAAATAGAGCTTTTCCCACGTGATACTCTCTCTACATGTGGCTTTCATACATCTTTTATGATGTGGGAATTAACACACTGCATATTTGTACAGTTTGCAGAACACAAAATGCAATCTTGAGTGAATTCAAGGCTTATGGATGGCTACTGTTTGTGCAGTTAAAGCCAGTGTGGTGTAGTGGTAAGAGTGTTGGACTGGGATCTGAGAGACCAGGGTTCAAATCCTACCTCAGCCATGAAACTTACTTGGGCCAGTCACTGTCTCTTAGCCTAACCTACCTCACAGAGTTGTTGTGAAGATAAAATCGGGTGGGGCAGAACCATGTTTATATTGAGCTCCTTGGAGGAAAAGGGGGATATAAATGTAATAATAGATACATACAAACATAAACTATTGATTGGGGGAACTCACCAAGTCTTGTGTGAAAGGGAGGGAAGATTGGTGTATGATTCCCCACATCAAAATGTGTTCTGTGCTTTGTCTGTGCAAAGGAGAACATGTGCTTTGCCACATGGTATAGTTATCAGGCCCAGATTCATTTTTGAGGGGGCATTTGGCATGATGCCCACCAGTGCCTACCTAGTGGGTTTACCTGGCAGCAGGGATGCTCTGTTGCCTGGAGCCAGGCACCTGTCCCTCCAATCAAATCAATCCTGGATATAGACAATGGCAGCTCGTTGCCTCTTGTTATGGTGGGCCAAGGGCAGCATTAGTGCAGATGAGTCTTAGTGGGGCACAGAAGTCCTGGCAGCTGTCTGAGAATCCTGGGCAACGATGCTAGCCCTGATTCCCATCTCTCTCTCCCACACACACACTTTTATAAGAATCGGAAGCGGCAATGGAGGAAGCCTGAATGCTTATTCTTGTTCCATCACTGCTTTGGAAGTCACTCTGACTCCCTGTGGAAAAAGCAAAGCTCAACAGGAAAAGCACACATAGCTATGGAAGGAAGGTCACAAAAGAAACAAACAGTGCACATATGTTAAAAGTTTAACCTTGTGCAAACAGCCCTATTGCAGCAGGTTGACACAGGTCTCTCTGACATTGGCAGTGCCATGGAGGCCAAATTTTCACTAAGAACAGATGCAGTTGAACATACCTGGTATGGGTCGAGGAATGAAGTTTTTTTTTAAAAAAAAAAATAGATGTCAGAATCAGATAGGAATTAGGAAATACACATTCTTCACAGCAGGTTTAGGTTCCCATGGTAGAATAAAAGGATACAGCTTCCCCGCTCACATAATCAACACTTCCTGTTTTATTATTTTAATTTTATTTTATGGGACAGATTTATAAACTGCTTCCTGGTTTGTAGGCACTTGTCAAGAAAATCCCTTGGGTGCAGGGAGGAAACAGATATTGGACTAATATAAGGCAGTCATCTTCTCAAGCTGGTGTCCTCTAAATGCTGTGGACTAGTCTACAACCCCCATCAGCTCCAGCCAGCATGGCCAATGGTCAGAGGTGATGGGAGTTATCGTCCAAAATATCTGGAGGGCACCTAGTTAGGGAAACCTGAGTAACAGGAATTTCAGACATTTGTGAACATTTCAGACACATTTCAGAAGCTGTGGCAAATTGTGCAAAGACAGGATTCAAACAAATTTCTCTCATTTTATTTATTTATTCGTTCATTCAATTAATTTCTCTACCACCCTTAATCATAAATGCTCAGACACCCAGTATTTCTGTAGGTATTGGGACTCAGAAGTGACTCTATTTTAATACAGAAACTGCAGTCAAGTAACATTCATACATCATTCATTCATCCTCTCTTCCATTCTCTATCACTCTCTAACACGCACACACAAGCAGTCACTGTACACCCCCAAATGCCTGCCTGCCAGCCTGCCTCCACCAGTTCCCTGCTGTCAGTAACGTGGTAACGCAGACCCCAGCTCCTAGATCAGCATTCCAAAGGACTGTTCTGTCTGTAAAAACCACAGTTCAATTCCCAGCAAACAGGCAGTCCAGAGGAAAAACCACAGAGCCCAGGTCCTGGGGTGGCACTATGAAGGGCCTAACTGCCTAAAGATTATTTGGAGATGCTGCAGATTGAATCTTTGACATGAGGGGCACATGCTCTACCACCGACTATGTTGTCTTGTTCAGGAACTGGATATTACAGAGGACATGGCTGTCACCAAAGCAACAATTTCACATGCCTTTTCCCTCTCTCTTTCATAATGTCTACTAATGCAAAATGTGTGATTTGGCAACACCATGCTGTGAGTTTCTCCAACACCCTCCCTTCATTGGCTGCCTCTTATGGGGGGACAGGGGAACCTTAGCATGATGACACCACAGAAGGCATTTTGCATTACTAGATGCTAGTGGGCAGGGCCAACCTTAGAATAAACAGTCCCCTGGGCGAAGAGTGCCTCCCCCCCCATGGTTAGCTTTGCTGGGCCACCCAGAGGGATTATGGGGCCCAGTGCAGGTGTGATGTTGGCAGCCTGGCTGTCGCCCCCTACAAGGACCCATGCATGTGTGTACAAAGCTGGAAGCCACATGCAAGAATTATGTAGTCCATACATGCAATGTGAGAATTCTTGCCTGCAGCTCCTCCTTGTCCTGGGAACAAACAGAATGAGAGATTTGCTTCATTTTTTCTTACATTGGAATAAGGGAATAGGGATAGAGTACCTCCTCCAAATTCCAAATCCCCTCTGGCACAGCTTCTTTCTGCTTCCTGGGGTTCAATCTCATAGGTCTTCTGGTTGTGGCCTGCTGCTGGCCTTCTCCACTACTCACTCTGGAAGGCTTTCTCCTTTAAGGCCTGGCCTCACAGCACTCCTACCCCTTTCCCTGTGGTAACTGCCACAGAAAATTACTCTCCAGTGGCACCTTGCCTGGAAATCCTAGGGGCTATTCACTCACTCACTCCTTAAACACCTTCCCTGGCGGGCCTGGAGTTCTTTCTGTGACAAGAACACGCTGCCTGCCCTGCCACAGAATCCCTCCTTAAAGCCTTCCGTTTCTTCTCTCCTTACAATCTTCCGTTTCTTCTCTCCCTGGGCCAATCATAAGCTTGCCTAACAACCTTATCCCTATCGCTGCCCAAACATAAAGAAAGATTTTACCTTGCCATGCTTGGTTTATATTCCCTTACAGTTGGCTTGCAAGCCTAGCTAATAACCAGGCCCCTCCCTTCCAGCATCTCAAGGATACATTTTACAGCCAGCTTAAACCTCAAATTAGCAAATTCTGTTTCATGCACAACTATATATAATATTTACTTCATCATGGCTGGGGAGAGGTCCCATTATGTCACAATTACATGTTGAGATTCAGTGTCATCTTATATTCTAATATACCATTTCTCCTTTTTATGAAAACTTTAAACAAAATACCAAGAATTCTGGTGAGCAATGTAGCAGGGTCAGAGAAGGGGCCAATGGTACACACAGGAACTGAGGAAGAAGAACCCTTGCTTTGTGGGAGCCTGGGGCAAATTGCCCCAGTTGCCCCCACCCCTGGGCAGCCATGCAGCTTTGCAGTGTTACCAAGTTGTATGGCTTGTGCAGGATTGCAAAATGGAGCAGTGTAATAGGTCCTGCCAACAGGATTTTCCCGAGCAATGGCTATGAAAAGGGCCCAGAGCGAGCTTCCTTTTATTTTCTGCCCTGCTTTCAGTACACTCCTCCTGCAGTTTTAGGATCCCAATAAAGTCTCTGTCGTGGTGTGGGTGGCTCTCAAAGGAGTTGTAGGCCTATATTCTTTATTATGTTCAGCACACAGAGAAAATGGTTTCTGCTGCAAGCTGTCCTCCCTGAGCTCCAATACTCGCTCCTCAGCTATCACAGGTTTTACTTCTAATATTTTTTTTGTTTTGTAGTAGTTCCTATTTTTTGGTAAGCATTCTTTATTTTAGAATATCCATTGTTTTTATCTTTAAAAATAATACTGAAAAGTTATAAATCAAAAAAGTATTCATCTGACCTCATACAGCACAGTTTTATTTTATTATTATTTATATAGTGCTTATAGTGTTTATAGTATTTGAAGTACTAAGTGCTCGGTAACGTTGTCTTAAAGTAAAGCTGCGTTCCACTGTTTTTTACCAAGTGCAAATGACATCAAAGTGGAAACTGAGAAAGAAACATCTTTTAAAGCTAATCAAGGAAGATATTTTTGTAGTTAGTACTCAAAAACCCCGTAGAACCTTGAAAAAAAGGTTATAGATGCTTGCTTTTTGCCACCCTAGCTCACTGCAAAGAGTACATTTTAAAAAACAGCCACTGAGCTCAGCTTGGTGCCCCCCTCAGCTCGGTGCCCTGGGCAATTGCCCAGCTCGCCCACCCCTAAGGCTGCCACTGCTGGGTGGGAGGCAGAAGAGAAAAGGCACAGTGCTGCTGCTGCTTTCTTTTGTAATATCTAGTTGCATTCCTGGACAAAATTCACTAGCAACTCCAGTTGTACAGCAGTACTGCATCTAGAAGAGAAAGACCACATTTATCCTGGCTGACTATAGTATGCACATTTCATTTAACGCGTGGCTTTGTCACAAATGCACATTATGGAAACAGAGCAAAAATCTAGGGTAAGGGGTGCGTGAAATTGTAAGGTGAATAGAATGGCCTCACGTTAGCTGTTCTAAAGACTAATTTTGCATTCATAATTCAGTGTTTGCCCTTATTTTGTGTGTCACTGCTTTGGCTACGATCTAAACACAGTGCTTCATCATAGCTACTGAACCATTGTCCAGGCCACGACCAAAAAGCAGAACACAAAGCACGGCTGAACAAACCAGCAGGCACATTACAAAAAAAAAGGGTGGGGGGACATTCATTCTACTTAGCTGCAACACTCTGTCTGCCTGTGCTCGGCATCAGAACAAATTAATTTGGGAGCACAGCCTGAAGAAAGGCTTAGCAAAGACTCCTCAAGTTTCAAGCACAGAGGTGCCATTCCCACAAGTACCATGCACTCAAAGTGACTGGGGATTTGTATTATAAGCTATTAAAAGCCTGCTTTTCTGAGCATCCTGCTAATTATTCTTGAGAGTTGGGTGGGAATTTGCATCCTGATTTCACAAAATTATTTTAGTAAGTAAAGGAAGAAATGTCACAGTCCCCTTCCCCCATCATCCTTTGTTTACCAATCAACCTTCAAAACACACACTTTCATCAAAACCCAACCCAAAGCATCATAGCTTCATATTTATTGTGCTTTCTGCCTTCTAATTAACCCCCTCTTATACCTACTATGCTATTGATTTACTAGGTCCTTTCTTTTGCCTTCATCTAAATCAGACAGGCATGCAGGAGGTTTCATGTAACAGGGATGGCTAACCTGTGGTCCTCCAGATGCTGTTGGACTACAGCTCCCATTAACTCTGACCATTGGCCACGATGACTGGGACTGATGGGAGCTGGCATCCAACAACACTTGGAGGATTACCGGTTAGCCATCTGCTAACATAGACCTATCGTTGCTTGATAGCGCAATAATTAAACGATGAACATGCACACACCTGTTTTGGCTAGCCCAACGGCGTATATGGTCTTGAATGAAAATAAAATTAGCTTTTTCTGAAATTGTCCTGTAGACATCAGTGGCCTGTTGGAGATATTATCTTTATACAAGTGACTTTCGGGTCACTATTGTAGCTTGCAAGTTCTCTGGGCAAAGATCATCTCACAGTACCATAATACCAAGCATTGCTCCTAGCAGTGTTGCAATCAGACATAGAGGAAAAGTACTCCCAAGTGTATCCAGATCCTTCTGCTGTTTGACAAGATGCTGGGACACTTCTGCTGATTCTGCCGGTTTGGATTAGCTCACATACCCTACCTAAAACAACTCACAGATTTATATAAAATAAGTCCTTGTGTACTGTTATACTTTCATCCTTGCACAAAGTATTGTTCCCTTGGCATGCACATACCCACTCATACCCTGCCCTCCTCTTGATGTATTCTATTCATTTGCTAAGGTAAAGGAGCTTTTTTTTTTTTTATAAACGTAAGAATGTTTAATATTACATGTTTGTACTTATATTTATAAGAGCTGCAAAGGCAACTGCATTTATGAATATTAGACATGAAACTGATAAGTTTGAACAGAAGCATGTACTTGCCCCTTTAAGGGCACTTTCCTCCCTAGATAGGTCTGTCCTAGAAGTTGGGGGCGGGGGCAGGTATCCAGAATAAAACATAGCTGGATACTATTAATCATCTAGTGAATAGTTTTCCCTGCAGAACAAGTAGTGATGCAGGTTTGGGGAACCTTTGAACTGCAACCTTCATCTTCCCTGGCCATAGACCATGTTTGCTGGGGTTGATGGGAGTTATAGCTCAGCAACATCTGCCACCCTGGGCTCCTACTGAAAGGAAGGGCAGGATATAAATCAAATAATAAATAAATAAATAAACATCTGGAGGGTTAAAGGTTCCCCGCACCTGCTGTAATGGCTAACATTTCTACTTCTGCACACCTGTCAAAAGGTACAGGAGTCCTATCAGCACCTGGTCAGCCTATTTGCATGAATCTCTTGGTAATATGCCTTAGTACAGACAGAGCCTTCTGCGTGCGTATCCCTGGCTGGGTGGGGAGCCCTATATACACAATTCTCCTCTTCAATTCAACAGTAGGGACTGTGTGCACATCCCTTCAAACAGAGCATCAGCTTTCTAAAAAGGGCTTCAGCCACACGTGCAACCACAGCTCCTTTTTGTCTGCTAGGTTGCAGTCCAGCCAATGTGTTTTGCTAAAGTCCCCCTTTCCTGAGTGGTTGAAGGTCATTTGTTGGGTGAGTTGCTTTGGAGGACAAAGCATTGGAGACTTATGGTGTCTGTGAACACAGTAACCACTTTTATGGAATAATCTGGAAAAGGTTCTAAAAATATCTAAGTTCAAGTTGATTTAATATTTTGAGTATTTAGAGAGCCCCTTACATCCATGAATATACTCCAGGGGGCTTTATCCATTCAAATTTAAGTGGGACAGCAACAGTTTAGACTAATTTGTCTCGCCTCTAAGGGAGCATCACATTTCTCTTCTCAACAATTGGGGGGAGGCATAAAGTCATTACATAAAAAAGTCAAGGGCCAAGGGAAGCCAACACCACTCATTCGAGTTCCAACTTCTTGGCAAGAGTCATAAAAATGGTAGTGTTGCAAAATACAATTGCAAAACCATACCAGCCTTTATTTATTCATAAATCGTAAAATTAATCCAGAGAGAAAGATTCATACAAACAAAGAAAAAAGAGGGAGTTGTTAATAAAAAAAAATCATAACAACCACTGAGCCTCACAGTGACTATCTTCAAGATGTCTGGTTAAATACTGACTTTCTTTCATAGTCAATCAGATAATAATAAGACCCCTTTTAGAATTACAGAATAGTGAAATTCATCACCATAATTTAATTGTAGAAGGTTATTAAAGAGCACTTCGACTCCCCTCCTCCTCCGGCGCT
This sequence comes from Rhineura floridana, assembly GCF_030035675.1. Taxonomy (NCBI): domain Eukaryota; kingdom Metazoa; phylum Chordata; class Lepidosauria; order Squamata; family Rhineuridae; genus Rhineura; species Rhineura floridana. The sequence goes on from NC_084487.1 coordinate 35,577,351, forward strand.
GCTTTTGTATATTAAACTCAGACTAATCAAATTGCAGATTCCAAGAGTATGGTATTAGTCATCCTCATTCCTTTTAATTTGTTTAATGGCCTCCGTGTGTGTGTGTGTGTGTGTGTGTGTGTGTAGCTGTGCAGCATAGGCTCACACCATGTACATAAAATAATGGATGAGAGAGCCAATTTGCCTAAAAGAATAAAGTGTGCCTCCGTTCTAAGGTTACATTTGATGTTGGAGTAATTCATGGGATGTGTACTGCAGCCAATGGCTTATTTCCGTTCAGCAGTCCACAGACACTGGAGGAGTGAAGGGAGGAGGTGGGGATAAAGGAAAGGAATGAAAAAAAGTCTGAATTTAGACTTACTGCTCCAAACCCCCTTTTGTATTTCGCCAACGTCTCCTGGCTGAAGATGCAGTACTTTGCCAAGAAGTCAACTGCGAGAGAGGACAGAAAATAGAAAAGGATAAATTAGCCTATTAAAAACAGCCTCCTTTTTCTGAATTTCTCCTCGTGTCCAACACTTAAAATATTAAAAAACCCTTGACTAAAGAGCACAATCCACCACTGTGCAGAGCCCCCATTCATTACAACTGGAGTATGTACAGGAGGATATCCCAATAGTTGTTTCCCAGAAAGGCTCAGTAAAACTAGCAACAGGACAATCTCCCTAGTGCTGGGGGTGAAGAATGTGTGGCTCTCCAGATGGGCTGCAGCGTCCGTCAGCTCCAGCCAGCATGACCAATGGAAAGGGACAGTGGAAGTTGCAGTCCAACAAGATTTGGTGGGGCCACAGGTTCCCCATCCCTGCTCTAAGTCAATGTTTATTGTCAGGATTTAGCTTTGAACAGTGCCAAACAAAAAGTTATTTATTTATTTATTTTCATTGTTAGATATTTATAATGGAGTTTTTCAGAAGGGGCCAGAGCTCAGTGACACAGCATGTGCTACATATTTAGAAGTCCCCTGGTTCAATTCTGAGCATTTCCTATGAACAGGTATGATGGCTGGAGAACAATCTCAGCTTGAGATTTTGGAGAGCTGCTGCTTGTCAGAGCAGACTATAGTGGGCTAAATGGACCAGTGGATTGGCACAGTGCTGGGTAAAGCAAAGTCATCACACAGCTGCAGAGGAGAGAGAGAGAGAGAGAGAGAGAGAGAGAGAGTAAAATATATAGTAGGCCTCTGGGCAGGATAATCTTAGGCACTCTATAAATAAATGTAAGTATGTGAATAAATAGAATGGTGGCACAATATGTTAAAAGGTCGTTAATAATGTTGGCCTTCTTTTATTTTGTCCTGGACAGAAATAACTATTAACACAAAAAAGCTGTACATACAAAGACATGCCCACCACCACCAGCAGGGCTTAAGTAGTTAAAGCTATGGCTATTCTGCACAGTCAAATCCTGCAAGTTTCATGTAACTGCAGGGGGAAATATATGAGCAGACCACATTGTTAAATATTTCTCTGCAAGGCTAGCATACGACAGTACACAATGGATGCTTACAATTCTCTTGAAGAGCAGTCAAAACTGCTCTCTAAAGTAAGTCATGCTTTGAATAAGATCAAGCAAACCAAGGTGTGAATTGTGACCTGAGGGCATGGACATGACGCTTGTAGGAGTTTAGCCAACTATGTGCTGTCACAATCCTGCCCATCCCTGCTAGTAAGATTTCATTGAAGGGGGCTGATTGGTTGGGTCCTGGCAGTGGTAAATACCTCATTGCAAGAAGCAGTGGTAAATCCACTCCTCAAGAAGTCCTCCCCAGACCCTGAGGATTTCAACAACTACTGTTCAATCACTAACTCATCCTCAGTTTTGGCATAGAGACAGTTTTGGTTGCTCTGGTTGATGACCGGGGACTGTGACCCTGTTGATTCTCCTTGATTTCTTAGCAGCTTATGATACTGATAAGGTAAATACCCCCTAACATGTTATAACCTCCAAATGTTTTGTCACGAAAATATCACCGCCATCTTGGCACGCATGCATTTGCTGTCTTGCTGTGTCCATGACCTTATAAGGTAATGCTCTTTTGTAACAGTTTATAACTGAAATTATGGGATGCCGAGACACGGCCTGCACAAAGTGTATAAATACTTTCTGTTTCTGTATTTTTGGCGCGCTGTTGGCTGAGCTTGACTCCCTAGCGCCTTGCTGCAGCAATAAATCCTTTGTTGTACCTTTCTCTGGTCTGAATATGTCATCGTCAAGTTCCCTTAACATTTGGCACCCCAGATGGGACTCTGACGAGACACTAATAGGCTGCGGTATTCCGCCCTCCTGAAGTGGACGGACCGGTGTGGAGAGAAAGACCGAGCGTTACCAAAGGGAGCGCGCCGACCGGTAATTTTCACCGATCGCCTTGCGGCACGGGCGGTCTGTCTCTCTGCCAGAACCCTCCACCGGGAAAGGAGTGAGACAACAAACGGTTCCTGTGAAAGTCCGGCCGGCACCGGAATAGGGACCACCCCACCACGTCAGAAAGGCAAGTATAGTGAGTCCCTTAGACAGTTCTGGCCAGTCCTTAAGGACTGAAGGGGGGACAAGGCCAGTCCCTCACCTGGAGCCGTAGGAAACGGGTTGGTGGGTTTCCTGTTGGCATGATTGTTGTGTGAAAGGTGTGGAATGGTTGAAAGCAAAATACCCAGTGACGAAAACCCAGAGTAAAGGTACCTCTGGACCTGGCTAAGCACTAGTGTTTCCTGCTCCTAGTGCCTCTGGCTCCAGGCCAAGTATTACCGAGGGTTAGTAAGCGCTAAAGGTACTCTGCCGGTAAAGCGGAATCCACACGGCCTGTAGAAATTCCTTCTGTGTATCCTCCCCATAGAGACCCCTTACTCTACGGTGCCTGAAATCCCTCTTTTGTTTGTCTTACTATCCTACTGAGTGAAAAGGACAGGCAGGATGGGGAAAGGACAAAGCACACCCCTAAATATGGCCGTAACCCATTTTAATAAATATTTTGATCAGTCCAAATGTAACCTGACAACTATGAAACAGAAGTGCCAAGAAAAATGGCCCAATATGGCCCCAAGCTTCATCTGGTGGCCAGAAGAAGGAACCTTTTATGTCCCTGCTGTCAGCCGTTTGTTTAACTATGTGATAGTGGACTCTAATCCTGGAGTGGATCTTGTTGACGCTGACTACGCTTTGGGCTGGCTAGAAATTAGTAAACACCCCCCAAAGGACGTTAAAGCCATGCAGAAGAAGTTAGGAGATCGACCTGCCCGTTTGATGCTAAATTATAGTGCCTCTGAGGCTAAGGAAAGGACTAAAAGAACTTTGAAGAAACTAATGCCTGTTTTAAAGGAATCAAGTCAGCTAGAACCAGAAACACCTCCTTATGTGGCCACAACAGTCCTTAGGCCACAACCCCCACCTCTGCCCCAAGATCAAGACCAGGAGCCAGATACAACTCAACCATCGCCTCCTGTCCCGGCCCAACGATTATATCCACAATTGTCAGGGGCCTCTGGGAATGCTGAACCTTCGGCACCCCCAATAGAGGGAAACCAACTTACCCCTATACAAAATCGCCTTCGTCCACGGCAGGTCAGGGAACCTGCCTCAGAAAAGGTCTTCACTGCACCAGTTCGAGTTACGGCTGGCATTGTGCCCCGAACAGACGATAACGGCCAGGTACAAGGCTTGGTGGTAGAGACTCGTTCTTATGTGCCTTTTTCAACATCAGACCTATTAAATTGGAAGAATCATGGCCCATCGTATGAACGGGACACCCGTAAATTTATAGATATGCTTGAGGGCATAGTTCAGGCCCAGAATCCTACTTGGGCCGACATTCAACAGTTGATGGCGTACCTCCTTACCAGTGAACAAAGAAGGACAGTTCAGAGTAATATGGAAGAAGTAGTGCGCCAAGCAGCAGTAGCTGCGAATCAGGCAGATCCTACTATCTGGATCAGAGAAAGGGCACCAGTCACAAACCCTAATTGGGCTTTGAATGCCATTGAAGGACAAAACTCTCAGACAATGTACCAGACATTGTTCCTAGATGCAGTCAAAAAGGGAAAGAAGAAGTTGATGAATATGCAAAAAATACATGATGTGGTCCAGAAGAAGGACGAGGCCCCAGGAGAATTTTTAGAGCGTCTACAAGAAGCATATCGAAAACACAGTCCCCTAGACCCTGAAGAGGAAGGGAATAGGTCTATTATTGTGATGAGTTTTGTGGCACAGTCAGCTCCTGACATCCGAAAGAAGCTACAGAAGACTGAGGGATTTGAGGGGATGCCCTTGTCACAGTTGAAGGCAATAGCAGATCGTGTATATAACAACCGTGATGCAGAAGAGGTTAAAGACAAGGAGAGGAGGATGAAAGAAAAAGCATGTTTGTTGGCAGCGGCCCTACAGGGGCCATCGGGACCAGCGGTTCCAGATTGGAGACGTGGCAGAGGAAGAGGAAGAGGAAGAGAAGTGATGGGAAGGAGTTCGTTAGATCGGAACCAGTGTGCCTACTGTAAAGGTTATAATCACTGGAAGAATGAATGTCCAGAGAGAGAAAAGAAGTTCAAAAGACAGATAGAAGGAGAAGCGACTATGAAAGGAGCTAGAGGATTGTTACAGGGAGGACTATATCGTGGAAGACCATCGGAAATCGGAGGCAGGATTCCTTACCCCCAAGAGACAGAACCAGAAGAATCGTATCCCGCACGGCCATAGGGCTGCCTACGGGCGAGCCCCCCTGAGCCCGTAATGGAAATCATTGTGGGGGGAACTACTGTTACAGGTCTAGTGGACACAGGGGCACAACGGTCTGTTTTAAATATTCCAATTGGAACAGCTAGTCAGAATAACACCAGTATAATTGGAGCGTCAGGAAAAGCCACACTTGCAGTGAACTTAAAGAGCCAACCTGTTGCAATTGGATCTCAAGTTATTTACCATGAATTTTTGTACATACCTGAGTGCCCAATCCCCTTAATTGGTAGAGATCTTCTTTGTAAGATGCAAGCAACCTTGGAGTTTGCTCCAAATGGGCAAGTAAAGATGCAATCCCTACACTGCAGGGCTCCTATCTTGTGCCCAGTACAAGAGGCTTGGAGGTGTCAAAAAGCAGTAAAAGCCCTCTCTGTAAAGGAGAAGGGGGTAGGTGAGTGGAAACTAATTAATTTAGTACCTGGAGTATGGGCAGAAAATAACCCAATTAGTCTGGCAGTACAGGCGGTACCAGTCCGGATAATCCTGAAACCTCAAGCCAGGCCAGTACAAGTTAGGCAATACCCGATCCCGATAGAAGCAAAAGAACCTATTCAGAACCATTTAGCCCGTCTTTTGAAATTAGGCGTCTTGATCGAAACCGCCTCCGCCTGGAATACTCCCTTGTTACCTGTGAAAAAACCTGGGACAGAGTGTGACTATAGACCAGTACAGGACTTGCGGGCAGTCAATGAATCTGTACTCCCAATGACACCGATTGTACCAAACCCTTATACTCTATTGGGAAGAATTCCTGGTAACCGTTCAGTTTATACTGTAGTAGATCTGAAGGATGCCTTCTTCAGTATCCCCCTTGACAAAGATTCTATATCTTTGTTTGCCTTTACTTGGGAGGATGTTCGGACAGGAATCACCTCTCAGCTTTCTTGGACGCGGTTGCCTCAAGGGTTCTGTCATTCTCCCTCTATTTTTAGTCAACAATTGAATAAAGATCTGGAACATTGGCAAGAAACCAATGGACCCCTCCTTCTGTATGTGGATGATATCTTGCTCCCATGTCCCGACTTGAATAGTTGTAAGGAACATACCCTATCACTACTGAAGGAATTAGAACAATTAGGTTATAGAGCAAGCCAGAAGAAGGCTCAAATATGTCAAGAGGAAGTGGAATATTTGGGCTTTATAATAAGAAAGGATCAGAGACTTTTAAGCCCAGCGCGCACCAAGGCCATTACGACATTGCCCTTGCCCCGCATGAAAAAGGAATTACGAACAATGCTGGGAATGGCGGGTTACTGCAGAATTTGGATCTTGAATTTTGCCTCAATAACTAAACCCCTGTATGCTATGTTGCAAGGAAACTTACCGGAGAATGTTCCACTTGCATGGGAACCCATCCAGTTGAAAGCTATAGAAACCCTGAAAGCAGCTCTCAAAAGCCCACCAGGTTTAGGAATACCAGACACAACCAGGCCCTTCAAACTGTTTGTAGATGACCGAAAGGGAGTGGCAGTGGGAATGCTAACCCAAATTTTAGGCTCATGGGACCGACCAATTGCATATTTGAGTAAAAAGTTAGACACAGTTAGTCAAGGATGGCCAAGTTGTCTAAGAAGTATAGCCGCCACTTCTTTACTTCTAACTGAAGCATTGAAACTTACCTTTGGACAGACCATTTATGTCACCGCCTCCCATTCAATCAAGAACCTACTAGAAAAACAGGGTCCCAGATGGATGACAAGTTCCAGGCTTGTTAAATATACTGCTCAGCTCTGTGAAAATCCTAATGTAACTATTCAAGACCGATCTACTTTGAACCCTGCTACCTTAATGCCTGTACCAGAGCAGGAACTTGTGCATGATTGTGATGAGGTAATGACCAAGGTATATTCCAGTCGCCCAGACTTGAAAGATGAACCACTGAAAAAAAGGCCGAATTTTATTCTGTGATGGGAGCAGCTACATAAAGGAAGGCTGCAAGGTAGCAGGATATGCTGTGGTGGAGCAAGGACGGATGGTGAGAAATGGGAAATTGCCTGCTGGAACTTCAGCCCATAAAGCTGAAATTATAGCCCTCACCCAGGCCTTACTAGAAGCAACTGGACAAGAAGTCACTATTTATACTGACAGCAAGAATGCTTTCTTGACTCTACAAGTGCATGGAGCCCTGTATAAAGAAAGAGGATTCCTAACCTCTGAAGGAAGACCAGTAGCTTATGCTAGTGAAATAAGGGCCCTCTTGGATGCGGTGTGGAAACCGTTAAAGGTGGCAGTGGTTCACTGCAAGGCACACACCAAAAAAGGGGGGCCTGTGCCAGAAGGAAATGCCATAGCAGATCAAGAAGCAAAGAAGGCCGCTATTTCTGGGCCTCCAGTGACTCGAAGTTTTGCCCACCTGTACTATGCAGAGATACCTGTTGGAATGAGCAAACCATATTATTCCCCTGAGGAGGAAAAAGAAGCTTAAGACTACGAGTTCAGGAACATAGATGGATGGAAAATCTTGGAGGATGACCGAGTCTGGATACCTCAAAGCTTAGCCTATGAAGTTCTGTCTAAAATCCATAACCAATGTCACCTGGGAAAAATAAATCTGGAAAGATTAGCTAGAAAAACTCTTTATATTGACCATTTATACAAATGGTGTAAATTAATAACAAAAGAATGTCTTACCTGTGCACAAGCAAATCCCCGTCGAGGACCAGGACTAACACTCGGGACTGTCCTTAAGGGTACACGACCGTTTCAAGTCATACAGATAGACTTCACCCACATGCCCCTAGCATATGGATTCAAAGTGTTGCTGGTGGCAGTTTGTACTTACACTGGATGGATAGAAGCTAGACTGGCAACAGGGGAGACAGCAGCAATAGTTGCTAAATTTTTATTAGAAGAAGTTGTGCCTAGATATGGACTGCCTTTACAAATAAATTCTGATAATGGTCCGGGATTTGCAAATGCTCTAGTAGAACATGTTTCTAATGCCCTAGGCTTAACATGGAAATTACATTGTGCTTGGAGACCGCAGAGTAGTGGAATGGTGGAACGAGCAAATCAGACTTTGAAATTACATTTGACAAAATTGTGCATAGAGACTAAGGAAAAATGGGTCCGGTTACTGCCTCTAGCCCTGTTGCATCAAAGATGTACACCTCGAAGTTCTGGTTATACTCCATATGAATTGATGTATGGCAGACCACCACCTTTACCAACAGGAGTAGAAATCTTAGGAGAGCAGGGACAAGTAACTTTTCAGAGCCAACTACAAGCCTTAAATCGAGTTATAAGAGAATTGCAGCAATATACTGATCCCTGCCCATTGCAAATCACCACTAGCATGCATAATTATAATCCAGGGGATACAGTCTGGGTAAAAACGTGGGAAGACAAATTGCTACAACCTAAATGGAAAGGTCCGTTTGCAATAATTATGGTCACCCCTACAGCCCTGAAAGTTGAAGGACAGATCCCATGGATCCATTGGACCAGAGTAAAGCCAGCTGCCAGTCCAGAATGGGAACTTGTTGCCATGTTACCAGAGACACTACGGATGAAGATCCGGAAAAGGGCCAATGTGGGCCGAAAGGACGCGACAGGAGAAGCCTCCTTGGGACCGCAACCAAGTGAGTGAAACTCAAGAGGGTGTTGCATCCCTTACCGACCAGGAGAGAGTAGTGGGACACCACCCGAAGATACAGATTTGCCCAGCTTCAATTAAAATGCCCTGTTGCAAATTATCTTATTTAATTATGTTGTTCCAGTTTGGAGTTATACTAATACTGTTATTGTTTCCCCCCCATTGCAAAATCAGTTAGCCCTAGATTACCTGTTATCTAAAGAAGGAGGAGTTTGTAAGTTATTAAATTTGACAGAATGTTGTTTAAAAATTGATGAAAATGGGGGGATTGAAAGGAATGATCATTACTATTGCTGTACTGATACTGTTATGTTTGCTATTACCATGCACTATGCCTATAATAATCAATGGTTTGAGAAGTATAATTTCAGGTGCAGTAGAGACTCAGGTTGCCCGACAGATGGTGTTACAAGCCAACCGATATCAACCAGTACCCCATGAAGAAGAGAATAATTTGTAAAACAGTGTTATTGTTATGTAATACTGTAATCATTATAATAAGAAGTTAAAGTATTAAAGGGGGGAATGATAAGGTAAATACCCCCTAACATGTTATAACCTCCAAATGTTTTGTCACGAAAATATCACCGCCATCTTGGCACGCATGCATTTGCTGTCTTGCTGTGTCCATGACCTTATAAGGTAATGTTCTTTTGTAACAGTTTATAACTGAAATTATGGGATGCCGAGACACGGCCTGCACAAAGTGTATAAATACTTTCTGTTTCTGTATTTTTGGCGCGCTGTTGGCTGAGCTTGACTCCCTAGCGCCTTGCTGCAGCAATAAATCCTTTGTTGTACCTTTCTCTGGTCTGAATGTGTCATCGTCAAGTTCCCTTAACAATACTATCAACCATGGTATCCTTCTGAAGTGGCTCTGTGGGTTGTGGCCATGGTTCTGCTCTGACCTGCAGGGACCCTTCCAGTGATTAGCATTGGGGAACTTCTGCTTGCCCCCCTCCCCAGCAGATGAGTTGTGAGATCCTGTAGGGCTCCATTTTGTCCCCAATGCTATCTAACATCTATATGAAACCACTGGCTGTGCTCTTTAGAGAGTTGGAAGCTTGGTGACCTCAATATTCTGATAGCATCCAGCTCTATCTCTCTATACCTTCTGAACCAGGTGAAAATGTGTTGGTGTTGAACCAGTGCCTGGATTCAGTAATGGGTAGGATTAGGGCTAATAAACTGAAGCTGAAACCTGAATAAAAAGCAGTACTCTTTGTGGGTGGTTCTCATATCCAGGAATTGGAGATTCAGCTTGTTCTAGACAAAGTAGCACTCTCCCTAAATGAGCAGGTATGAAGTCTGGGAGTACTGTTGGATTCACTGTTGTCACCCAAGGCCCAGTGGAAACAGGAGTGCTTATTTCCAGCTACAACTGGTTCACCAGCTACAGCTTTTCCTAGATTGAGATAACCTGGTCATAGTTTTGCATGCTCTAGTCACCTCCTCTCTATACTGCTCTAATGTACTCTATGTAGGACTGCCCTTGAGGATGATTTGGAAATTATTATTATTCTTAGTAGTAGTAGTAGTTTTACACCCCACCACCACCCTTCACCAGCAGGTCTTAGGGTGGGTTACGCAGTTTAAAATTTGGAATTTAAAAAAAAATAAACAATTACAATCACAGAAATATGATTGGGTCCTAAAAACATACATCTCAAGTGTCAAAGGCCAGAGTAAATAGGTGCATCTTTAGCATTTACAGAAAACTGTACAGCGAAGGTGCCAGGTGCACCTCTGTGGAGAGGGAATTCCACAACTTAGGGGCTGCCACAGAGAATGCCCTGTCCTAGGCCACCACCACCCCAATGTCTGAGAGTGAAGGAACTACCAAGAGGGCCTTCTTTGCTGACCTTAACACCTGGGGGGGGGGGTCTGTAGGGAAGAAGGTGATCTCTCAGATATTTGGGGCCTACATTGTTTAGAACTTTAAATATTAATGTGAACACCTTAAATTAGGCCAGGAAACAAACTGGAAACCAATGCAACTATTTTAAAACAGGGGTTATGTCATGGTCCCATGGAGAACTTTGGCAGGATTGGGAGAATGGAGTGGGTTACAGATGTTGTGTAGGAGGCCAGGGAAAACACAGGCAAAATGCTTCCAGAAACCTCTAGCAGCTCCGTGTCTAGTGAGTTAATTGATGCCAGTAACCCCCCTTCGCCTATGATGGAATCTTCACTGGCACCCAGCCCAGACCTAACTTTTGAACAGATACACTCTAATGAACACCCTAGACTCTTCCAAAAATATGAGTAGTTTGTCAGAGCAATTTCTCCAAGGTCACCCAGACTAGAGAAAAGGAAGATATCCCCAGAAGAAGCTCCTGCCTTACAGCAAAGGCTAGAAAGTGCTAGAGTAATCTCAGGCAAGTATAGTGCCTGCCCACTTCTCTTTTATTTAAAGTGTCTGCATGTGATAAGGTCATTGCGATAACTCTTCATTGCTGCTTCCATGCCTAGTTTGCACCCCCGATAAATGTAATCAACCAGGGTGACCAAGGCAGTTTCAGTGCCATATCTGAGCTGAAAGCCAGACTGAAATGGATCCAGATATTCAGTCTCCTCCAAGCATGCCTAAAGCTGAACCGCCATCACCTTATCGGGCACCTTGCTCAAATGGGGTATTTGCTACTGGGCGATAATTGTTTAATATTTCTGGGACCAAGGAGGTCTTCTTAAGGAGGGGATGCACCACCATCCCCTTCAAGGCACCTGGTACGTTACCCACTTCCCATGAAGCACTGATCACTCCCTGGACCCACCGAGTCAATCCCCTACAGCTAGCTCTAAGAAACATGGGCAAGGGTCAAGGAGGCAGGTGGTCAGCTGCACTTCTTCAAGCAGATTATCCACATCGTCAGGCCACAATAATTGAAACTGTTCCAGTACAGATGGAACAGACAGTGCTCTGGATGCCGCCATTGGACTTGCTCTAACTGTGGCACCCACCTCTGTCCATATCTGAGAAATTCAGTCTCTAAAGTGCCTCCCAAAGTTGTTATAACAGGCCTCCAAAAGTGTCAGAGCAACGCTTTCTTGGCCAGATGACAAAAGCCATTCAGCACTTGGAAAAGCTCTGCCAGGCAGAGCTACTTGCACATGCAATGGTAGCGGAGAAGCAGGCTTTCTTTGCTGCCACCGCAGCCATGTAGTATGTGCAGTACTGTGACCTCACACGTGCTTGGTCAGGTTCAGACTGAGATTTATGCCACTCTTCTATTCTATTGCACACAGGTCACTAGAGTACCAGGGTGACCTATGTGCTCCACAGTGATAGCAAGGACACTCAGAAGCGATCCTATCAATAGTTCTGTGCATCTCACCATTCAAAAGCATGATTGGAGCTTCGACAGGAGTGGCAGCCATGTCAGCTGGAAAATCCCCCAGAGCATTCAAGAATCCTTCAGATTTCATAAGTCTCCAAGGATGGACCATCTCAGTAGGTTCACCACCCCCACTGCATGAAGTAGCCGCATTCAGCCCAAGCCTCACCAGGGAATGGCCTGTTCATGATTATGGACTCACAGTGAGCCCCCCAACAAACAGACTGTTACCAGTCTTTTCAGTGGCAAAACACAGGCCACAACCAAGAGAAATGCATAACCAGCTGGACTTTATATTTTCAAATAACAGTTTCCTGCACAAGGCTATCTGATTTTGAAAGTCAGGGGAGTTTCATTTTAAAAATCGCAACAAGGCATTGAGAATGTGGAATTCTTATTTCAAGTGGGGGAAGAATACACTTACGGGACAAGAGGAACTCGAGTGAATATGCACAACTGATAGCCCACATTTGCCAAGTGTTGTGCATCAAAGCTCAATAGCTATGATGCTGAGCCTTGTGAACTGGAAGCCAACCATAGGAAAGAGACATAAAAGGGGTAGAGGAAAGAGATGCAGAGCTTAGAGGCAGATCCACACTATATATTTAAAGCACATCCAATGCACATTTAAAGCACATGACTTCTCCCAAAGAATTCTGGGTACTGTTGTTTTCCTCTTACAGAGATACAACTTCCCAGTACTCTTAACAAACTATAGTTCCCATGATTCTTTGGAGGGAGTCATGTGCTTAAAATGTGCGTTGGATATATGATGCTTTAAATGTACGCTGCGGACTTGCCCCAAGGCTTTCTGGAAACAAAAACAGATTACCTGGATGCACTTCCACTAGGGTTAAGATGGAAATCACCAAAATTAAAATATTGCCCATTTCCATGCAGGAGGGAACCAAAGAGAGTGTCCTTTTGTGGCTTTTTGGAGGCAGCAAAATTCTCTTGTCATCGGAGGAGGGGGAGCTTTATCCTTAGCACCAAATTATTTTATTTTATTTGCTGCTGCAGGCAGCAATTTATTATTATTCTATTATTTATTTATTGCCAAAGCAGCCCAGGGCAGCAAACACATCAACAAAACTATTTAGCAACAAGCAAACAAAAAGCATTCTAAAAACAGTTAAAATATTCTAAAAGCAGTTTACAGTTAAAAACATTCTTTCATCCAGTGATCTCAAAGTAGCCAGGAACAGTCTCCTCCAGCTATCAAATGCTTGGGTATACAGGAATGTTTTCAAATTCCTCCTAAACGTCAATAAGGATAGAGACAGGCACACCTTACCAGGTAGGGCACTCTACAATGGCAACAGCAGAGTTTCTCTCTCAGGGGCTTAGCTGCCATTTTCTTTTCCTCAGAGCACCCAGCTGCAGGGGGAAATGGTAGCTACCAGTGGAGACCACCAGTGTATCTAGGGCACTGATGGCGGTAATGGGGAGAAAGAAGATGGGAGTTCAGGCCTCTGAGAAGCAAGCTCTGCCACTGTAAGCACTACCTGCAGTGGTCCCAGGCTATGATCTGAGGCCAGCAGGTCTGGTCAGTGCCTGGATGGGAGACCAACTGGGAACCATATGTAAACCATATGGAAGACTCACACCATGAACTTTTTATCTGAAGGCGCACCCTCGGGATTGACAAAAGCAAGGCACCCTGATACTGTATTTTGAACTTGGTTCTATGACATTGTTTAATTATATTGTTTATTGTTATTGTTATACTGTTATAGTTTTTTGATGTTTCTGATATTTTGATGTGTTATATGTAGGGATGCCAGATCTCCGGCCCCGCCCTTGCCTTTCTCACCTCCGGCCAGAATTGCCTCCATGTTGTGTAATCTCCAGTTTTCGGCTGGAGTCTCTGGTTTTTTGGGGTCTCTGGCTAGCACCCCTTAATCTCCAGACTCTCAGCTTCAATATATATAAAAAAGTAAGTTTCTAGGTGGTCTAGTTCCCGAGATATACACCAAAACGTCAACCCCCCCGCACGACTTTTTTTTTTGCAAATCCCTACAACTCCCATCAGCCCAATTCAGTGGCCATGCTGGCTGGGGCTGATGGGAGTTGTAGTTTAAAAAAGTAAATTTTCAAAGCTCTGGCTATAACCTTGCCCTTTCAGGATTGTAGCCAATGAAGCCAGAGTTGTGACTTGTTGATCCAGGCATGCCTAGGCTCAACGTCAGAAAATGGTGGTTTAAGATTTTTGCAGTTTGCGTAATATGGCTTAACGTTTTTTTTCCTCTTCTGTCCAAGAGTCAGACCCTGGGCTATGAAATATGAAAGTATTTAATCCAATATCTGCTTTTCTGGGAGTAAAGCAATTTCTGGGAGTAAAGCATGTACCTGGAGTAAACCCCATTGAACTCCATTAGGACTTACTTTTGAGTAGACATGGTTAGGATTGTGCTGTAAATTAATGGGACTTGTGAGTAAACATAGCGCAGACTTGTGTTTGTGCTGTAAATCTTTCTCTCTCCCTCCAACCCTATTTTTAAAGAAATTAGGCAGGGTTTATCACAGTTTTTATTATGTAGGAAACTAATACTGATTTTTTAAAAAAATGAATAAAGGTTATTTATTTTTATTTATTTATTATTTGATTTATATCCCGCCCTTCCTCCCAGTAAGAGCCCAGGGCAGCAAACAAAAGCACTAAAAACACTTTAAAAATCATAAAAACAGACTTTAAAATATATTAAAACAAAACATCTTTAAAAACATTTTTAAAAGCTTTAAAAACATTTTTTTAAAGAAAAGGTTTAAAAACATATTAAAAAGCAATTCCAATACAGACGCAGACTGGGATAAGGTCTCAACTTAAAAGACTTGTTAAAAGAAAAGGTCCTTATCACTTCAGGGTACAGTTTTCCCTGGTTGAGTAAGCCCCACTGAATACATTGGGACTTGCTTCTGAGTAAACAAACATAGAATTACACTATAAATATCTTTACAGGTTGTATATTTAATAAACATATTTGATAGTCATGCTTATATAAATATTTTCATAGAATCATAGAATAGTAGAGTTGGAAGGGGCCTATAAGGCCATCAAGTCCAACCCCCTCCCTGCTCAATGCAGGAATCCAAATCAAAGCATTCCCGACAGATGGCTGTCCAGCTGCCTCTTGAATGCCTCCAGTGTTGGAGAGCCCACTACCTCTCTAGTAAGTGGTTCCATTGTCGTATGGCTCTAACAGTTCGGAAGCTTTTCCTGATGTCCAGTCGAAATCTGGCTTCTTGCAACTTGAGCCCATTATTCAGTGTCCTGCACTCTGGGACAATCGAGAAGAGATCCCGGCCCTCCTCTGTGTGGCAACCTTTCAAGTACTTGAACAGTGCTATCATATCTCCCCTCAGTCTTCTCTTCTCCAGGCTAAACATGCCCAGTTCTTTCAGTCTCTCCTCATAGGACTTTGTTTCCAGTCCCCTGATCATCCTTGTTGCCCTCCTCTGAACCTGTTCCAGTTTGTCTGCATCCTTCTTGAAGTGCAGAGACCAGAACTGGACACAGCACTCAAGATGAGGCCTAACCAGTGCTGAATAGAGGGGAACTAATACTTCACATGATTTGGAAACTATACTTCTGTTAATGCAGCCTGATATAGCATTTGCCTTTTTTGCAGCCACATCACACTGTTGGCTCATATTCAGCTTGTGATCCACAACAATTCCAAGATCCTTCTCACATGTCGTACTGCTGAGCCAAGTATCCCCCATCTTATAACTGTGCCTTTGGTTTCTTTTTCCTAAGTGCCAAACTTTGCATTTATCCCTGTTGAATTTCATTCTGTTGTTTTCAGCCCAATGCTCCAGCCTATCATGGTCCCTTTGAATTTTCTTTCTGTCTTCCATGGTATTAGCTATGCCCCCCAATTTTGTATCATCTGCAGATTTGATGAGCATGCTCTGTACCTCCTCATCCAAGTAGTTAATAAAA
This sequence comes from Rhineura floridana, assembly GCF_030035675.1. NCBI lineage: Eukaryota > Metazoa > Chordata > Lepidosauria > Squamata > Rhineuridae > Rhineura > Rhineura floridana. The sequence continues at coordinate 35,592,946 of NC_084487.1, forward strand.
ATGTTGAAGAGCATTGGGCCCAGGACCAAGCCCTGTGGTACCCCACTCATTACTTCCACCCAGTTTTGTCATGCTGTATCCCTATAAGCAGAGCTTGGAAAAGTTACTTTTTTGAACTACAACTGGGGCCGATGGGAGTTGTAGTTCAAAAAAGTAACTTTTCCAAGCTCTGCCTATAAGTATCCGATTTCATACTATGGTTGTACAATACTTCCTTTACATTTTAAGTATGCCTTGGGGTAGTCATGGTTCTCCATTGTTTTCATCCTGAGGGGCAGATAGGCTGAGGGTGAGTAGCCCATGGTCACCCAGTTTATAGCTCATTTCCATTTTGAAAAATTAATTAAAACAATTTACATGCAGGCAAAATTTATTAAGTGGATTCACACAATATGTGTAAAGCACATCCAACTCGCATTTAAAGTGCATGACTTCCCCTAAAGAATTCTGGGAAGTGTCATTTCCCCCTCACAGTTATAGTTCTCACCACTCTTAACAAACTGCAGTTCCCATGATTCTGTGGTGGGATTCATGTGCTTCAAATGGGTGTTGAACGTGCTTTAAATGAATGGTGTGGATCTGCCCTAGGTATGATGTTCGTTCAAGAGTGAATTGAAAAGAACAATTTTAAAAGATACTTCTACTCTTGCTCATTTTTCAGACCTCTTTCTGAAGTAAAGGGTCAAATTTGTAAAAAACGTTTGGAGCAGCCATGTTAAAAGATAAGGGCAGGGGTATTCCAGGCAGCGGGTTGCCAACCTGGCTTGGATATGGATGTCTTTGCAGAAGAACCCTAGTCAAGGTTTACCAACAGCACAGTCCAAACTATATCTACTTAGAAGTCAGTCCTGTTGAGTTCTATGGGGCTTAATCCCTTAGTAAGTGTGTTTAGAATTGCAGCCTTCAGGAGCCTCTATCTTTACTCCCCAAAGCTCCCATCTAACATCTCCACAACACTAGGCTCCTTTGTCTCTGCAGTGGCCTTCTGGTGACTGCCCTGGCCTGAAGGCACTTAACCCTTCTTGCTGAAAGCAAGTAGGCTAGATTAAATGTTCCCTACCCAGGCTCCATCTTTTAGCTAAGATTTCTATCTTAATTTCCAATCAGATATTTTTTTTAATTGTATGCTCCAAGCAACTGTGATTGATGCTTAATGTATCATGCTTAATGACATCACTGGGGCCCGCCCCGTGACATCACTCAGGCCTGCCCTGTGACATCACTAGGGCCCACCCTGTGACATCACTAGGGCCCACCCCATGACATCACTAAGGCCCGCCCCTTAAATCTCATGTTTTGGGATGCTTCTGACCTGGCAACCCTAGTTATATGCTGTATTGTACGTCGCTCAGAGTGGCTGGGAAGTCAGCCAGATGAGCGTCTAACAAATCAAATAAATAAATAAACTGCCTTGGGTTTCATGAAAAGAAACATGGGGTATAAATATAATAAATAATAAAATTAAATTTGTATCTGTACTGGATTTGAAATTATTTTAATATATGAAGTTGTTTTAATTGTTGATGTTTTTGTTTTTAAATTGCTTTGAGATGTTTCATAAGATGTAATTCTTAAACAGAAATAAATAAATAAATAAACAAACATTTCAAATATACAGGGCAGCCCTCAGCACCACTGCTCAGCTAAGTCTCCTTCCAACCTGGTAGCCAATTTTCCCAGGAACTTCCCCCAAAATCTTTTGTCACAGAAATGAGGCTATGAAATTCAGCATTTGGGCTCAGCCCCACCTTCCCCCGGTCTATGATATACAAGGACTCTCTGTTGTTACTCAGTGGTAAGGAATATGCAGCACTCTGCATCTGCTCAGGAGGATTTCCATTTATTCTTCCTAAGTTCCAGGGTTTAGCTCTGGCATTGGCAATAGATATAGTGCTGAACCCTTGTGAGTCCTGGCACAAGTTCAACCCTGGCCTAGTTTCCTTCAAAGTTCCTGTTTTACTGAACCCAACTTTAAATATATGTTGTAATCCTTCTGATACTGGCTTTGGGAAAGACAAAAAGAGAGCTTCTTATGAGCTTCCCTTTCTTGAGCTTCCCTAGACAGCTGGCCAAAACTTCATCAAATGAAATCAATGCAAAAGGCCCTGACGCCGGTCTCCTCTGAACAGAAATAGAAAAGGCTTTTGTCTCTGCGGAGACCAAGCCTTATCAGCCAGCTCTGTCACTCATCCTTCCTCAGTCCACTTTCAAATCCTGCTGGATTTATTGCAGATGTATCAAGCAACCCGGAAAATAATGGTACAAGCAAAGAGGCTAGTTGGCTATCGACTCCAAGCTCTCGACAATGCCAATGGGAAATTATTGGGACAAAAGGTGCGCTGGGGTGACAAATGAAGAGAACGCTATGGATCCATTGAAGGTGCAAAGGCTTGGACAAGCTAACACACGAATGCTAAACAGCTAGCTAGCGTTATCTGATTGCATCTTAGTGCTCGATATGCGCCCACCCACACATATGCACACACGTAGTTTGAATTCCCTATGCCCCCCATTGCTAAAAAGACACAGGTTGCTTGTGTGTGTGTGTGTGGTGTACCATGAAATAATATTCATGAGAATTACTACATCAAAAAAAAATACATTTGCACACAAACACAGTATTTATGCCCTCCATACTCTCACTGAAGACAGCAGCACTTCGATTTTGCATAACACAACAAAATATTGACATTCACAATATTTGTATGCATTGTACATATCAAGAACCCCCCCCCCCGTTTCTTTCACTTTGGAAATCACTTTGATCATCCTTGCTTTCTTTTCCTACAGTTCCTGGATTGCTGGTCAAATGTCACTGAATGAACACAAGATGACTCATATACCTCTGTCGCAAAACATGGGCCTTTCTTTAACAAATATTTCTAGAAGGACAACAGACTGAACAAGAAACTAAATCCTAGATTCTGTCTAGAGTGATTCTGAAAAGCACTATCTTGACATCAAGTTAAATGAAAAGTTAAACATTTTATGTTTAATTAGTAGATTTCAATAATTAAAAGAGCTGCCCCACCATGAAAAAAATGTATGTCTGTTTGTTTTTTCTGCAAACTGGCCTTTTCCTTTTTACATTCATTTTACTAAATTTGGACAAGCGTCTCTTATTAATAATTGTTCTATTTGTCAAAAACAGATGGTGTTTTCTGAATGCATTTGTTTCAAAAATAGAATATATCCAACTGTCTCAAATCTGTTTGATGAAGAGGTGTGAAAAACAAAAGGCCAAAATCATGAACACCATGAGTTTTCTACCTCCCACCCAGCATTACAGCTACAAGAAGAAGGCTGTTTTGTCAAGTGTACTATGGGATATTGTATATCTGTGCATGTCTCCCCACACCTTAAGTTAGTAGCGTTCAGACTTTCCACCTTGACTCATTTGCCAAGGGACTTGTATGCTTGGCCACAGAACTCCAGCACACTGCAGGGGGTTCTGGGACATATTCTGTCAGGTGCCCACTCAAATTATGTAGGATACTAGCCAAACCCATTAGGTGTCCTGTTCCAGCTTTCCAAGGCAGGTACGGGAACTGTCCAGCAATGTCAGAAGGCCTCGTGCTGAGCAGGAAAGGAGCTGTCCAGAGGATTGTTAGGCTAGGAGCAGGTCTATGGAAACTGTTGCATCAGCAGCAACTAAGGGGTAAAATACCTCCCTTCCTGGAGTACTTGTAGGGCCTTAAACCTGTCTGTACGTATATCATAGTTCCTGAGTAAAACTCTAATGTGGGATGCCTCATGCTGTCAAGTGATCAAGCTTCAGTTCGGTCTCACTGCTGCCGCTGTTTTTGAGGGCTTGGTGGTGATTGGGGTAGTCCAGAATCATGAGATATCTAGCTGGGGTACATTAGGTCATCCAGTTCCTCAGAGATGGTAGAATCTCCAGGGCTCCCTCAAGTGCCCTGTCTCCCTCAGTCCTAATTCAGGTTGGTGTTGTGACAGGGTCATCCTCTGAAGAGGTCTCGCTTGATTATACCTCTGGATACTGGCAGGTCCTGACATGAATCTCTCTGCCTTCCTACATGAACTAAGAGTGCAATCTAGGACATATCCAACATTCTCTATACACAGCATGTTGTAGCTTCCTGTTCACTGAAGATGGGCAATATCTTTAGTTAGCTTTTGTTCTCTGGGGGAAGATTTAAATACTAGTTCCCCTTTATTATTTTTCCTTTTCTTTCTTTTACAGCAAAATAGTTATATTGCTGCAGCATCCCTAGTGATATGTCAAGAAAGTTGCCAACTTTTACAGGGAAAAAAATGCAACAATCAGTTTTAAGTATACCACACAATTATCTTAGGTGAACCTGTGGTTTTTTTCAGGTATTCTGCTGGCAGACAGCTGAACTTCCTGGAGTTTTGAGTACATTTTAATACTTTGTTTTGGCTTTTCACATTGTTTCATTTTCCCATTATACATTGCTGACTTTAAGGATATGCTAGTTTTTCTAGTTTCTCTCTGATTCTGTGAATGGACCTTCTAGAGTAATCAGCTCTTTCATATTCAGTGGAATAGCTGTCCTTTCCCTTCTGTAAACCTTTATCAGATTCTCGCAGTTCTGTAAGATTGCAGAAGATAATTTAAAAAATCACATAATACATGAAAACAATGTTCTGCTTTTTCCCGTGTTCTAAATTAGAGACATTATTCTCTAGTTCAGGCTTCTCCAACATGATGCCCTCCCAAACATTTGGACATCATTGGCCATGCTGGCTGAAGCTAATGGGAGCTGTAGTACAAAATACCTAGAGGGCACCTGGTTGGGGAGGGCTGCTCTAGCTGTTCCTTTGTGTCTTACTGTCCTTGCAGCATTAGTGAATTTCCTACTATTTATTGGAGCATGTGGATTCTGCAAGTACGTCTACTGCTTTCAGATACTCAACATTTGCCTAAAAGCAAATGCAACTACAACTGCAGAAGCGCTTGGGGAAACATCTCTCATAGTCCTTTTTGCCCTGACATGATGCTACCCAGTGTGATAGGGGGAAAGAGAGGATGGACGGGGGGGATCCTTCCCTTCCTTCTCTCTTCACCCCATGTGCTTCCACTGCTTCAACATCAAAGTAAAGAAAAGTAAAGGGGGGGCTGGTAGGGTTAACTTTTGTCTTGTGTTCATCCACCATATGATTTTTATTTATTTATTATTACATATATATTCTGCCCTTCCTCCTAAAGGAACCCAGTGAAGCAAACGCTTCTGTGATAAAAAATAAAATCACACTTAAAACGCAAACTGTTTAAAACATCTAGAAACAAGAAACACAATGAAACATTTAAAATAAATTTAAAAACAGATGTAACCAAATCACGTATCTTCACGGCCTGCTGAAACAGAAATGTTTTCAGCAGGTGTCTAAAGGAGTACTGTGACATCACCTGCCTAATGTCAAGAAGCAGGGAGTTCCAAAGCCCAGGTGCTGCCACACTAAAGGAACGGCTCTCTACAAATGCAGAATTAACAGTATGTAGCACTTGCAGAAGAAAAAGTTCCACAGATTGAAACAATCGAATTGACACATATGGGGTGAGGAAATCACTGAAGTAAGCTGGCCCCAAGCCATTAAGGGCTTTATATACCAATAATAACACTTTGAACTTGGCCTGGTAGCAAACTGGCAGCCAGCATAGATCTTTGAGCACAGGTGTAATGTCCTGACAAACCCTCACTCCTGTCAGCAATCTGCAGTTTCTGGACCAAATTCAAGAGAAGCCCAACATTCAATGCATTATGGTAGTCCACTCTTCAAGTTACTGATGCCTGAACCACTGTGGTCAACTTGTCCCAGTCCAGGAATGGTCCCAGTTGTCTTAACAGCTGAAGCCCGTGAGAGGCATTCCTAGCCACCAAAGCCACTTGAGCCTCCAGTGACAAAGCTAGATCCAGAAGTCTCCATGCCACTGCAAGCCAGGTCTGCAGGCAATGTGAAGGGGGGAGCATACACTGCTATTTGCAAAACAAGCCAGTTCACACCAAATAACTGTCATGTGGAAGCCACCACAAAGCATTTGGATAGTGAGAATGGGTCCTAAGCAAGTTGGTGTGATTTGAATTCATATTTCCAAGGTGCATTTCAAGCTCCTGTGACCTGTTCTAACAACAATACACGGAAAGCCCTTTAAACTGGCTTTATTACAGGCAGATGAAAAAAAAAAAGAAAATAAATCAGTGATGAGATGGATGGAAGTGGTCACCCCAAATATTTGAAGACCCCGGCATAAAGCTGCCTTGTGGTTGTATACATATCAGATTATGGAAGATCTGCCTCTTTATACTTGTTGTTTAAGGGATGGCAGCCTCTATTCAGTAGCGTCAGAGAGACAATCCTTTAAGCTGTGTCAAAATGCCAGTTATCCTCAGATGCCACCCAGATTTGAATAATTTAGAGAGAAACAAAAACCCCACAGAAAATACGAGCCATCCTTTGACTAGTGTTGCTTTTGACACGACAGCCCCCCCTTCTCTTTCCTTCTTACTGAAGCTGCTTCATCTCTCTATCAGCCATGACAAGTGCCAATCAAACCTGCTGTTCTCTAAGCTTTTTTGGAGCAAAGGAAAAAGAGAAAGAAACATGAAACATTTTCTAACAATCGCTGAAGGAAGATCCACTATCAGTGTGTGGTCTACGATAGGCGGCTGGAGAAGGGGAGGGATCTGAACCATGGTCGGAAGGGTGGGGAGCGTCAGGGAGCAGGAGAGGGAAATCATGTCTCTTCCCCTTTTCACTTCTAATCTCTGACCCCCCTGTTTACCTCTTTATACATTTTAATCTCCCAGTTGCTCCAAATGATCCTAAACAAATTGTAGGTCAGCCTGGATTAGTTTCTTTAGTCTTCATGATTAGGACAATTATTCATACTTTTTAACATCTTCAGCAACAGCAGCTGAACGTCAGGAGAGATCCAGGAAATGTCTGCTGTGTTTTGAGTAAAGCTTAGAGGCGCCCCACACAGTAGGCCTATCTTGGGTGCGGGTCGGGGCAGGAAAGAACTAAAATGCAAGGATGAAACAAGGCAAGATTCTGCCAACACAATCCATATAGTCAACTCTGACCTTCAGAGAAGTCTGTACTCACAACAGGATGCTGACTGCTGTGTTTACATGACGAAGCAAGAATTTAAACGCAGGCTGAAGAGAAGAGGGTTCATCTTTTAAATGAGCTAAATGCCTTCACTTCCCAGCCAGCAATGCTTAAAAGTGTTTATTTTCTTTTACAGGGAACTCTTGGCTTTGTCAAGGGAGAGGGCTTAAAGATTTTGCCCCTCACTCCCATTTTTCCTCGTGCTTATCAATGTGGTTTGCTGTTGCTGCTGGCACTGTTTTTTTTCTCAAAGGAGAGCAGGGGCATGACAGAAGCAATCAGCCCAACAAGTGAATAGATAGCACCACTGATCACTGGGATGATCCCATCAACTGTGCAGCCTACGAAAAGGGTGGTGAACAAAGGGGGAGGCTTTTGGCACAGCACTGTTTTATTTCTGTTTTAAAAGACTTTTCACTGTCCCTCTCCAATCCTGAAGTATGCATTTAGCTCTGGGTTGGATCCAGGATTGCAGCCTTAGTCGTGCTTAGAGTAGACCCACAGAAATCACTGGGGCTTAAGTTTGTTTATTTATTTATATCCCACCCCTTCTCCGGCAGGAGCCCAAGGCAGCAAACAAAAGCACTAAAAACACTTGAAAACATCATAAAAACAGACTTCAAAATATATTAAAAATAAAAGCTCCTTAAAATCATATTAAAACAAAACATCTTTCAAACATTTTAAACACATCTTTTTTAAAAAAGCTTTAAAAACTTATTAAAAAGTTTTTAATAAGCTGCCTGTATGTTTCCGAGCCCAATTCAAGGTGCTGGTTTTGAACTATAAAGCCTTACACGGCTTGGGACCACAATACCTGATGAAACGCCTCTCCCGATACGAACCCACCCGTACACTACAGTCAAGATCAAAGGCCCCTCTGGGTGCCTACTCGAAGGGAAGCTTGGAGGGTGGCAACAAGGGAGAGGGCCTTCTCAGTGGTGGCCCCCAAATTATGGAATGATTTCTGTGATGAGGTGCGCCTGACGCCAACACTGTTATCCTTTCGGTGCCAGGTCAAGACTTTCCTCTTCTCCCAGGCATTTTAGCATGTGTTTTAAATTGTTTTTATATTGTTTTAAATTTTAAAATTGTGTTTTAAATTGTTTTTAAAATATGTGTTTTAAATTGTATATTTGTTTTAATGTTTTTGATTGCTGTAAACCGCCCAGAGAGCTTCAGCTATGGGGCGGTATACAAGTGCAATAAATAAATAAATAAATAAATATAAAAAGCAATTCCAACACAGACGCAGACTGGGATAATGTCTCTACTTAAAAGGCTTGTTGAAAAAGGAAGGTCTTCAGTAGGCACCTGAAAGATAACAGAGATGGCACTTGTCTAATATTTAAGGGAAGGGAATTCCAAAGGGTAGGTGCCACTACACTAAAGGTCCATTTCCTATGTTGTGAGGAACAGACCTCCTGATAAGATGGTATCTGCAGAAGGCCCTCACCTGCACAGAGCAGTGATCAACTGAGTATATAAGGGATAAGACAGTATTTCAAGTATCCTGGGCCCAAGCTGTATAGGGCTTTGTACACCAAAACTAGAACCTTGAACTTAGCCCAGTAGCTAATAGGTAGCCAGTGCAATTCTTTCAGCAGCAGGGTGACATGCTGGTTATACCCTGCCCCAGTGAGCAGCCTTGACACCGCATTTTGCACCAGCTACAGCTTCCGGACCAACCTCAAGGGCAGTCCCACATAGAGCTCATTACAATAATCCAGCCTGGAAGTTACCAGTGCATGGACAACAGTGGTCAGGCTATGTCAGTCCAGAAATGGCCACAGCTGTCTTACCAGCTGAAGCTGGTAGAAGGTACTCCTAGGACCTAGACACTGAGGTCACCTGGACCTCTAGTGATAAAGATGGGTCCAGGAGCACTCTTTCAGAGGGAGTACGACCCCATCCAAAGAAGGCAACTGACCAATTATCCGAACTCAGGAACCACCAACCCACAGTGCCTCCATCTTGCTAGGATCCAGACTCAGTTTATTGACCCTCAACCAGCCCACCACAGAGTCAAGGCAGAGGTCTCCAGGGCTTGATGGCCTCTCCCAATTCAGATCTTACAGAGAAATAGAGCTGAGTATCATCAGAGTACTGCTGACACCTCGCCACAAATCTCCTGATGACCACTCCCAAGGGCTTCATATAGATGTTAAACAGCACAGGCAACAAGATGGTACACTGTGGCACCCCACAGCACAACTGCCAGGGGGCTGAAAGGCAATCACCCAATGCTATTCTCTGAAAATGACCCTGGAGACATGATCGGAACCACAGTAAAAGAGTGCCTCCACTATCCATCTCGCCAACTGAGCCCAGAAGGATACCATGGTCAATGGTATCAAAAGCCACCAAGAGATCAAGTAAGAATAACAGGGTTGCACTCCCCTTGTCCTTCTCCTAATAAAGTTGGTATGACTATGATTCTGGATCCAAGCCTCTGACATTTTTATTCCTCCAGTCCCTGCCAGCATGGTCAATGGTCAGGGATGATGGGAGTTGTAGTCCAACAATATCTGGAGGGCCACAGATTCCCCACTAGCTCAACTTTCCTCAGACTGGTGCTGTGCTGGCTGGGGATGGTGGGAGCTAAAGTCCAAAACATCTGGAGTGCACTAGGTTGGAGAAGTCTGGTAAGGCTAAACTCTTTTCATATCGTCCTTAATTCTGTTAAGTGGAGCACAACCAAATATTGACAAAAACAATGAACATCTCTAGCTACAGCTGAAAACAGGGCTGAAACAGCATACATTCCACAACTAAACCTTACCTCAGGGTGTGTAGTTTTATATTTTATATTTTAACATACTGCTGTCTCTAGCATCCATGACTTTCTCTTTCTTTTGAGCAAAGCATACTAATGCATTGGCACCTCAAACCCAATCATATTGAAGCAAAAATACCTGTTACGTCATGGGCGGTAGTGCAATGGCATTTTACCAAAGCAGGTCCAGCAGTCGACACATTTATTCCATTGCCCACATTTAGAAAAAGCACATCAGTAGTGGTTTCAGCACATTCTTCATTTCCCCCTGCAGTTCCTGATTTTATTTCATAAGCTTATTTAGAATGGAAAAAGTATGCTTAATCTCTGTTAAATAGTGGACCGTGCAAATTTTCTAGGTGAGGGGTGGGGACACTGTAGCCCTCCAGATGTTGCTAGACTACAACTCCCATCCTCCCTGTCTACTGACCATGCAGGCTGGGGCTGATGGGAGCTGGACAATGCCTTATTTATTATGTATTTATTATTTAATGTGTATCCCGCCCTTCCTCCCAGCAGGAGCCCAGGGTGGCAAACAAAGCGCTAAAAACACTTTAAAACATCATAAAAACAGATCTTAAAATACATTAAAACAAAACAGCGTTAAAAACATTTTAAAAAAACAACTTTAAAAAAGGGTTAAAAACATTATTAAAAAAACATATTAAACAATTCTAACACAGACGCAGACTGGGATAGGTCTCAACCTAAAAGGCTTGTTGAAAGAGAAAAGTCTTCAAAAGGCGCCGAAAAGAAAGCAGAGTCTTCAGGGCCACAAGTTCCCCACCCATGTTCTAGGACAAAGATAACAAAAAGATCTTGAGCAGCATCACCCTAACTAAGTTTATGGAAAAATAAGTCCTGTTGAATTTAGTTGAACTTGCTGCTTAGTAAATATACATAGAGTACAGGCTTATTCTGGCTGTGTGACAAACATGAAATACAGTTTTGCTATTGATTTCAGTAATGTGAGATCAGCTTGATAGCACATCATTCTTTACTAAGGGCTTATCCAAACGGAGCGGGATAATCCACCGTTTCCATATCCGGTTTGTCAGCTGATAGTCCTCACTTTTCGCCTTTTTGTTCGCTGTTTCCCAATAAAAAAAATGTCCCAATGAAATTCCCGATTTCAAACAGCAAATTGCATTTTTGCCGGTATTGGAAGGAGCAGATTTAACCCGTGAAAATGTGACACCATGCGACGTCATTTGGATGACCGAAAAATAATAAACACACATAGCGCGCGTGTCACACATTTTGCAGTCGTCTGGATGAGCCCTAAGTAGCTCAGGTGTAGAGCACATGCTTTGCATGCAGAACTTCCCAGGTTCAGTGCCTGGCAGCTCTGGGTAGGGCTGGGGGAAATTCCAGTCTGAAACTCAGTCAGTGTATATACTGAGGCAGATGGATCAATGGACTGACCTGGTACGATGTAGCCTCTTTAATTCCTATGAAAACAATTAGGGGGCTTGAATAGATGCACCAAGGTTTTAGATCTTTGAATGAGAGATACAGGAAGTACAAAAGCCACACCCAGTATCACTTGTGAAGAAAAGACTCTGAAGCTACTCTTTATGGAATATTCCTTACATGGGTGTAGTTTGCATAGAACTGTAGTCACTGAATGAACACAGTGAGACTTACTTCTGAATAAATATGCATCAGATCAAGCTGCAATTCTATACCCACTTACCTGGAAGTAAGCCCCATTGAATTCAATGCGATTTAACTCTAAGAAGACATTAATAAGATTGTGCTGTTAATTAGAAAATGTTATGAAACTCACAAATCCCCTTCTCAAAATTCTTGCTCTGGAATAAGAGAGGTAGAATTTGAGTATATTATTACAAGGCCACTAGTTATCCATTCCTCACCTCTCAGGTAGGGTTGCCAGGCTCAGGGCCTGAGAATGATTCTGTATCTTTAAGAGAAGAGAAAATTCAGCCAAGTGCAGGTTTTCTTGCAACACTATAATCGGAAAACCACAAGGTGAAATTTTCCCTTCCCCCTGCACAACTGTTAAAGATACAGAAGACCTCTTGGTTGCCAGGCCCAGCCTCCAAAAGGTCTTCTGTATCTTTAAAAGTTGTGCAGGGGGAAGAGAGAATTCCACCTTGTGGTTTTTCCCATTGTGCGTACAGGTGTTGATGCAAATGTGAACATGAAGCTCCATTCAAGGAGAGGCTGTCCCATTCTCTTCTGTTGTCACTAAAGAAATGGGACAATCCATCTGACACAGAGCTCTATGAGCACAATGAAGACCCCACATATCTCTCTGAGGTGCTGGATCAGTGGCTTCTAAGGGTGTGTGTGCACGGGTGTAGCTGGAGTCCAACCATATCTGGAAGGCCACAGGTTCCCCATCCCACCCCTGCTCTAAGCTTCTCCCAACTGCAGGGCAACCTGGAAGTACTCTGCTCCACTATACACACACATACACAAAGAGAGAGAGAGAAAGAGAAAGAGAGAAATATAAAATTGGCAACCTTTATAGGAGAACACCAAATTAAACATGTCATGTTGACAAAATCTCCTAATGCAAATTGGTCAACTACTTTATGTAATCCTGATGACAGATTAATGTTTCATACACACTTTAAAATGAATGGGTTACTGGGAACCTGATAATCTTAAAAAAGAGAAATTACTCTAGAACTACAGTATTTCATAAAAGACTTAACTAAAATCAATATTTATGTTTAAAGCAGTTGGCTTGTCTCATAAAGTAATTACTTTTTAATTTTTAATGCAAAAGCCAAATGCCCCATTAGTGAAAGCACCAGTACACAATAATCCCTTCACTACTGCTTTTAACTTTGCTTTATGGGGGGAAAATGAACTTCACCGTTCCACTTAAGATTTCTGTAGTATAGTGGCCAAAGATAAATTAAAAGTAATTAACATGAATAATTACAGGACGAGCATGGGCTCCTCAACATAATAGACTCTACAGCAGGAGCAGGGAACTTCAGGTCCAGGGACAAATGCAACCCTCCAGGTCTCTCTGCCTGGCCCTTGGGATTCTCCCAGGCCGCATCCCTCACCAGCCCTGCTCTGCACCCTTAAGTACTTAGGTCTGGTTGGAATACATCCTTGAACTGCGATAATGCCTCTTGCTTCCCTGGATGGAGAGAGGTGCGCAGAGCTTGGAAAAGTTACTTTTTTTGAACTACAACTCCCATCAGCCCAATCCAGTGGCCATGCTGGCTGGGGCTGATGGGAGTTGTAGTTCAAAACTGTAACTTTTCCAAGCTCTGTGGTGCGTACAGAAACTTTGCATGGCTGAAGCACGGAATGTAGCCCACTGTACAAAGGCTATGAGCCGCATCTGCTGTTCTGCCCACTTTTGCCTCTAGCCCCATCCACCACTGCCTTATCACTCATATACCCACTCTGTGGCCTGCAGGAGAGCTTTCACACAGAAGAGAGCCAGGATCTCTTCTCGATATCCCAGAGTGCAGGACACAGAATAATGGGCTCAAGTTACAGGGATTTCGGCTGAACATCAGGAAAAACTTCCTAACTGTTAGAGCAGTACAACCAATTACCTAGGGAGGTCTCTAACACTGGAGGCATTCAAGATGCAGCTGGACAGCCACCTGTTGGGTGTGCTTTACGTTGGATTCCTGCATTGAGCAGGGGGTTGGACTTGATGGCCTTATAGGCCCCTTCCAACCCTACTATTTTATTATTGTTTTTCAAGTTTTAAAAGAAAGCCTGCTCCTTAGTAACTCAAAACAGGGCTTTTAGTGTGGGCTGCCCGTTCTGTGAAACAGCATTACTGTCAAGATATCTCAGCAAGCACCCACAATCTGCACTTTTCAGAAACAATTGAAGACTTTTTTATTCTGACAAACCTCAGCTGGATGAACAGGTCTCTGCCATGGGTGTCTACTTGGGATTGTTTTTTACCTGCTGCTATTTTCTGTATTGTTTTAAACTGTGTTTTAGCGGATTTTATTGCATTTTGTACATTGTCTTGAGACGTGTGTGGAAGGCAATTACATACATATTTTATTATAATTATTATTTATTAAATTTATATCCCACCCTTCCTTCCAGAAGGAGCCCACGGCAGCAAACAGAAACACTAAAAACACTCTAAAGTATCTTAAAAACAGACTTTAAAATATATTAAAGCAAAACATATTTAAAAACATCTTTTACAAAAAGCTTTAAAAATATCTTAAAAAGCAATTCCAACAGAGACGCAGACTAGGATAAGGTCTCTACTTAAAAGGCTTGTTGAAAGAGGAAGGTGCTATACTAATATTAATAGTAGTATAGTAATGCTAATACTAATAACGCTCCAGGAAGGTCACCCATGAGGGAATGTGGCCCTCAGGCTGAGAAAGACTCCCCATCCTTGCCCTACATGGTAGTACGAATTTTGAACTCATGTAACCTTCATGGGTGTAGAACATCTAACTATGGATCACTCATATGACACTCTACACATGGAGGACAGGACTTGATGACAATATTCATTTTTGCATGCAACAGTATACAAAAACTATATGACAGGGGACTGTGTGAAACTAGCTCTCTATTATCTGAAGTCCCGCCTGCACTTCTGCAGGAGAGCATAGTCTACATTTCTTTCACTATGTACTTTCATCAGGATGGTTAAGCTATAGAGATGTAAACACAAACCACTTAAACTGAAATCCATTTTGGGCACAGTGATGCCAATGGAATACAAATTGGCTACAATCAGAGCAATTGTGGTGTAATTGGTTTGTGGACTGAAACTATAGAGCTGCTTGTGCTGACACAGCTATCTCATCTTAACAGGACCAGACTCTGGAGGGGGGGGGACAGATATAATATTTTAATACAGGTAGAAGTGGTATGAGCACATATTCACAATAGCCCCCTTCATATGCAAGAGGCATTACTGGGGAGCCAAGCTGTGCTCCTGGCCTGCCCTGTCATTGGGTACACTTCCTGGCCCTGCCTCCAGATGTGCACATCAGTAGGGTTGCCTGACATGTCTCCACCTGAACAAAGAAAAAGGACCATGCACAAGCAGCAGTCCCTCAAGTCATGTGAGGGCTTCACCTCTGCAGTTGGATGTACTATTGTTCAGCATACAGCTGGAAGGCTCCTATCAAGTGGGTGGCGGGCAGTATGCTTCACATGGTGAAATGAGCTAATATTATATGAGTGAGGGAAGGCAGAGAACTTAATCATCCATATATTGGAAGGTGGAGCAACTTTGTTACGTATTGGTGCAATAACAATGACCCAGCCATATGTATTATTGCAGACACGTTGAAGAACAAGAATTGGTATATTTATGTTTTCCTGTTCAAAGATTGGCTTCAGTTTTGTTTGTTTATTACATATAGCTTTTCATGTGATCGAATCAAACAAATAAGAATAAAGATCCAGCAGCACGGGGATGTATGGGGGGTCTCTGTGTGTAGGGGAATTGTCCCATTTCTTCACTGGCAACAGAAACAGAATGAGACAGCCCCTGCTTGCATGGGGTTTCATGTTTGCATTTGCAGCAACAGCTGATAGGTGAGGAATAGACAGCTGTAGGCATTGTTATAAAAAGCATGGTCCGGCTAAAAGCCTGAGTTGGAAGCTTGCATTGCATAAGGCCTAAGCAGTAAGCATCACATAGTTCTAGTTGGTCTATTGCTGTTGAGAAGATTCCTTGCTTTGCTGGTTGGCACCCTGTAGTTCCCAGATTTATTTGTTGATTCAGTGTATATATATCCCACCCTTCCTCTCAAAGGAGACTAGGATAGCCAACAAACAAGTGATAAAACAATTAAAACCTCTAAAAGCAATTCCAGTACAGATGCAGACTGGAACAAGATCTCTGCTGGAAGAGGAAAGTCTTCAGTATGCTCTGAAAAAAACAACAGAGAGAAAAACCTGATAGAAAGAGAGGGCACAGCCTGATGTGGCTGATGTACATAGCCTGAAAATTCCTATTTGACATCCCTCAGGTTCAGGAGCAGCTGTGATTCAGAATGGAGAAGAAGATAGTCATCATAACCAGCAGAGATGTCACCGAGACTTCTATTTCTGGGCTCCAAAATACAATGTTGTTATTGAGGGCTCATAATGTTCACCTCAAATCTGAGCCAGAGAAGAATCTCCCTAACCCATCTTCCAAGTCTCCTCTCCCTCTTTCCTAACCCCTCCCCAGTTCATCTGGCCGCATTGTGCCAGCAGTCCTTGAGAAAATGACATTTCGTGTGGACTACTTATGTTTTGCATGCAATGTAGGGGAGCATCAGTTGCTGAAGGTTCAAGAGGGCACACAGAAAGCTGCCTTATACTGAGTCAGACCATTGGTCCATTTAGCACAGGATCATCTACACTGACAGGCAGCAGCTCTCTAGGGTTTCAGGCAGGGAACTTCCAGCCCTACCTGGAGATGCAGGGGATTGAACCTGGGATCTTCTGCATTCAAAGCAGATGCTCTGCCACTGAGCTGCGGCCCTTCTATCCCACCTCTGCTTGCTGCTGTCAGAGCACCAGCAGCAGCCAAATAAGTGGATGGGAGACAAGACAGAGAGGCTTTTTAAGAATGGGGGAAGAGGGTGAGTTCAATCTGAATTTGGACTGACTCAGAAATAAGTCAGGGAACTATTTCCTGATTTTTTGAGAAATAGCTCCACTTATTTCTTTCTGAGCCAATCCATTTTGAGATGGGAGAGTTTGCCCTTTCGCTAGTTACCAGTACTGTAAATCAGCCTTTAGATTTTCTAAAACAAGATCCTCCCAGAAGCCTAAGCCAGGAGAATAAAAGCAAAATACAGTTGGCTTACAAGATATCCTAGCAGCAGGAAGGCTGATTGTTATGGCCTTGAGATAGCAGGGTTTGCTGTTTCAATCAAGTACAAGGAAAGGAAAGCACAATCTGTGTAACATGACACTGTCTGTAACCTTTTCAGACTACACACTTGAAAAACAAATATATGCATTATAAAAAGCTTTTGAATCAGGTGCAAAGAAAGACACAGGTGACCACAAATCCTGAAGAAACATCTGTTGCAAAATAAAATGAAGAGGCGGAAGAAATGGAAGGAGGGTGTTATTTATTTATTTAAAAACCCTAAAGTAATATTTAATGCATCATCAACAGACTTTCAGTCATGCAGTAAAACATGGAGCTCTTTTTAATCATCTGAACAGAAATTTAATATCTTTGAATCTGCTAAGCAATGCAACTTGTGCAAGCAACCAGATACACAAAGCTCTGGGTATTTGTTCTGCTTTTGTTGCTGCAGAACATATATGTTGTTCATATATGAGGGGCACCTAATTGAGGTTATCTCCTAGGATCCCTCTGATATGTAAGATCAAATATGGCCATCATGACTAGTAGCCATTGATCACCTGACCTTCCATGAATTTGCTTAATCCTCTTTTGAAGCTGTCCAGGTTGGCAGCTATCACTACATCTGTGGTAAAGAATTCTATAGTCTAACTATGCGCTGAGTAAAGACGTACTTCCTTTTGTCTATCCTGAATCTCCCACTATTCAACTTCATTGGATAACCCCAGGTTCTAGTATTATGAGAAAGGGAGAAAAACTTCTGCCTCTCCATTTTGTCCATGCCATGTACAATTTTATACATATTGTCCCCCTTTACTTGCCTTTTTTTAAAACTAAAAGACCCCAAATATTGTAACCTTTCCTCGTAAGGGAGTTGCTCCAGTCCTATTGTCATTTTGGTTGCTCTTTTCCTTGCTTTACCAATCCTCCAGTGGCAAGCTGCCTTTACTAGTAAATGAATAAATTTTAAGTGTCTGCCGATGACAAATGAGTCAGATGAGCCATTCACCACAAGTAGGGAGAAGTCACCCTCATCATGGAAACAAAAGCAGCCAACGTGAGCAGGCTGGTCCATTGCACCACCAGTCCTCATTTTTCCATCACCATCTAATGATACAAAGATTCCCAGCTAGGTTGCCGAAGTGTTTGATTATATGAACAATGATAATGTTTTGTGGCTGTCATAAAGCTCAAAAGAAATAATGCATATGTCCCATACAAGGCATAAAAAGTTATTCTTTTAACATGAATAGCTTACCATTGTACGATTACCCTCTTGATCACCTATTCCATTCGTTGAATGAATATATGATGCCTTGCTTTCTTTCAAGAAGGCAGGTGCAAGTTGAAGGAGAGAGCCTGCCGATGAAGATGATGAATTGCTTTCGGATGCTAAGGGCCAACGCTTAACATGAATGCAGTACAGCTAGGAATCAAAATGGTCTCACAGGCAGGAGAAACAATTTCTTTTCATCTGTATTAAAAGGGGGGAAATCAAAGAAATTCAAAATCCGACACTCCCAAATTTCCATTTAAAAAAACACTGTATTGTTATTTTGAACATGAATATTTAAGCAACCCTCTTTCTGACTTTTCTGAAAATTCTTATTTACAGAGTGGGTTTGCACTGGTATGGCTTTATCCAGAACTTTTCATCTCAAGTTTTGTACAGCCCTATATTTATTTCTTTATTTATTATTTGATTTATATCCCGCCCTTTCTGCCAGCAGGAGCCCAGGGCGGCATTTACATTAGCACAGCCAACAAGCCAGTGGCTGAAAGGGAGGATGGGTCTATGCTTCCCCACAGAAATCAAAGCATGATGTACTTTTTTTGTTTTTGCATGGTTCTATAGAAGGAGCTCACTGTCATGTTCCTGAGCTTGGATTCCCCTTCTTCAGAAACGAAGTCGAAGACTTGGACCTCAGAAGGACCAGCCCCAGAAACACTTCCAGAAGACAAGCTTGTGATGTCAGACAAGCTTCTGTCCAAAAGATGCCGCATTGTCATCCTCTGACTCAGAGGAGTCCCTCACAGAACCCCCAATGCAACCAGAGTCTACCTCCCTCCTCCGGCAGGAAAAGACTGCTAGAGCTGGCTGAGCCCCTTTAACTGAAAAGACACCTTTCAGTGAAAGCTGACCTTGCAAATGCACCTATATAAGGCTCAGACTAAGCATGCTGAAGCAGCATCAGATCTTGGCTTGCCTATATTCAGCCGGAATCCTGCACAAGGCAGTTTTGCCTGCCTTCTGTGGTCAGTGGTTGCATCCAAACATGCACATTCTCATTTTTGTTTGAGAAAGGGTCCCCTTCTATAAACTGGAGCACATGTTGAGGGTTCTGGAGTCTTTGGGGGGAGGGGTGGCACCAGGCCTGTAGCCAGCTTTCCTTGTTAGGTTGGGCAGTCACATTTCTAGGTTGGGCATTGAGAGGTGCATAGCACCAGCCAATCCCTTGCTCCTCACTGGTGGAGAGGATGGGTCAGGCCAAGGGAAGGGAAAGGCAATGACCTTCCCTGGCACTTCTCCATCCAGAGAGTGTGTTAACTTACATGAATGAACTCTAATACATTGAATTGCCTTTTTCTGAGAGATCTCCAGGAATACCAGACTCAAAAGCTTGACTTTGCTTATAGCTACAGTCCCCTTCCACCTGTGACCTGTCCCTGTGTTCTGCTTCTTCATGAACTGAACTATTTTGGTAAAGACAGTGAGCTCCTGAACTTGGCTTTGATGCCGCATTTGGTATCTGTTTTAGATTCCAGCCGCCCATACTAAACTTGTCCATACTAGAAGTTTGTTTTGTTGTTGTTATGTGCCTTCAAGTCGATTACGACTTATGGTGACCCTATGAATCAGCAACCTCCAAGAGCATCTGTCATACTAGAAGTTTAGGGAAGGGCAAAGAGAAAATAAATACTATAGGGTGTGCTTGTTAACTCTTCCTTAAAATACCCTGCTTCTAGTCTTGCTCCAGACCTTTAGATTTTTCTTCCTATTGAACAATATTTATTTATTTATTATTTGATTTATATAAATTATATTTATATCTCACCCTTCCTCCCAGCAGGAGCCCAGGGAAACTTTTAAACTGGCTGCTATATAAAGGAAGAACTCAGCAATTGGAAATTAATTGTGGAAATCAGTTGGATTTTTTTATTTTACTGGGTTGATTTTTTTACTGGGTTGATTTTTCTATGCCTCATGCTAAGCTGCTCGCATTGGGAAAATCAGAAATTAGGTCTGAGTTACAGCTTAGGTGGTTCAGCCAGCCAGCTAGCTAACTGTAGTGTACACAGCAATATTCCATTCCTCTAGGGCTGTTGTTATCCTTTGCTGTCAAGTAATCAAGAAAAATAAGAAAAAAATAGCCACTATGATTGCAAGTATACTCTGTATAGTGAGTATTTAAAAAAAAATAAAGGGTAGCCATTTTTTCAGATGGTTATCTATTTATTTTATCCTTTAGCAATAAGCACCCAATCCTGCTCTGCTTGTCATAAATAACTGCAGAATAAACAAATTATTACTTCTTACTGCAGGCAAAAAAAAATGTTTCTTCATTGCTGGCTGGATAGACAGCACAACTGAAAACGAAAATGAAAGCTCCCAGCAAAGGAAAGTCCAAGGGGTGGAGTCTAACTCTAGCCCATATAATACAAAGTTCTAAGACTTAACTCTTGAAGGTTCATGTCCCTATACTGGCTATTTTTTTCAGGATTGCTTAAGTAATTATAGAGTGATTGCGATAAAGAAAAATCCATCATCAGTCAGGGAAGTCTTGAGTGAGTGGACTTTGGGAGACAATTCCAGATGAGGCTTTTGTTGTTCACTTGCCCTGCCTTATTCACTGAATTTTTCAGAGGGTCCTATTCCTATTATGAGAGCCAGTGTGGTGTAGTGGTTAAGGTGTTGGACTACGACCTGAGAGACCAGGGTTCGAATCCCCACACAGTCATGAAGCTCACAGGGTGACCTTGGGCCAGTCACTGCCTCTCAGCCTCAGAGGAAGGCAATGGTAAACCCCCTCTGAATACCGCTTACCATGAAAACCCTATTCATAAGGTCGCCATAAATCAGAAATGACTTGAAAGCAGTCCACTTACTTACTTAGCTGAAAGCTGTTTCCAAGTGGCCCAAGTCAAACATAATCTGAATAAGTTGCTGCTGACCTGGGGTCTCTCGCTGGGCCTGGGGAAACTGCTCCCTTACTCATTGTCCTGCCATTTTGCCCCTTCAAGGAATACTGGTTAATTCCATGAAAATGTCAACCTACAGACCCATTTTTCATGTCCATGTATCATTAACGTGTTCTACATCATTTTACAGATATTTTCTCCAAAATTTCATTATCTAGCAACAGTTTTTCACCGTGACATTTTACACACGAGTAAAACAACCAGAAGTGTGGCATGCAAGATGATTCAGTGTCTCTGTTTCCCCCCCTAATCTTCCATTAAAGAGCTCTCCAAGAAAACATATACTAGATTAACGACCCTTTATTGTATTGATAAAGTTTAGGTTTCTCATTTGGTAAACTACAAAGACATTTTATGTTAGGAACAAAGTGAGATGAGCTTAGGACAATAAAACTTGGTTGAGCATGTTATATTGATCACAAAAACACATACTCCCTCCCCAATAAATGAAAAGAAAAATCTAAGTTTTCACTTTTTTCTCTTCTTTGAGTTTGTTAGCATTAAGAAAATGTGATGAGATGTTCCTGAAATGTATTTTACATGCAACAATTCTTGTGACCATCATAACACCACAATGTGCAATTTACGTAGCACAAATATATTCCTATGTGTGTCATTTCAATCCTTTTTTAGGACTGTCATAATTCCTTCCCCAAGAATGTAATAACTGTTAGGCCTAATAGGTGTACAATACCATAAATGTTGCAATGCTTTGCAGTCAAAGAAGAGAGGTCTCTTGTGGATCAGGATCTGGCTAAGTAAAGGGAAGCAGAGGGCAGGAATAAATGGACAGTTCTTCTAATGGAGGGATGTAGAAAGTGGAGTCCACCAAGGACTAGTATTGGACTTGTGATTTGTTACTTGTTCACAAGCAATCTAGAGTTAGGAGTGAGCAGTGAGGCGGCCAAGTTTGTTGATAATACTCAATGGTTCAGGGATGTTAAAACAAAAAGGAATTGTGGAAAAGCTCCAAAAGGACCTCTCTAAGCTGAGTGAATGAGTGGCAAAATGGCAGATGCAGTTCAATGGAAACAAGTGTAAAGTGGTGCTCGGGCAGGGAAGGATATAAGTCAAACGTGTAGGTCAGTAGGCAAGCAGGCAGGCATGAAGTTGGGTTTTAAAAGGCAGCTATAGGGGGGCAGGGGCTGAGCCAGGTGTACTCTAGTGAGACAAGTTGCACAGACAGGTGAGTAAGTTCTGCTTAGTAGGTAGAATAGAGATTGGCCTTTGGATTCATCTGACATAATCAGGTGATAGGGCCAGTAGCGTGGCCTACTACTGAAGCTTAAAACTCAGCCAGCCAGGCTTGTGGTTGTGAAAGAGTGCTGTCGGCACAAGCAGTAACTAAGATAGCAGAGCCAGGCTGCTGAGAGCCCTGGTTTGAGTACAGCATGCCCAGTTGTGGGGAAAACACAAAGCAAGGTTATTTGCAAGATTGCACTATATGGTAAGTTGCTACCATGATGCAGAACACTATTTCTCTCCTGGACATCTGCAATTAAAAAAAACCAGATGAATGCAGCTGTATATAGAAATAGCTTGTCTGTCAGTGTTATACAAGTCTTGTGTCTTTCTTACTCCCATTTTCAAAATGCAAGTAGGAAAAAGAAACATTGCAAATGGTCCTGAATAAAGATCTAATTTCATCATTAACCCCGTCTCAGGAACCAGCTTCCATAAAAAGGGGCTGCAGAAGTTCATCCCCTCACCAAGCAATGAATTCCATTCTGTTCTTGACCTTCATGCTGAAATCTCCAACTCAAAAAAAGATGGCTATTTGAACACTAATCACGGGGCTATTATTTATCTCCCTTTCATTTCCTAACTATTATGTCACCCATAGGGACAATACATGGAAAATTAGTGAAGAGTATTAGTGATCTTTTTTAAAATCTAAGTAAGGGAGGCCTGTCAAAAGCATTCAATGTCAGGCCAAGACCCACTTAATCCCCACAGTAAGGGAGTAAGTGGGGTTTTAAGTGGTGCAGAGGCCCATATGTGGGCTCTTTTGCAATTGCATGAATTTCACCTAATAAGATATAACAACAGCTAACATATTATGATAATGGGTCCTTGGAGCATTTTGAAAAGGACAGGAAAGTGATCAGAGACATTTTAACATTCATCCCCCCCCCAAAAAAAAACAGCTAACAGATCACATTTGGGCAAATTGAAAGCAATTGGAAGATTTCATTTTGAAATATTTTGATGAAGTATCCTATGGTGCTATTAAACATTTCAGAGTTTCAGAAAATCACCTCCAAAAATTATTTCAGTTTTGACTATCTGGTCTCAGTGATTTCAATAAGAACTAAGTTCAAGTAACTGATTCTGGATCTAATCCTATATTTGAAAATTACTTTCACTAGTGACATCACACCAGAGGCAAAACTTGAACCAAGGATTTCCTGGTTCTTAGCCACTCTTGTACCCTAGCTTACTAGAATATTCTGTGGTTGGTGTTTCATTGGAAAGTAGCTATGGGCTGCTTCACATATAGGAAAAAATGTTCATGTGTAAATAAAATACATTTTATTTATTATTACATTTATATCCAACCTTTCCTCCAAAGAGCTCAAGGAGGCATACCAACATGGTTTTCTCCCACCTGATTTTATCCTCACAACAACCCTGTGAGGTAGGTTAGGCTGAAAGACTGACTGGCCCAAAATTCCCCAGTGAGCTTAATGGCCAGGCAGGGGTTTGCACCTCTGCCTCCCAGGTCCTAGTTCAACACTCTACTATACCACACTGGCTCTGTTTGCAGAGTGTTCCCAAAAGAGTAATTGTGACAAAATAGATGGTGTGAACAAGTTTGCTAGTTTCATTTTTGTACACAGTTGTTATCCTCCTGAAAGGAAACTGCGATGTATGAAGCAGCCCTGACCGCAAGGGTATTTGATCGAAGTCACATATGATATAGTCTTATTAAATAAAATGACACTTAAATTGGCCTCTTTGTCTGACATTTGTAGTATTATCTGCAGAGCATAGCTAGCCAATATAGGATGAAATAAAATTGCTAGTAAGTAGTAAGCAAACCTAATGGGACTTCATCTGAAGCGTCTAGCTGATCCTGGGGAAAAGATGGTTGAATCCCTAGAAGTTCATTGACTATCACTGAAGTCCTTGTGCTAAGATTAGATTCTGTGATTTGATATCATCTGATTTATCTGAGAAAATCAAAACACACAGGAAGTCAGTTTGCAAATTTAGGAATCTTTAATTAAAAACAAAAGCTTGAACCTGGCACTTTTCACATGCAGAACATGTGCCCTATTACTAAGCTGTGGGCTCTGCCCTAAGACTGGCACATGCACCGTCCCATAGGAAAGCCTTCTTCAAAAAAAATGGATTTTTTTTGTTTTAGATGCCCAAATCCTCTCCCTCTCCCAGAAATAACTTACTAAACTTTAAACTTCCTTTGAATTTCCTATTGACAAATCCTCCTTCCACCTCTAAAAAAAATCACCCTAATTTTCTTTTCTAAAATTAAATTCTATAGCAACACTGTCTTCAAGCTTATGAGATGGCTTTGGATACCCTATAGCAAACCTAACACTGGGCTGCAGCCACACACTAATCTGTGCTTCTCTTTTCTCCCAAGACGTAAAACATTGTGCAATGTCTGGTGGGTTTCTTTCTGCTTTTCATCACCATAATCCACCCTGGAGGCAGAACGGCCAGTACCAAACCTAGTAAACAAACATCATAATCTTGGCTGCTGCCTTCTATCTTTTCAGTTTAAAATTCTGCACAGTGATCATTTTCTACACAGCAGCTCCTCCCCTTGTAGTATTTCCCTGACCATTGAGGAGAAGACTCCTACAGGACATGCTCAGAGGATTGACCGTAGTATGAGCAGAGCCATCATCACCTCCAGCATTAGCCATCCTCTCATTTACTTTGCTGGCCCACGCTGCCATTAACACGATGCCAATCTTAACAGTAGGTCCTGAGTTTTTGGAGGAGAAGGTATGGAGTTCTATTTCCATTGACAACCGTGAAGCCTATATGGCTTGGCTCAAGAGAATAGCTGACAACCATGAAGTTCATCCAGCCAGTGAATTGTTACAGTCGAAAATTTTATGAAGCATCAGCAGGCTGTGAAAAATCTTGGATGATATGGTTAACAACTGTGCAACAAAAGGAGGATGCTTTGGGGTGCAGAAATAAAGAAAAGCCTACCCGGGGGGGGGGGGAATCCAGCAGTTGCTCACCTTATAACAACATTTTTTTGCCATGCATATTTCAAAACTCTTGATGTGAAAGTGACATTGGGTCCCCGCAAGGAACTGCAACTATTTAATTGCCCAAAACGATTAAGAAGGAAAGATGTTCCTGAGAAACTGTGGGTTATTGGATATGAATCAGTCCAGGTGCAACTGTCATGGGTTCCTAAATAGTATTTCTCCTGAGATTAACCTGCTTCTCTCTAGGACAGATCATTTTATAATAGCAGTAACTAATAATAATGGAGTGTTTGTCTCAGTAATCCTTACAACAACCCTGTAATGTGGGACATTACAGTCCCTCTACTGCAGATGAGGAGGAGGGCTGAGTCTGAAAAAGCATGTTGGATAGCTAAGGCCAACTAGTCAGTTCATGACAAAGCGAACATAGGATTTGGGAATTCCTGGTTTATGGTTCAGTCGCTATACTACACTGCACAATCTCTCTAGTTAAGAAATTAGCTATTACACAAAAATAATCATCTCTGCAATCCTACCATTGTTGAACACAATGGGACTTAGTTCTGAGTAAATGTACACAGAACTGGGCTATGTCTATTCACTAATAGTCAAAAAACCCTTGCAATTTAAGAACATAGCGATAGCCAGTAGATATTTCT
Organism: Rhineura floridana; assembly: GCF_030035675.1. Lineage (NCBI taxonomy): Eukaryota > Metazoa > Chordata > Lepidosauria > Squamata > Rhineuridae > Rhineura > Rhineura floridana. Next base: position 35,618,674 of record NC_084487.1, read on the forward strand.
ATCAAACTTTAAAAAGCAGGGAAATTGGGCAGCTATAGTTAATGCACCAGGGGAGCAAGAGACCTGACCTCCTCTCTGAGATATTGCACTGCCCTACAAATTTATAAAAATACAATTTGGGTTGGTCTTTCACAGTCCAATCCACTTCCTGTGTAGCTTGGAAGAAGGGAGGAGAGGGAAGGAGGAAGGGAGGGAAGAGAAGGAGGGGGAGAGAAGGAGTGGGGAATAAAGGACAGGGGCGGGGCAGGAGGGAGAGGATAAGAGGGTAGGATAGGTTTGATCATTTTCATGCTTATTGAGTTCAATGGGATTTACTCCTGTGCAATCATGCCTAGGTCAAGGGAAACTGACTGGGGGAGGAGTGGGGAGGGGCAGGGAGGGCGAGGAGGGGAAAGGGGAAGGAGAGAGGAGGGATAGGGGGCAGGGAGGAAGGTGGAAGGGAGAGGGGGGAGATTGGGTGGTGGGCACTGGGCAAAGGGAAAGCTCGTTACCTTTCCAAAAGGATAACATTAACAGTGTCATTATTTGGGGGGCTTTCCCCACCTTTTTATTCTACAACAGACATGTGTAGTCTCGCACCCAAATTTAAACCAAAGCTGTCCCTGGCCACATCCCCACTGAACATTTATTCCACTTTAAATAGTCATAGCTTCTGCCAAAGAATCCTGGGAAGTGTAGTTTGTGATGTGATGGTCGAGAGCCAAGCAGGGAGGGGGAGGATAGACGAGGACAACACAGAGGATGAGGACTTGGACTGGGAACCTGGGGAGGGGGCCGATAGCAGGATGGACTCACAGGGCACCCCAACCCCCATCTTGGACAGCTCAGCCCCCTCAGCTCCTAACCCCCCTGTGGAAGTGCCGCCACTGCTGCCAGAGATTCATCCTTGCACGTCAGATGTTTCCCAGCCAAGCACTGCCCAGCTTCTCCCGCCCAAACTGTCAGCTAGTAGGCCCCTTTGTTGAAGACAGAAGCTGTGATCAAACCATATTTGCCCCATGTTCAGAGGCATTTGAGAAGGGAAGTTCAACAGACTGAGCTGAGGAGCCTGCATGTGCGCGCAAGGTCCAAGCCTACTTAAGGGGATTCAGGGGGGAAACCCAGTTGCTGAATCAATGTCTTAGAGTCATGTGATGCCCCCATAAATGTTGTACAGTAATTATGGTAGGTGTCAGTTTTGTAGCATAAATGTGGTATAAGTAGAGTGTGTGAGAGGGGTGAGTACATAGGCTGGAATGTTGAGGAATGCTGAGTTGTGATTGGCTGAGCATCTGGGTGATTGAAGGTATAAATGAGAGAATGACAGTTGGAGAATGGTTGGTTGTTGTTGGTTCTGGGTTTTGGAGAGGTGGATTTGTGTTTAGGTGGGTAGTGAGGCAGGTTTTAGGACTAAGGTATATAAAGAGAAAACTATTATATGTAACCACACACATATTGACTGAACTAAAAGTAACCCTGCTTATTCCTTGTGTTAATAAATAAATAGTATTGGTTTAACAACACACCTGATCCTTGGCTAGGATATCACAGACCAGAAGGGTGGGCAGAGCAAATACCAAAGCTGGGAACAGTATCAATGATAGCAGCGGTGAAGGGATAGTGTAACAGCAGCAGGTATCCAAAAGCAACCCAGGGCTGTAATCTTAAAGGCAGAATGATACAGCGGGATTGTGGCCTGTAAGGGCACCCAGACACTACATAGCAATCTGAGGAGGAGACTAAGGCATAGTCTCAGGGCAGTATTGCATTACAGAGCATCAGGTGGTGGTGCCTAGTAGTGGGATCGTGAGAGACCTGTGCTGTGGCCAGTGTGAGAGATCCATTATAATAAACTTTAATAATAATAAACTTTAATTTATAAGCCGCCTATCTGGCCGATGGCCACTCTAGGCGGCGAACAATAAAACACGATAAAATACAATAATAAATATAGTCAGTACAGTACAATACAAAGTTTACAGTATGATAGATTTATCAACATTTTAGTTCAAGGCTGATTCACCTTAGAGGTCTCAAAGGTTGCAAAGGCCTGATTAAAAAGCCAAGTCTTCAGGCCCTGGCGAAATATATCCAGGGAAGGGGCATGACGAAGATCTATTGGGAGGGAGTTCCAGATCGAGGGGGCCGCCACAGAAAAAGCTCTCTCTCGAGTCCTCACCAAACTAGCCACTTCAGTTGGTGGGACTGAGAGAAGGCCCTGCGTGGCAGATCTTTTCGGGCGGCTCAATTTGTGACGGTGGAGGCGCTCCATCAGATATACTGGGCCGACACCATACAGGGCTTTAAAGGTTAATACCAACACCTTGAATTGAGCCCGGAAAGCAACTGGAAGCCAGTGTAGATTGTAGAGCACTGGAGTAATATGATCATAACGGCGGCTATTCGTAAGTAAACGAGCCGCCGTATGTTGTACCAGCTGTAATTTCCGGACTGTTTTCAAGGGTAACCCCACGTAGAGCGCATTGCAGTAATCTAAACAAGAGGTGACCAGAGCGTGTACTACGAGTGGGAGCTGATGTGCAGGAAGGTAGGGTTGCAGCCTTCGTATGAGACGCAATTGACCCCAAGCTGCTTGGCACACCGATGAAACCTGGGCCTCCATAGTCAGCCCGGAGTCAAGGATCACCCCAAGACTGCGGACCTGGTCTTTCAGGGGTAATCTTACCCCATTAAGTATCAGGTTGATGTTTCCCAACCTTCCCTTGTCTCCCACGAGCAGTACTTCAGTTTTATCAGGATTCAGCTTTAGCCTGTTTCTTCCCATCCATACACTCACGGATTCCAGGCACTTGGACATGGTTTCCACAGCCGACTCTAGTGAGGACTTAAATGAGAGGTAGAGCTGAGTGTCATCCGCATATTGGTGGCACTGCAGCCCAAACCTCCTGATGATGGCTCCCAGCAGCTTTACATAAATGTTAAATAGCATGGGAGAGAGGATAGAACCCTGTGGCACACCACAATTGAGAGGCCAAGGGTCTGAAACCACCTCTCCCAATGCCACCTGCTGTTGTCTATCGGAGAGAAAGGAACGGAACCAGTTTAATACTGTGCCTCCTATTCCTAATCCCTCCAGACGGTCCAGCAAGATACCGTGGTCGACGGTATCAAAAGCCGCTGAGAGATCCAGGAGGACAAGAAAGGTGAATTCTCCCCTATCTAATGCCCTCCTCATATCATCCACTAGAGCGACCAAGGCTGTTTCAGTTCCGTGTCCAGTCCTGAAACCCGATTGGTATGGATCTAAATAATCCGTTTCATCCAAATGCGCTGACAGCTGATTGGCCACCACTCGTTCAATGACCTTGCCCAGGAATGGTAGATTTGAAATTGGGTGAAAGTTGTTTAAGTCTTGGGGATCCAAGGAGGGCTTTTTCAAAATAGGTTTTATAATTGCCTCCTTGAGGGCTAATGGCAATACACCCTCATTCAAGGATGCATTTACCACCGCCTTGATCCCCTCGCCCAATTTCTCTTTACAGCTCATTAAGAGCCATGACGGGCAAGGATCAAAGAGACAGGTGGTAGGTTTCACAGTTGACAGTACCTTGTCCACATCATCAGAAGAAAGAGGCCGAAACCGATCCCATTTGATCACATTATGACTGGTCAACTCTGGTCCATTATCTGCATTCACGGTATGCGAAATCGAGCTTCTTAGATGCTCGATTTTATCAGCAAAGTGCTTTGCTAAACTGTCACAGGAGGCCTTTGAGAATTCCAAGGGTTCCTGAGCAACTGGACCGACCAGGCTTCGGACCACTTGGAATAACCTTCTGGGACAACACTCTGCCGACGCAATAGAGGCAGCAAAGTAATCTTTCTTTGTTGCCTTTATTGCCACATGATAGGCAGCTACTGCTGCTCTAACTTGTGTCCGGGCATCTTCGGAGCGGGACTTAGGCCACCGGTGTTCTAGTCGTCTCACCTCCTGCCTGAGAACACGCAACCGTGGTGTGTACCATGGTGCCGTCTGGGATCTTTCCAGGGGGAGAGGACATTTCGGAGCCACTTGGTCTAATGTCCTGGTGATCTTTGTATTCCATTCCATCACCAGGGTTTCGGCCGAGTGACCTTCAGCAGGTTCCAATACCCCCAGCGCATTCAGGAATCCTTCTGGCTCCATCAGGCGCCTGGGGCGGACCATTTTAATAGGTCCTGTGCCTTTGCAGAGGGTGTGTGGCATCGAGAAGTCTACATTTACCAGATGGTGGTCTGACCATTACACAGGGATAGAAGTAATAGTCCCTAACTTCAGAGCACTTTTCTCCTCCCCTAGGACAAATACAAGGTCGAGAGCATGACCGGCTACATGGGTGGGCTCAACATTACTAAGGTGCAGTTCCCAGGAAGTCATGGTTTCCAGGAAATCCCGAGGGGCCCCATTGAGAGTGGTCTCGGCATGCACGTTGAAGTCACCCACCACCAATAATTCTGGGAACATCATACGTACACCCGAGACCACCTCTAGCACCTCGGCCAGGGATTCTGCCGTGCAGCGAGGCGGGCGGTACACAAGCAGGATCCCTAAACTGCCCTTCGGGCCCAACCTCCAATACATGCAATCAACAAACTTGGTCCCAAGGAGAGGAGACCTGGCAAAAACCAAGGACTCCCGATAGATGACAGCCACTCCCCCTCCCCACCTTCCTTCCCTCGGCTGTTGTGCATAACGGAAACCTGGTGGGCACATTGCCTCTAAAATAGGTGTCGAGGCTTCGTCCAACCAGGTCTCCGTTATACATTCCAGGTCTGCAGATTCATGCAAGATCATATCATGGATGCAAGATGTTTTCTGTACCACAGACCTGGCATTACACAACAGCAAACAAAGGTTGGTTGGAATCCTGCATCTCCCAGTATTCTTCAGGTTTTGGGCAGACCTGGAACAAGGGATGGATATTATGCATCTATCCCTTGTTCCTCTATTCTGACACGGTCTGCCTCCAGCACCATACCATCGTCTGCCGCCCAATGTTTGTATGTATTGGCCCCCATCCCTTTTTATCACGTCCCCCCCTGATTTACGCATGCCCCTATCCCTAGACGCCGGGGAATTAAGTCAATTCTGAAACTGAATTGGGTCCAAATCTGGATCCAGAAACCTGTTTCATATAATTTCATCCAGCCCTATTGTCACATAGAATTAACTAATGTCAATTTATCCCTTCATCTAATCACTATAATGACTATAATAACTACTAAAATATAGGATGGGATGGAATTTAAAACATTAAATGACCCACACCTATGTTAATGAACAATAGATATCCAGATACAATATCTAGTCCAATCTAAATTCTAACCTTAATAATTATCCTCAACAATGGCAATAATAACAATAACAGCTATCTCTCATCCAACTAAGTCTACAATCCATTCATTCAATTTCACTTCTCTCATTCAATCATTCACCAAATGATTATGAGACCAGACCCTGAATAGGGGTCTGACAAGTCATGAGGTCATGCTTAGTCAGAGTTAGAGCAGTGCAAATTTCCTAGAAAGAGTAGTTAGATTAATGAGGTGAACTGCTTTGGATATATCTATTACTTTAATGAAAAGAAAAAAAAGTCACAGACGAGTCTGAGCCTGGTTTCCTTAACTTCAGGCAGGAGTGAAGGGGGCTGAGAGTTGTTAGGAGACTCCTATTCTCCAAACAGAGCTAAATCCCCAGAAATCTCTGTGAAGAGGGGCTGACTGTTAAATCACTCTGGCCACTGGAGCTGATGGGTATAGGGGTCTCCTAACAACTCAGCACCCTTCACAAACTACACTTTCCAGGATTCTTTGCGGGAAGCCATGAATTATTAAAGTGGAAAAATGTCTGGTGTGGGTGCAGCCCCGATTAGCCTAGCCAATCATCTGTGAGTCTGGCTTTTAGGACACTGACAGTTGGTTCTTACTGAGCATGCCTGCACTATCATAGACTCCAATGTTAATTTCTTAAATTAATTAGAAAACAGCCATGCATTTTTTAACTTTTAAACTGCAGGAGATGAAGGTCAGAGTATGGGGGAAGGTCAGTAAGAGGATTACAAGTCCTCTGTGAACATGGCTGAGTTTTTATTAATTTCAATAAATTATGAGATCACTGACAGAAAAAAAAGGCCAAAAGAGGTCTGGATTTTTTCCTCTTGTTTTACACTTTGAACTCTAGATTCTCTCTGAGTATTTTGTGTATCACCATGAAAACTTAGAGGGTTGTTAAGCAAGCATTCCTGAGTTCAGAACTATATGCTTTGTAAGATTTTGTTTTGAAATGAGCTTATGCGAAGAATCAGAATGGCACAGGGGGTATTTTCAATTTAACATGGCAGAATGTGAAAAATCTATGCTGGCTGTAGTATACAGCCACTCTCATGGCTGTATAATAAGGCTATAAGTCTGTCGTGAGTACATTTTGGCCCTAGACTACAGACACGATATTGCACAAATTGGGTGTTTGGAAGGGATGGGAGAGTCACTTTCCTGAACAACTGATCATCTCAAATGCTGGATTAGGAGACCTAGCGGCTAGATCAGGAGAGGAACAATATATATCACCTGTTTGCATGTGTGGCTCTTCATCCAACCAGAGATAACCTCCATAGCTGAATTGGAGTCATCTTTTTAAGTATTTCTGTGGCATATTATACCTTTTAGTTGCCATGTGTAAGTATTTAGCTGCATACACACCATGCATTTACAGCACATTTTCTCCAAAAGAATCCTGAGAACTGTAATTTGTTAAGGGTCTGGGAATTGTAGCTCGGGGGGACTACAGTTCCCAGAATTCAGGTTGGGAGGATGTGCTTTAAACGTATAGTGTGTACACAGCCATAGCCTAAAATTTGATAAAATGGCAACATTCATGTTTGAAAGTTGACACTCCCAGCTAAAGTTAATGATTGAAAACACACATATAGCAACTGCTGACAGAGATCTAAATGTGATAGTGTTCAGCGGTAAAGTCCAGTGTCTAAAGATATGTATTTTCAGACATTCACATTCGTCTGACTTTATCAAATTCAGCATTTATCAAATTGTACTGTAACATATACACCCTTGAGTTGCACTCATTTCCTCTTGGCTTATGATGAGGATGGCTAGTTATGCATTGCCAAAAGAGAAAGTATGCATCACGGAAAAAGAGGACACCAATTTGCATAATATTTGCATGTGGCAATTTAAATATATTCACAAATTTAGAAATAATTACTATAATTTAAATAGAAATGCAATATATCTCACCATAGACACTAAGTGACTCGTGTGCCTGCTCAGTCTGCTGGCCAGGTGTTGTTAACTGTTGATGGACAACTTCAAGGCCCCTGGACCAGCCTCAAATAGAGGACACTCTTCTATTTGGAAGGGCAGTCAGAGGACACATAGACATCCTACTTATGGTTCAGTTCAAGTTCTATGCTTTAAAACAGGGCCGACTTTGCTTATATTGTAAGGTTACCTACAAGACTGTCTACTCTCAACTTGATGTGCATGAAGCTTATGTAAGGAAGAATGCACTGTGCATAAGAACATGAGTCTGCTGCATCAGGCCAATGGCTCATCTACCCAACATCCTGTTCTCTCAGTGGCCAACCAGATGTATGTCATGTTCATTCTGAAAAATGATAAAAGATGGTGTCTTTGGAGAAAGTACATACTATGAAGTATTTAAGGCAGCTTCCTAACCCTAAAGTCTAACAATGATCAATGCTACAAGTTTGTAGGAAACTTTTGCTAGTCTTATCCCTGATACACACACACACATTCTGTAAAAATACAAAAACAATCTTTTCTACAGCCAGAAGAAGCCAGAGTATTAGACTTGATTTCATGAAATGGGATAATTAATTGGCAATGAAGGAAATGTATCTCAGTAGGTACTCACACCCCTTTCTTTATTAGAGTTAGGAGGATTGTTTTAGCAGTAATCACAATGAAAGGGTTAGAGAGGAGGATGCCGGCACTTCTGTCCGCCTTCCCATCTGGGTTAGCTACTTGCTTGAAAAAGGAGAAAGTGAGAAACAAGAGGGGGAGGGATGGAAGGCTTCACCACACTAAATGAAAAGCAAACAATATGCATATCAGCATCCTAAGGAGATGTACCACTCTGCTGGGAAAAAACAAGACAAAAGAATTATCTGACACAACAGTTCAAAGCATATTGCATCTGTCAAAATGTCTGTCATCTTCTATAGAAATGTTCCATTCCAAAAGGGGAGGGGTGGAGGAAAGGGAAACTCGACCAAAGTCACTCAGAAACAACAGACCACTTTGTCTCCTTCCTGCAGCCAACTCTTCCATCTGAAAGCCATTTGACTCAATGCTAAAGATTGCCTGGAAGGACCAGACAATAGGAAGGTCTCTTTCATTGTCAAGGACAGTTACACTTTGAAGATGATGCTCAAAAGGGGTTAAAATGGGTCAACAAGCAATTGTTGGCCCCATCCAAGGAAATGTGAACAGAACATTGTTAAAGTCACACACAAAATCCTTCTAAAAGGATGCATCTTTTAAAGCAAGAGCAGTGTGGGAAGGGAAAAATCAACACACTATACTGATTTAGTCACAAAGAATAAATTAAGGGCACCACTACCACCCCCACTATAGCCATATAGATTGATGAGAAGTTTTGGTCTAGATGTGGCTGCACTTAGTGGCAGGCATAGGAGAAAAAAAGGTGATAATTAGTTGAAAAGAGGAGATAACTTATGGAATTTGACCCAAGATGGCCTTAGCTTTTTCACTCCTTTTTAAAGATCCACATGATGATGTACGCAAATATACAACTGGAGAATTACTGATGGTTCCCTGGTTCTGTTAAGATCTATGAAGAACACTGCAAATGTACCAGATCTATTTCTAAAACGTTAGTTTATTACATGGGATTCCATGTTCTTAGCAGGGATGGAAGGACCTGCCAGTTTTAGTTCGTTTCTCATTTTTCCAATCTAAAATTCAGTTCTCTACATTTTTGCAGCAATTTGTGGGGTTTTGGGGGGAATATTGAAGCTATGGAGTCTGCAACTGGTCACACTAATCCCCACCACCACTGCCCAGTTGCTCTGTTTACCATCTAGCTAGCCTGACAAAGAAATCTTAAGAACTCAAAAGCCTGCACACCATTTTGTGATATTTTGCTTAGCTTAACGAAAGCATTGCCCTAATGCAGATTTTAAATATCCAATACATCTTATCAACGGCCTCAACCCCATGTTGCATCACTGCCTCTTAAGTATACCATCTCCACACTGTTAATAATAATAAAAAAATAAAATAATACTTAGCTTTTGTGTGGCTCTTTTTGAGTGTTCATCACACATATTATTTCAGTAATCCTTATAAGATAACAAAAGTCAATAATATTATCCCCATATTGCAGGTGGAAAACTGAGGCTGATGTTCACTTGCTATGACCACATGGTGGAGGCAAGATTTGAACTGGAAACTCTCTAAAAATTTCTACATATAGAAATATAGGCGGTGAGGAGTCTCAGGGTTTTTTTAAAAAAATGTGTCAGTAATAGAAATATCTCTTTCCACTAGATATACTATATGCAGCATTGCATCCTTCTCTTTATTGTATCTTGCAAATTCCCAGTGACTAGTATGTCATTTTTACACTATGGCAAGTATTTGCTACTGAAGTACAATTACTATCACACTTCTGGTCTATACGCCATGCTGAGGCGGTGCTGTGCTTTTTGTTTAAAAATATGAAGAAATGTATAGAAATGAGCATAAAAAACATCCAATTCTCCAAAAATATTTATGACATTAGGTCCAGGTGAATTAATTTCAGTGCCTAGACACTTACCAATCACGGATAATGTCTCTCTTAATGCTATATTATCTGCTGCATTCAGGAACTTGTTTGTTTTAGTTTGTGTGTGTTTTTGCTGATAACACAGAGAGTGGCATGATGCCACAGCTCTTTTTTTTCCCTGAAGTGGCTATAAAATGTATTCATTTCCTATCTTCAGTACAAAACAGACGCATGCTGATTTTCTGAGAGTGAAATTATGGTTTGGAGAGTAGCTAAAAACTGAAGTATCATGTGACCTCTACCCATAAGGTTGTATTCCACTAAGTTCTACTCGGAGTAGACCCATTAAAATTAAGGGACCTAAGTTAGTCATGTCCATTAACTTCAATGGGTCTACCCTGAGTAGGACTAGCTATACCACCCATAATGCTGGACTTAAAAGTCCAACTAGAAACCACTCTTAAGATCCAAAATTCAAATGGTGAGTTAAGCAGGTGCTTAAATCTCTCCTATTGAAATAGTGGGGATTGAAAAGTGCTTAACTTCAGCTAGTTTGTGCCCATAATGTTTTCCAGATTGCCTTGATATTTGAAAATGGTAATACCCCAAAACAAATAAATCAAGGCCCCTTGCTTGGTAAGTGTGTTGTTTATAGAATGTCACATGCTAGAAGACCGGGGAAAGCTAAGATGAGCTCATAGGAGCCAGAAGGTCTCAGCAAATATAGCAACGTAGTAAGCTGCCTTATACAGAGTCAGATAATTGGTCCATTTAGCTCATAACTGTCCACACTGACTAGCATGGCTCTCTAAGGTTTCAGGCAGGGGACATTCACAGTCCTACATGAAGATGCTGGGGACCGAACCTGGGACCTTCTGCATGAAAAGCAGATGCTTTACCTCTGAGCTGTGGCCCTTTCTCTAAAAATGTATTTCCACCCCATTGAAAATTTTGGCCAAGATCCTAGTTCCACACATCCAAGAGAGCTTTGGAGTTGTGTTTCTCAAATTAGAGGTTACATTTCCTGTTATTTCTTGGATAGGCCCTCAGCCTGTGGATAGTGCATAATGTAGTAGGCTTTTTTAGGAATGGAGGAGGGACTGTCAGTCTCCTGGCTGTGGTAAACATAGTACACATGGTTCCAGATTTGCAGCTTGCCTCGTAGGAAGAGTGACCATGTGCAAAATAAAATTGAAATGTAAAAGCTCTCCCTTTGTTCATATTAAAAACATGTGCAGGATCGTTTTAAAGAGGATTAGACAAATTCATGGCGGACAAGACTATCAGTAACAGATATGTTCTACCTCCACTGTTGGAGGCAGTATGCTTCTCAATACCAGTTGCTGGAAACCGCAGGAGGGGAGAGTGCTGTTGCACTCAGGTCCTTCTTGTGGAGGCATCTGGTTGGCTACGGAGAGAAAAGGATACTGGACTGGATGGGCCACTGATGTGATCCAGCAAGCTCTTCTTATGTTGTTATGTAAGGGGACTGGGGATACCTACCAGATGCTTCATTAACCACAAAACATTAACCACATTGGGCCTTACTTCAGCGATGCCGCTCAGCAAGATCAGCCTCAAAAGGCCTTCTCTCTATCCCACCAGTTAAAACAGCTAGACTGGTGAGAACTAGGGAGAGGGCTTTTTCAATTGTGGCCCCCACTTTGTGGAATTCCCTCCCAAATGATCTCCGCCATGCCTCCTCTATGATGAGCTTCCGCCGGGCCTTAAAGACCAGGCTCTTCAGGCAGGCTTTTGGGGTGGGTTAGGTTTTATTATTATTGTTGAGATTTTTAATGTTTTAATGTATTTGTATGTTTTTACTTTGTACATTGCCCAGAGTGGCTGGACAGCCAGCCAGATGGGCGACTAATAAATTTAATAAATAATAAATAAATAATAATAATTTTTTAAAATAATTACAATACTCTAAAACAAAAGTTTAAATGGACAGAAAAGCCGTGTTTGGTAAAAATTGTTCAACAGTCCCCAAGAGATTATATGGGTAAACCAGTGTTATTTCTGAATTCCTCAAAAACTACCTCTTATAAATATCGTAAAACACAATCAGCTGAAGTGGGGTGCAAAATCTCCAGTCTTCATTTTGATGTCCAGATCCTGCTCCTAGCAGAACAGGCTCTGGAATGCCTTAAGCTCAGGTGGTGGGGTAGGGTTGAAGCTGCCTGAAGCAATAAGGAAGAACAGCACAAGGAGAAACAGAAAGCACAGAGGAAGGGAAAGGAAATAAATGCTGGTTTCAAATAGCCAGGGTTGGTGCCAGGTTGGGGTGGCCCCTCGGGCACCAACACACACACACCACGGCCACCCTGCCTTCTGTGTCATGACATCAGCATGCACTGAAGTGATGACATTGGAAGCTCATGCAGGCCAAGGTGGGGGTTGGGAGGGGGTGGAGCACCCACTCCATGATCAGCATTGGGTTATGGGGTATTGGGTTGTGGCCACAAATCACACTCTGCGACTCAATGCCATCTTGGATCGTGGAGCTCAACCCTCCCAGCTCCAGCCTGTAGGTCAAGGCAGGGGCACCTTGGGAGTGATCTGTGATCAGTGTTGGATCATGGAGTATGTTTTGAGGTTGCATTATATTATATATATAATCTTTCTTCATTTCAGCTCTTGATCATAATAAATAACCCCATTTAAAACATTTACTCCCTGAAGGAACCACTCAATTTAAAAATATTTTAAAATGAAGAAATAGGGTTCTTGCTAGTAACAACACTTCACCATTTTTTTTAAAAAAAGGAATCCATATGGCATCATGGCACGCGATACATCAAATTACCCTTGTAAAGTGCAAATTCCTTGCAACACTGGAAGCCATCACTGAACAAAAATACTACTAGAAGGGTTTTCAAAAGGAACATTTTTGGCTAGGATAGAGACTTTTGACATTATTTATTAGGTTCAAAAATGCTTAACAAAAGCCCAACAATAGTCCTGTGGAAACTACTACATCTGAGGCACTTTCTCTTGTTATGGACCGGCATTGATTTGAAGATGGCCAGCATGAGTGGAACAATTCCCTCACACCAGTCAATGCAAGTGAGCATTCAGACACAAACAAACACAAAGCTGTGAACAAGCCATATGGAAGCATTTGGGGGGGGGGAGGTAAGGGGAGGGGGTGGTGTGAAGTAAACATTTATTAACCTCTTTGTGCAGAGATCGGCGGAAGGACAGGCCAGTAGTGAAGGAGACGGTCATGCCAAATTTCCACGAAAGAAGAGGTTTGCCCCAAGCATTTTTTCACAGAATATGGTGAAGCATGGAGAATGTCTGCTGTGCCATGGTAACTGAATCTGTCCGGATTGTGGCTTGGAAAATCGCTGAATCTTTCTGAGAGAAGTGTTGGGAAGAAGCTTGGCCGCTGCTGTTGCCGGCTTCAAATTGGTTTTTGAAGAAACTCTTGCAGACATGAAGTATGAGCCCAAGTAAGGAAGGGAATCATTGCCTTTGTGATTGAGGAAGGCACTGAAGAAGCTTCTAGAAAAATCTAAAACATAAAGTTAGATACATTGACACTGCTATGCACATGCACTTTTATATTCAAAAGGGCATACAGATACTAAAGAAAAGGTAACATGTAGGATTTTTATGCACACAATACTCTACTTTAAAAAAAACTGTTAAGAAAAGGAGGTGCTTATGAAGCTGAGTATTCCAAAATTAAGAAATGCTCAAAGCAAGTGTTAGGGGGGCTCATCAGCTGGCAATTATTAGCATACTAATATGGATGGAGGCTGCATCCTCCGGTCTCATATAAAACTCCTCAAAATGGAAGATCATGTCCCTCAGAACCCGCTGCTGAGTCTGAAACAGAACTGGAACTTAAGAACACAGGAAGCTGCCATATACCCAGTCAGACAATTGGTCCATCTGGTTCACTATGGTCCACAATGACTGGTAGCAACTCTCCAGGGTTTCAGGCAGGGTCATTCTCAGCCTTACCTGGAGATGCCAGGGATTGAACCTGGGATCTTCTGGACACAAAGCACATTCTCTGTCACTAAGGTGGGCAGTACATGAAAGGGCAGATCCTCAGGGCATCGTCTTCCATTAACTGGACATTTATTAATTTCTGAGTGATTGGTTTCTGAGCAATACTTTTAGTAGGTAGTTTTATATGCATAAAAACCCTATTAATATAAAAATATGGCCTTCTACATGGATTTTGGGCCAATAGAACCAACTAGATCAGCTCAAACTAGGGTTGCCAGGTTCAGGGCCTGACACTGATCCTGTATCTTTAGGAGAGAGAAAGTCAGCCAAGTGCAGGTGTTCTTCCAACACTGCAATGGGAAAAACCACAAGGTGGAATTCTCCCTTCCTCCTGCACAACTTTTAAAGATACAGAAGACCTTTTGGTTGCCAGGCCCAGCCTCCAAGGGAGTGTGCTAGTCACTGAGAAGGGTCTTCTAATATGCTTCGTCCTCTCCTGCTGATTGGAGCCGATCAGAGTGAAAGGAGGTGAGTCAGCCACTGAGGAGACTCTTTTCAGTAGCTAACACTCCCCCCTTTCATGCTGATTGGCTCATAGAGATGTCTGTTGTGGGAGAAGGCATTAGCAAGGATCTCATTCTCACCTCAGAAGAAAAAAAGGGTGTGTGTGGCTGTGACTATCATGACGGGATCCTGCACTTCTGAATTTGTCACTACACTACTGCCTAGAGGCAACACTGGTGGTGGCAGTTTTGGAACTGTGTATTCACAATACATGGGTAATTTGGTTCTCATTGGCTGCACCTGTCCTCTTCTAAAATTGGCTGAAGAACACAAATAAAACAAAGCAAAATTAGAAAAGCACCAGATGGTTTGCTAAGCCATACCTGCTGCATCTGGACATTCAAAAACAATAACTCTCAGATATGAAGTTCCAAACTTGAATGTACACACAAAATTTATATCTAAAGAAATAAACAAAGCTAAGCAGAGCAATCAAAGCAAAGGCTACCCATAGTATTTGTATTGAAATTTTCCAAGTTATAGCATCTAATAAAAGAAGTTTAATAAACAAACAGACAGACAAATAATAGCTCCATTTTCAATGTCAAAAACATAAGAAGAGCCTGCTGGATCAGCCAATGGCCCATCTAGTCCAGCATCCTGTTCTCACAGTGGCCAATCAGTTGCCCATGAGAAGCCCACAGGCAGGACCTGAGTGCAACAGCATTCTCCGCTCCTGTGGCTTCCAGCAACAAGTATTTGGAAGCATACCACCTCCAACTATGGAGGCAGAGCATAGCCATCATGGCTAGTAGCCACTGATAGCCTTATCTTCCATTAATTTATCTAATCCTCTTTTAAAACGGATGGTGGCCATCACTGCTTCTTGTGAGAGCAAATTTCATAGTTTATGCACTGTGTGAGGAAGTACTTTCTTTTGTCTGTCCTGAATCTTCCAACATTCAGCTTCATTGGACGTCCATGTGTTCTAGTGTTATGAGAGAGGGAGAAAAACTCCCCCCCCCACTATCTCCATGCCATGCATAATTTTATACACTTCTATCATATCACTTCTGACTCGCCTTTTCTCTAAATTAAAAAGCCTCAAAGGCCGCAACCTTTCCTCATAGGGGAGTCGCTCCATCCCCTTGAACCTCTCGGTTGCCCTTTTTGAACCTTTTCCAACTCTACAATATCCTTTTTGAGATGAGGCGACCAGAACTGTACACAGTATTCCAAATGCGCCACACCATAGACAAGTTACATTTTCTTGTTAAAAGATCAGCAATTTCACATTTGAGTTCTTTGAGAACTCTCAGGAGGATGCCATCCGGATCCGATGATTTTTGTCAGTTTTTATTTTTTCTGTTAAGCCTAGAACTTCATCTCTTGTCATCACTATTTTCCTCAGTTCCTCAGACTCCCTTCCTGCAAATGTTAGTTCAGGTACAGTGATCTGCCTTATATCCTCCACTGTGAAGACAGATGCAAATAATTCATTTAACTTCTATCTCCTTATCCTGCTTTAGCACACCTTTGATTCCCTTGTCATCCAAGGATGCAACCACCTCCCTAGACAGCCTCCTGCTTTGAATGTATTTACAGATTTTTGCTGGTGGTGGTTTTTATGTTTTTAGCCATGTGCTCCTCAAATTCTTTTTTAGTATCCCTTATTGTCTTCTTGAATTACTTTTTGCCAGAGTTTGTGTTCCTGTTTATTCTCCTCATTTGGACAAGACTTCCATTTTTGGAAGGAAGCCTTCTTGCTTCTAATAGCTTCTTTGACTCTGCTCATTAACCAAGCCGGCATCCTCCTGGCCCTGGTGGTGCCAGCTCAAGGCAGTGCAGCAATCCTCAATGTGTAAGGGAGCAGTGGAGCACAGCAGAATGGCAGAACTACTGCCGCATCTGAATCCCTGCTGCTCACACTGGCTGGGGGAGAAAGAGGGGGAGATTTTCTTTTTTTCTGTGCCAGCTCAAAGCTGGTGTACCAGAGAGACCTGGGTTGGACCCTTCTCAGTGAAACAGAGCAACTTTGAATCTGGTAGATCCATGGCTGGCTGTGCTCCATATTTGCTTCTGCAATGCCCCATTTTGGGACCCTCCGCAGGCAACCACCAGCAAGAACACTGTCTGTGGTAAAGTTTTAACCACCTGCGCTTACAGCAGCCGAAGCAGGGGCCTCTGCGTTGAAGGCCTCACACTGGCAAAGCCCAGCAGAGGGACACCTCCGCATTAATGCTAACCCTTTCCAGCAGTGCTGATCAAGGGATTAGGACTGTGCTATGGATCTGACCCATTAAACAACAACTATACTAGATCCTGGGATGAATAAGGAAAATTTTCCTGTGAATTTCACAGTTGTATCAACTTAAGTCAAACCCAGTTAAAAATGATCCTATGCACATTGATGTGGAAGTAAATAGGCTGCATAGAATATAAGAGGCTTTGAAAATGCTGTCATAGTTAGTTAGATGAACTGTTAAATTCAAAAAATATAATCATGTATTGATGCTGTCACAAATGTAATTCATATTATCATCACCAAAAAAGGCAGAGTTTTACCTTAGAAATATTAGACTACTTGTTAGGATTGCTCAGATTGAAAATAGTTTGCTTATTTGCACTTAATACTAACACAGATTTAAAATAGTGGACCAAGAGTAATATATAATATTGTAACAATTATGTCTCTTATCCAGTTACTTTCCATGGATGGAGTTGCAATCTCAACTGCTAATAAGTGTGTTTTGTGTAAACATTTGCTATCAAGTAAACCCTTTCAAAATAAATCTGAGAGTGCTGTTCTTGAAGTCAAATAATATACTGTGTAAAGAGGGAGCATGAGCATCTATGCTTGATTAATTAGGTTTGTAAGTATTGTTCAAGTACTAAACAATATTTCTAAAGATTTCAATAGTTCAAAGATTGCCCTATGGCCGTCTGGCCAATACATCTTCCAGCCCAAACTGTTCACAAGCATTTTTCTTCCCAATATGTTGTCTTTGGTTGGTGCGACATTGTTTGAGTGCACTTCTATTTGGGTCAAAGTAGTTTTCTCCATGTCACAGCAGTGGTGCTGCATACAGCACTTCGACCATACATCTTCCATGTCATTTCAGTCAAAGGCACTTGATGCTTCCTGGTGACCAATCTGGAATGGTCCAGCATTCTAACAGAGGGTCATATTGGCAAATGAAGCTTTTTTAAAAAAAAATAAATGACAGGCATTGTTTGAAACAAACAAAAGGACCATTCTGAATATTAACATGCAACCTTGGGTAAAGGTCACCTGTATGGCACATTCATCATATCTCAGACCCAGGGCGAGGAAAAGCACCTTACAAATTCTGTCAAAAACAACCATTGTCAAAATAAGTGTTGAAAGCTGACAGCTGATGAGAACATAATACACTATTCTCTGAGTAATGATTTTCGTCTCTCTCCCTCTCTTTTTAAAATCCTCCGGCACCCTTTGAAACTGCAATGAATTGTTCCAAGGGTGAACTTTAAGACAATGGAACTATTCCTTGCTTCTTTGCTGGTGGGGAGTCATTTTAATTATGCTGTCCAATTATCAAATTAATTTAATAATCTGTCATAATTAGCCCAAGCAGTTGCCCTGTCTGGAGAGAAGGACTCCCAACAAATCTAACCTCAGCAATGCAGTCAACTACATGCAAACAGACTCACAGAGAAAATCATGTAAAATCTAGTAGTAAATGAAATATTATAGTTGAAGAAGCACAAAACCATGAGAGTATATGAGCAGCAGTTCCTTCATGGGGCAAAACAGCCGCCTCTGCTAAAAGCATGGTAACAACAAAATACATAACCAATTCAGCTTTTAAAGAAAGAAATAGTGGAGCTGACTTACAATACATTTGTATACAATTTAAATATCCCCAGTCAGTCACAAAAGCAGGATGTTTCTTTGCTGGACATTAAATCTCAAACTAATCTACCTCACAGGGTTGTTGTGATGATAAAATGGGGGTAAGAACAATTTCCTCAATTGCTTGGAAGAAGAGTGGGATAAAAATTAACAAATACAAGACATATAATAAGGACACAAATCCATGGATTTTTCCAGAGCTTGGAAAAGTTACTTTTTTGAGCTACAACTCCCATCAGCCTGATCCAGTGACTATGCTGGATGGGGCTGATGGGAATTGTAGTTCAAAAAAGTAACTTTTCCAAGCTTTGGATTTTTCAAGGCACAGGAGATAGGATCTAAGGACGACTGGAACAAGCTATATAGAGTCATTTCTATATTTGGATTTAATTAGGAAAATAAAAACTAAATTAATACTGCTGGAATGGAAATCCAATGCAAAGTTGCAAAGTTTTTTTAAAAATGTGCAAGCAAGAATACACATGGGCAGTGGTGTGGAACCTCAGGCCTGGGGGCCAAATGTGGCCATCCATGTCACTCTGCCTGGCCCTTGGGGGTGGCCATCCATGTCACTCTGCCTGGCCCTTGGAATATTCCCCAGACCACAGCCCTCACTGGCTCTGCTTCACACCATCCAAAGGTCATTCAAAGAAGGTTCAACAGAGAAGATGCGATAGGAGCTCTCAAAGAGTCTAATAACCCCTGGCAGAGATATGCCAGCAAAACTCACAAAAGTAGTTTGTGTATTTTGATGGCAGCAGATATATTTGTCAGAATCAGGTTATTGTCAGTTTCCTATCACAAGGGGATGGCATGGGGCAATTTTTTAAAAAAACCTGCAGTGTGGGAAACGGGAGATTATGGCAGTATGACCTCCTTTGTCAGAATGTGGGTTGTGCCAAGGTAGAGGGATGGGAGTGCAGAGAAATTTAAAACACAGGGGAGGGGGTATACAGTTCCTCCACCCACCTCTTCCCAGTCATTTTTCTCTCACTGTTCATCCAACACCAGAAGTAACCCCCATGAGATGGTTGGGTGAAGTCCCAGGAGATTAAATGAAGGTGGAAGAATACCTGAGTACCAACTGCTGTCAGGCTTCAGAGCCACCCGTATCTGATACCTGAGGTCTCCTTAGAGGACCAGAGGGAACAGGAGAGTCTCAGAAGATCTCTGCACCACCAGTAATCCTGAGGCTGCATATCCAGACATCAGCGCCCCAGGACCAGAAGTCTTACAGACTGCTGTGGCTGCCAATTAGTTTCCAGGTTTAACTTAAACTCCTAGTTTTGACCTATAAATCCTTATGAGTCTCAGAACTCCAGTACTGCAAGGACCACCTCTCCCCACAAGAACTAACCCAAATTCTAGTATTATGAGAGAGGGAGAAAAATTTCTATCTATCCATTTTCTCCGCACTATGCATAATTTTGTGCACCTCTATCATGCCCCATTTTACTCTTCTTTTCTCTAAACTAAACTGACCCAGGAAAAGTTTGCAGGCCCTGGAGTGGGCAGGTAAGGGGGCGGCTGCAATGAAGGTAATGGAGGGTGCCTGGGAATCCCAACTCTACTTGCAAGAAGAGGAGCCTTCATTTTTGCAAAATAACCCTATTCAATTCCTCATGACACCTCTAATTCTGACACAGGAGGATTCATATCACCATAACATCTTCTTGCCCTCAGATCACTATCATACATACACCTACTTTGCTCACTTAACATGAAAAAGGATGCCTGTTTTCCTTTGCCAAACATTTGTAGGTATGTGTTTTTGTTCAATATAGTTTGGATGTAGTGGGACTAAAAATCTTCTAACCCATATGATCACCATCAACCATGTTTAATTAAAATTTAATTTGCTTCCTGTGAATAGCCTGAATTCATTTGACTTGCTTTTATGGAGTCCAGAAGTCCAGAAAAAAATATCTTACAGGCAACTTTCTCCTTCCTCCACACTTGACAGTGCTCTGAATAATGTTAAATCCAAAAAGCATATAAGTTTCAAGTGCAGCTGATGTTGTGGTTCTGTTATTGTTAGCCTCCACTCTATTGTGGGAGGAGGAAAAAATTAAAAAGACACTCTTTTTTCAGGGTTTGAACATTCATCTAAAACACCTCTTATCTTAACTTGCCTATGTGCAATTTACAAATGGGAAGAGAACAAATAGCGAGTAATTTAAATTTTAATTTAAAGCCTCCTCTATTTTCTTATCCCTTATCAAACTGCCAGCATTTCCCGCTCTAACAATGAGCTGAGTGTCACTGGCATAGCATAACCCACCCTGCATCCAACACACACACCAACCACAAATCAAGTAATCTCTTTCATCTAAAACCCCTGATCCCTTTAATAAACAAAATACGAAAAAGGCAGTCAAAATTACGCCCTGCTTTATGAAAGAAGCAGGGAAATCCTGGGAGTACAATCCCCTGCTTGTTATTTTTCACAGGCCATGTGACCCAAAGTCATTCTGAAGGATAAAAAGGCAGGGGCAGCCACCAGATCCCTGCCATGATTTCTCCACAATTCCCAGCCTTAGTCCATCTGTTATTCAGAAGCCAAATGAATGGCATGTGTCAAGAGAGTCATCGCTGTGCAAACTGCTCAAAGAAATCAACCAGCCAACTTCCTTTTGCTTCCATGGCTTCAGCAATTGTTACTGAGCCGGCCACCATATGGTGAATAATTAGTTTTTCGACCCCACTCCAGAAAAACATTCATTCCATTGCCAGGTCTATGTGCATTAATGAACAGCAGATGATGAATGCCTGTACATTAACAAAAGTGTGATTTTTTGTTAAAAAATCTGTAGCAGCTTCTATCATGATCAAGTGACCCAGAATACAATTTTTTGGGGGGGGAATTATATTTTAAAAATATTAAAATTATCCCTATTTTATTTTATTTTAAAAGGCTCTGTTGATGTGCCTGCAACATTCTCTGGCCTATAAATGTTGTATCTGCAAACGGATTGCCAATTGTAAAGTTCACAGACCAATAATTTATGAGTTTTGGTTTTGTTTATTTTCAAGTTTTGCTGCACTGTGTGGACGAGCGTACAAACATAAGAAGAGTCCTGCTGGATCAGACCAAAGGTCCATCTAATCCAGCGTGTTATTTCCTACAGTGGCCAATCAGATGCCTCTGGGAAGTCCACTGGCAGAGCATCCATTGTCCACAGTTATTGGTACTCCCTAAAAATTGGTAACCAGTGGCAGGGCTTAACCAAATGTCTTCATCTCTCCCCATCACAGCATGCATCATCATCATGTAGAGGGCTTTGGAGGGGGAATACGGAAGCCACCAGCTGGTAGCCACCAGAAAAACCTCCACAAGTAGCAGGGAGTTCCAACTGCCCTAAATGACGACTCCCTGAAAAACAGGGGCAAAATATGGGGGCACTTCAGCTCTGCACTCTTTGAAACTATATTGCAGCTCATCCTGGAGGTTCCATATGGCTATCATCACTAACAGGTGTACAGATCTTCCAAGATCTTCCAATATTTTATGTGTGTTTTCTCTCATTTTTGTGCTACACATTACATAAATAGCATAATACCTCTGTCTCATACCTTTTCCCAGAGTTACCTTGCCTGATAATACCTTGGTACACAACCAATCTAGCAACAGGATTGTTAGAAATTAATGAACTGCACTGATAAAATGTATAACCAACCCCAAATCCTTTAGCAATCTTCATTTAAAGCATATGGCTTCTCTCCAAAGAATCCTGGGAACTGTACCTCTGTGAGGCTGTAAACTACAGTTTCCAGGATGCTTTGGGGGAAGCCATAACTGTTAAAGTGATATAAATGTGCTTTAAATGTATGGGGAAGATCATTGAGCGAGTGGTGGCTGGCCAGTTGGCAGCACACTTGGATGAAACGGATTATTTGGATCCATACCAATCGGGTTTCAGGACTGGACATAGTACTGAAACAGCCTTGGTCGCTCTGGTGGATGATATGAGGAGGGCATTAGACGGGGGAGAATCCACCTTTCTTGTTCTCCTCGATCTCTCTGTGGCTTTTGATACCGTTGACCACGGTATCTTGTTGGATCGCCTGGAACGATTGGGAATAGGAGGCACTGTTTTGCAGTGGTTCTGTTCCTTTCTCTCTGACAGGCATCAACAGGTAGCATTGGGAGATGAGGTTTCAGACCCTTGGCCCCTCACATGCGGAGTGCCACAGGGTTCTGTCCTCTCTCCCATGCTATTTAACATCTATGTAAAGCCGCTGGGAGCTATCATCAGGAGTTTGGGACTGCAATGTCATCAATATGCAGATGACACGCAGCTCTATCTCTCCTTTAAATCTTCACCAGAGATGGCTGTGGAGACCTTTTCCAAGTGCCTGGAATCCATGAGTGGATGGATGGGAAGGAACAGACTGAAGCTCAATCCTGATAAGACCGAGGTGCTACTTGTGGGTGACAGGGGGAGGTTGGGTGCTGTTGACCTACAGTTTAATGGGGTGAGTTTACCCCTGAAAGATCAGGTCCGCAGCCTCGGGGTGGTTCTTGATTCCAAGCTGTCCATGGAGGCTCAGATTTCGGCAGTGAGCCAGGCAGCTTGGT
Organism: Rhineura floridana; assembly: GCF_030035675.1. Taxonomy (NCBI): domain Eukaryota; kingdom Metazoa; phylum Chordata; class Lepidosauria; order Squamata; family Rhineuridae; genus Rhineura; species Rhineura floridana. The sequence goes on from NC_084487.1 coordinate 35,641,369, forward strand.
ACCAATTACATCTCATACGGAGGCTGCAACCCTACCTCCCTATTCATCAGCTCCCACTGGTGGTACACGCCCTGGTCACCTCTCGATTAGACTACTGCAATGCGCTCTACGTGGGGTTACCCTTGAAAACGGTCCGGAAACTACAACTGGTGCAGAATGCGGCGGCTCGGTTGCTTACAAACAGCCGCCGCCGTGATCACATCACGCCAGTATTATTTCACCTACAATGGCTGCCAGTTGTTTTCCGGGCCCAATTCAAGGTGTTGGTATTAACCTTTAAATCCCTATACGGTCTTGGCCCAGTTTATCTGAAGGAGCGCCTCCAGTACCACAAATTAAGCCGCCCAACCAGATCAGCCACACAGGGCCTTCTCTCAGTCCCACCAACGAAAACAGCTAGGTTGGTAGGGACTAGAGAGAGGGCATTTTCAGTGGCGGCCCCCACTCTCTGGAACTCCCTCCCATTCGATCTTCGCCATGCCCCTTCCCTGGATATATTTTGCCGGGCATTAAAAACTTGGCTTTTTGGACAGGCCTTCAGGAATTCCGGGGAGGGCTAACGTTTTTGAGATATTTTATTATCTATTGATCGCCCTAACTGATTTCATGCTGCTGTGATTAATGATCATTCTGATTTTATTGTATTTTATCTGTATCGTATTGTAATTTACTGAATTTTAGTTTGTACGTCGCCTAGAGTGGCTTCGGCCAGATAGGCGACACAAAAATTAAATTTATTATTATTATTATTATTATTATTATTATTATTATTATTATTATTATTATGGAGTGGATGTGTTTTTATTATCACATTTATATCTAGGGTTGCCAGGCTCAGGGCCTGATAATGATTCTGTATCTTTAAGAGAAGAGACAATTCAGCCAAGTGCAGGTTTTCTTGCAACCCTGTAATGGGAAAAACCACAAGGTGAAATTCTCCCTTCCTCCTGCACAACTTTTAAAGATACAGAAGAAAGGTCTTCTGTATCTTTAAAAGTTGTGCAAGGGAAAGGGAGAATTTCACCTTGTGGTTTTTCCCACTGTAGTGTTGCAAGGAAACCACTTGGCTGAATATTCTCTTCTCTTAAAGATACAAAGTCATTCTCAGACCCTGAGCCTGGCAACCCTATCCCACTTGTCAGTACTGTTATCCTTTATCGTTACTACATGCTATAGATTCATTATTATATGTTGTAGCTTCTATAGATGAATAACATGAGAAGTTGTACACTTCCATAAGGGTATCTTATGAAGGTATATTAAGGGTACTTTGAGGCTGCAATCCTATAATACTTACCTTGGAGTAAGTCCCACTGACTTCAATTCAACTGAGCTCAATGGAACTTACTTCTGAGTAGGCATGCAGAGGATTGCACAGTACAAGTCACCTCTCCCCACATGAGCCTGGCCAAAAACGCTGTTCCGTTTCTGAGCCCCTTCTCAAGGTCTCTTGCTGTCTGATGTGCAAGTGGGTGGGCCCATCTAGGGCTTTTTTGGCTGTGGTGCCCAGACACTGCATCAAACTATCCCCACTGCTGCTGGCATTTAGGTGGGATGAAAAATGCTTTTGCTTTTAAATAGGGCTGTGCTTTGTGTTCAGCTGAGGCATTTGGGCCTCAGCCAGGTCCAGACAGTCATGGATCGCTACAGGCCGGGTTAGATGACCCAGGGCAATCTGTGGCTGTCAGGAGACATGGTGTAAGACAGGAAGAAGAGTGGGAAAACAAGGCCAAGAACTACCTCAGACCCCTGGATGTGTCTTCAGATAGGCCTAGCTTCCTGCCTGCCTGCTGCCTCACCCTTCCCCGCCTGCCTCCAGCAGGATGAATCCCTCAGCAATTCTGCATTGTAAGGAGGATGGTGTGCAAGTGACTTTTCTAAAGGAAACACCGCCCCCACCCCCATATCAGCTGTTTCCTTTAGGAAAGCCGTTTGCAGAGCATCACCAGCCCAGGATCTCTCCCTCTGCAGGGGGATTGTGCAGAGCGCTGCAATGCTTCCCTCCCAATGAATGCCTCTGCTGAGGTAGAGTGGGTAGGGGGCAGCTGTGGCTATGTGATTTTGCAAATATTGGGTTGTATCAATTCAGAAATCCAATGAGTTTATATTTAACAGGTGAATCTACCTAATTCACTTTCTGAAACAATACGTAAACCGAAACACAGACATCCTTCCAAATTTGCACTTCTCTGAATTTTGCAATGCACCTCTCCAGCCATGTAATCCATATAAAAATGCACATATTAAGGCAGAGGTGCATTAAAATGCATACATTAGTGAACATACATATAAAATACATTATGTTAGGGGAAAATGTGTATGTCAGGCAAAAATTGCATGCAAAAATTTATATATTAGGAAACTTTGCAGTAACGTGCTGATGAATTTTCATTTAAAAAAAGTCTGCAGTTGATGTGGAAATCTGGAGAACTGAATTTCAGATCGGAAAATGACAAACTGAGATAAACCAAAACTGACAGATTTGCTCGTCCCTAGTTGCATCTAATGGTCCGCATGTGTATTTCCGCTGGCACAGTGGGGCTTCTGTTTCCTCTCCTTCTCACATGCACCCCCCAAAAATCTGCTCGGAAGGGTTCCCCAACCTTCCAGAGCTGATTTTGGGGGGGTGCTGCTGAAGGGGACAGCAGAGGTACAGGAAAATCCATGGAAGTCCATTGTGCAGCCTTGGATACAACCCATTACAACCGTAGGTTAGATTACTTGGATACAACCCTAGGTTAGATTACTGCAATGTGTTGTTTGTGGGGCTGCCTTTGAAGACAGTTTGGAAACTGCAGCCGGTGCAGAAGCAAGATGAACACATAACACCAATTCTGGCCCAGCTGCATCAGCTATCAGTTTCCAGGCCAAATTCAAAGAGCTAGTTTTGACCTATAAAATGTTGTGCGGCTCAGGATCCCAATACCTCAAGGACTGCCTCTCCTCAAATCAACCAACTTGGACCTTGCATTAGTCATCTGAGGTCCTTCTCCATCTGTGCCCTCTGAGGAAGGTGCAGAGGGTGGCAACACGAGAACGGTCCTTCAAGTGGTAGCTCCTCATTTGTGAAATGCTCTCCCCAGGGCAGCATGCCTGTAACCAGCATTGTCTGTTTTTAGGCACCAGGTAAAAACATTTTTATTCACCCAGGCCTTTGGAGTTTAGTTTTCTATTTGTTTTTAGTCAGGTGGGGAGAAGTTGAATTTTGTTTTTAATATAGTTTGCGTATTTTAGGATGTTTGTTATTTTTGTTTTTATATAGGTTTTTAATGTTGTAAGTCACTTTGAGTTTTCAATTTGAAAAAAAGACTAACAAATATGATTAAAAATAACATACATTATTTTTATTTTATTGCAAATATTTTTATTCTTGAATAAGGTATGTATTTATTTATTTAAATTTATTTCTATACCACATTTCCCACAAATACACGTGCTCAAAGCGGTTCACACAAATAGTCCAAATGCAATAGCACAACACATAATAAAAAGTATAATCACTACATTAAGAATATATATATATATATATATACATCAAAGCATAAATGAGCATAAAGCTCAACAACAAAGCCAAAGCAAAAATATTTAAAATAACCCCAAAGCTGATACAAAAATCTCTTCCATCCCCTAAACCCCCATAGCTCAACCCAAAGGAGGCTTAAGTTAAAAAATTAGTTCTTTATTACTTTAAACAAAATTGGTGTTTATATAACAGATCAATGTCAGGTTACTTTCTTTCATAGAAAAAACATATTTACAGAATAACACATGAATAATGTGCATCAGAAAATGAAATCTATATGAAAGAAGCAAGAAGGAATTGTTTCATTCACAATCTTTCCTATAAAATACATACTGATTTTGCTCTCAGACTTAATTTCTTCTGTGTTTCTTCAAATATTCTTCCTTGTAGAAAAATAAATAAATACTTTGTTATGCCAGAATATTTTCGCATGGTACAATGATGCGTGGAAACCCACATGCTTTCTTACTCGTGTATATTCTCTACTTGATAACTCGAGCATCAAAGTATATGGGTGGTTTCAGACAGCAGTTTAATCCATTTCCTTGATGGTTCCTTACCTCCTAATTTTCAGTTCCCCCCCACTTTCATATAGTGTAGAAGCCAGTTCCACAAATCTAGCAGAATATAGTGGAAGTATAGCACTAATGATTCCAGAAATATTCTGTTCGCAAGCCTTAAAAACTGGTAAATTGCAGGAGTTTTCAGCTGTCATTTTCCTGTGATCACACTACTGCTACTTAGGTGACCAGCTGGGGTGCAATATCCAGCATGCAATTCGCTCCCACTCTTTTTTTTTTTAACATCACAAAAATTGTGCTGGTATTCCAGCATATTTCAGCTTAGGTGCTGGTAGCAGGTCCCAGCACACCACAAAAATGTCAGAAGCCAACGGAAGAGGGGTTGCATGGAGATGTGATGAGATACTCTCACACAATGAATTACAGGGGAACGACAGTGAGCATGCGTATAACAGGTGAGCGATGAAAACTGCGGCTTAGGCAGAGGAGCTTGCATTTGAAGCTCCTGCTCCTGTAGTTTGTTTTTAACATCTTTAACTGGGATTAGAGAGGTTTAGCTCCTAGTTACCATCTACCATCTACCATTTACCATCTGCTACCTGCCTTTGCTGTTGTCGTGGCTGTGCTTTGCTTCTTCTTCCGTGGCTTTGTCTTCCGCGGCTTGGGCTCGTTGTTCGGCCTCCACCGCCGCCGCCGTTGTGTGTGTGTGCGTTGTTGCGGCCTCCGGTTCGGGCCCTGCAGCCGGGCGGTGCTGCATCGCCGCCGTTGTTGTTGCCTGTCCGCTTGCCCGCTCGTGTTGTTGCCCATCGTTGTCGTCGTTGGCTGGCTTGCATGCGGGCGTCGTCGCTGTTGCTGGGGGGCATGCTGCTGCTGGGGACTTCGTTGCCGCAGCCTGCGCCGCCGCCGTTGCCGCTGTCGGCCCGCTTGCATGCGGGCATTGTCGCTGCTGCCGTGGGGCGTGTTGCTGCGGGGGACTCTGTGCCGCGGCCCGTGCCGCCATTGCCGCCGCTTGCCCGCTTGCGTGTGGGGCGTTTTCGCCGCTGCTGGGACTGTGTTGCTGCCAGGGACTTTGTCGCTGCGGCTCGTGTTGCCGCCATCGCCGCCGCTGGTTGCGGGCATTTTCATCGTCGCCGAGAACCGTGCCGCTGCCCAGGATACTACCACTGTGGCTCCGCTGCCTTCGCCGCTTCTTTGCTCGTGTGTGGGCGCTGTTGTCGCTGCTTGGGGCTGTGTTGCTGTCCTGGTGCCATCGCTGGCGGCTCGTTTTTGGCTGGGGGGCCCAAGACTGCCATTGCTGTTTGAAGAGGACTAATTAATTTTAACGTTGTTTGTTGGGTGTGTGTGTGTGCGTTACTGTTGGGTGAATGATTGTATGATTGCTTGTCTGTGTGAGTTTGTGTATTTTTAACATGTGCCTGGGAGAAAAGATTCCATCCTTCGTGGCGGGGCTTTCGGGGCCCCCAATTAACGTAGTGATGGGTAATGGGAGGTATGGCGTTAGGAGGAGAACAGGCCAGGTAAGGGGAACTCGTCCCAGACAAATTGTGTCTGTGCCTTGTTCCGGTTCTCCGCATACCCACAGGTTTGTTGGTTGTCCTATCAGCCAGCTCTCGGATCTCCAAGTGCTGCTTTTGAATGCCAGGTTGGTACATAATAAAACCTCACTTGTCCATGATTTAATCCTGGAGGAGGGTGCCGACCTGGCATGTATAACCGAGACCTGGGTGGCTGATCAGGGAGGAGTTGCTCTTTCCCAGCTTTGTCCACCCGGGTATTTGGTTCAGCACTGTGGTAGATCTGAGGGCTGGGGAGGGGGGGTCGCTGTGGTCTATAGGAGTTCTTTCCCTCTCACCAAGCACCCTGTCCAGACGGCGACTGGTCTGGAATGTCTCCACCTTGTATTGGGCCAGGGAGACAGACTAGGAATACTGTTGGTGTACCGTCCACCTTGCTGCCCAACAGCTTCCTTAGCTGAGCTGACAGAGATAGTCTCGGAGGTGCTGTTGAGATCCCCTAGACTTTTGGTACTGGGGGATTTCAACGTCTATGCCGAGGCTGTCTTATCTGGTGCAGCTCAGGACTTCATTGCCTCCATGACAACAATGGGGCTGTCTCAATTTTCTACCGGCCCAACGCATGTGTCGGGACATACTCTTGATTTGATCTTCGCTACTGGACATGGAGATGGTGATCTGGCGGTGGGGTGTTTTTCATCTACCCCATTGTCATGGACAGATCACCGCTTGCTGAGATTCAGACTTACAGCGGCTCTTTCCCTCTGCTGGATCCCGCAGGTTTTCAGAGGGCTCTGGGAGATTTTCCGGCTGATAGGACTGGTGCTCCTGTCGAGGCCCTGGTCGCACTGTGGAATACGGAAATGACCCGGGCTATTGACACGATCGCTCCCGCGCGCCCCCTCCGCTGTAGAGCTCATACAGCTCCGTGGTATACCCCGGAGCTGAGAGCGATGAAACATGAGAGGAGGAGGCTGGAGTGCAGATGGAGGAAAACTCCCAGTGGATACAATCATGCCTTGGTAAGTGCCACCAATAAGTTGTATACAAAAGCGGTAAGGACAGCATAGAAGCTTTATTTTGCTGCCTCTATTAGATCATCCCTATGCCGCCCAGCGGAGCTTTTTAAAGTCATGCGTGGGCTCTTACACTCTGGCCCCCACGATACTACGGAAACATCGGAAGCCTGCTGCAACGAAATTGCTGGACACTTTCAAGATAAGATCGCATGTATCCGCAGGGATCTTGACTCTGATGTTGTGACCGATGAATCCATTGAAGTGTCCGGAGCACGGCCTTGTCCTTCATTATTGGATGAGTTTCAGTTGGTGCAGCTCGAGGAAGTGGACAAGGTGCTTGGAATGGTTCGGGCAACCACGTCTGTTCTGGATCCTTGCCCATCTTGGCTAGTGAAAGCTAGCAGGGCTGGGACCACCGGTTGGGCCAAGGAAGTGGTTAATGCCTCCTTGAGGGAGGGAGTAGTCCCTGGTAGCCTCAAGGAGGCAGTAGTGAGACCTCTTTTAAAGAAACCCTCCTTGGACCCAGATAACTTGAACAACTATAGACCAGTGGCGAATGTCCCTTTTTTGGGCAAGGTTTTGGAACGGGTGGTTGCCGGCCAGCTCCAGGCGCTCTTGGATGAAACCAATTATCTAGATCCGTTTCAATCCGGTTTTAGGCCCGGTTTTGGCACCGAAACAGCCTTGGTCTCCCTGTATGATGACCTTTGTCGGGAGAGGGACAGGGGGAGTGTGACTCTGTTGATTCTCCTTGATCTCTCAGCGGCGTTTGATACCATCGACCATGGTATCCTTCTGGGGAGACTCGCGGAGTTGGGTGTCGGGGGCACTGCTTGGCAGTGGTTCCGCTCCTACTTCGCGGACCATCACCAGAAGGTAGTGCTTGGGGAACATCACTCGACACCATGGACTCTCCATTGTGGAGTCCCTCAGGGGTCGGTCTTGTCCCCCATGCTTTTCAACATCTACATGCAGCCGCTGGGTGCGGTCATCAGGAGTTTTGGAGTGCATTGCCATCAATATGCTGATGACACGCAGCTCTATTTCTCCTTTTCATCTTCTTTAGGTGAGTCTGTTGATGTGCTGAACCGTTGCCTGACCACGATAATGGACTGGATGAGAGCTAATAAACTGAGACTCAATCCAGGCAAGACCGAGACACTGCTGGTGAACGCCTTCCCTGCTCAGATGGTGGATGTTCACCCTGTTCTGGACGGGGTTACACTCCCCCTGAAAGAACAGGTACGTAGTTTGGGGGTTCTTTTCGATTGTTCCTTGTCTCTCGAGGCCCAAGTGGCCTCGGTGGCACGGAATGCGTTTTACCATCTTCGTCTGGTAGCCCAACTACGCCCCTATCTGGACAGGGACGACTTCGCCTCCGTTGTTCATGCTCTGGTAACTTCAAGATTGGATTACTGTAATGCGCTCTACGTAGGGCTGCCCTTGAAGGCAGAACGCGGCTGCCAGACTATTGACGAGGACCAGTCGGTCTTCGCATATAACACCTATTCTGGCGCGTCTGCACTGGCTCCCTATTTGCTTCCGGGCGAGATTCAAGGTGCTGGTTTTGACCTATAAAGCCTTGCACGGTGTGGGACCTCAATACCTTGTGGAACGCCTCTCTCGCTATGAACCTACCCATTCACTTCATTCAGAATCTAAGGCTCTCCTCCGGGTACCAACTCATCGGGAAGCCCGGAGGGTGGTTACTAGATCTAGGGCCTTTTCTGTGGTGGCCCCTGAGTTGTGGAACAGCCTCCCCGAAGAGGTACACCTGGCGCCTACACTTCTATCTTTCCGGCGCCAGGTAAAGACCTTTTTATGCTCCCAGGCATTTTAATCTTTTAATTTTCTTAATCTTTCTATTTTTAATATGTATCCTTCTTAATTTGTGTTGTATTTGTTTTTGTTGTGCTTTCTGTTGTTTGTTTGTACATGTTTTTGTGATTTTTTACCATGATATATTGTATTTTACCTTGTTTGTTCACCGCCCTGAGAGCTATTCTGCTAAGGGCGGTATATATATTGAAATAATAAATAATAATAATAATAATAATAATAGTTTGTTGCAACAGTGCAAAAGACTTTTAGCACAACATGGCAGTATATTGGTTGACAAGCCACGATTCCTGGTACACAGTATGAAAGGAATTCATAAGTGCTACTATTATAATCTGTAAAATTAATGCAATTAAGCTCCATGTCTGAATGCAGCATATGGAGCTCTCAGAAGGCTGCCCAAAAGAGAATGTGGCCCCTGAGCTGAAAAAGATTTGCCACTCCTGCTCTACATGAAACTACCTTACACTAAGGATGTGGAAAAAAGCCATTACATCACATCTGAGATAGCTCATTAGTGCTGACAGAGCACAATGAGGCCACTGAGAAACAAGAGGAAGGTGTCAGAATGTGCGGGGGAACAACAAGGTTTGCAGAAGTACTCCTAGTAGGTAGAGGGGGAACACCCTAAAGGAATAAACCATCTCCCAAATGTCCAACAAGGACTGAGCATGTCCAATGGCCACAAAATACTCATTGTCTGTTGTGTTGGGAATGGGAAATTTGAAGAATAGAATGGGGTGTCCTGGAAGAGGGCATGAACACTCAATAAGAATTCACCACACTACAACATTGAGTTGCAATTCTCACTTTTAAAAAATAATATGCAAAAAGAAGAAACACTGTCCTAGACACTATGTCATGATATAACATCATAATATAACAATTCCCATTTTGCGGAGCTGATTCAGGAGGACTGCACAGTTTCTATAACTGCATACATTGTAATATCCAGTCGAGTTGTGACTCCGCTAGTGACCCTGCACTTCCCAGCAATTATTGCATGCTGGTCTGCCAAGCATATGAATCAGCAGAGCCGGCCCTACCATTAGGCAGGGTGAGGCAATTGCCTCAGGCAGCAAACGCTGAGGGGCAGCTCTGACACTTCCCTGGCTGCAGCTCCTGAATCACCCAGCATTGACCTCTGCTGAAAGACAGAGATATATATCACATAGCTTGGCCTGTGGCCCTAAACTAGCCAGCTACTCCAGGTGCAGTGGAGGATGCTATCCTCTCGCCAGTGTTGAAATAAGATTCAGCAATTAGTCAAGTCAGTTTCTATATGTGGGATAGGAAGGAGATGCCATCTTTGCCTCAGGCAGCAAAATATATTGGGCCAGTCCTGGATGAGGCTGCCCAGCACTCCCACCCCTCTATAAGGTATACACACTAGTTTTATACATTTGCTCATGCAGAATATGAAAAATTGGGTGTTTGAAATTAAACTAATTTTAGAAAACAAGTATCAAGAATCTAATCAATACACAGTGAAATTTAAATTAAAAATTGTCATCAAGTAAACAAAGTAAACAAAAAAGATCTTTACAAAGCATGATATTAAGACATTCCTAAGGCCTATCTTCTTGGATAGCTATTAATATCACAGGTTTTTATTTTCCATTTCAAAAAGAATATATTTCAAAGTCATTATGTAGTTGAGTGATTTTAAAAGGCTCCATAGAGACAGGCGCACAATAATTCCTGACCTGCATGTTAATAGCATTCGTGAAGTCAGAATGAATGATCCACTGAGAGCAACAGGAATATCTTGCATTATTTTATTTGTGGTTTATTATAGTTTGGCTGAGTGCTTGCTCTAGGTACCAAATCTATGATTTTTTGATTTTTTTTTAAAGAAGACTCTTAAGAAAACACATCAAAGGGGAAAGTCCTGCCTTGGTTGAAGCCCATGCAAGTTTAGACACTGCCTCCAATACAAATCAAGATCTCATCTTGGTAAAATGCTGAACCCATTTGATTAATAGAAAAGGGTCTTTGAAGGAGAAAGGGGCTGAAGTGACACTATTGCCAAAAAAGGCAACTCTGGCACTCTGCCAGGGATTTTAGGGCTAAAGCCAATTTGCATGTAAGGGAGGAAATTGCAACTGCCATCCTCTTCTATACGAAGTTATTGTTGGTGCTAATCTAGACAGAACATCACATGTGAGATTTCAATAATTGATATGTCACATTTCCTTATTAAAACTGAAGTCAAGTTATAGGAAACTGCCCTGTGCTGGTTTGTACCAGAGAGATGACAAAAGCTTTATGGACAATCACATCAAATCCTCTGCAATGCCAAGATTTCTGTATCAAGCTATTATCGGCTGAGAGTGGGGGGTGGAGATCATTTACTTACTCCATTTGTTTTCATTCTTAAGTGTCATTTGTTTTGATACTCATTTGTTTGCATTTCATCCATAAATTTTTAAATTATTTTTGTGATTGCCATTCATTTTTTCTTTCCTATTGCTTTCAATAGGAGACCCAGCCAGTCTTCCGTTGCCTGTAAATTCAGTGTTTTCTTTTCAAATGGCATGACATGTTCAGGCTTCCTACTACCCCAATTTTGTAGGCATTTTATAAACTTCCCATTGCTTTCAGTGTGAGGCCCAGCTTAAAAGACACACTGACACAGCTTAGCTGCTCCCTCCTTCTCTTCCTTCTCCCTGTGATCTTTCTCTGACCTGTTCCAGCAGGGCTCCAATTGAACCAAATGGATCTTCATTTGGGAGTGAAACTCATTCCTTTGAGTTCCCATTCACATCTAGAACTAAAACAAATGAAGGTAGCAGAGTTCATTCAAATGACTCCATTGTATTTTGAAAATGAACGCATGCCCCCTAATTATCATGAAATGTGAAATCAGTTTCCTTTGAAAAAATTTCAGTGGCAATGTGATCTTTCCAAAGCCATCTATTATATCCAGCTGCAATTCATTCCTTCGTTTGTGTTTATAATTTGCCCCTATCAAGTTTCTGGAGTCAGGGATAATAAAGCAAGGAGGAAAATGGCAGAAGGAGAAGAGCAGGGGGCTGTAGAAAAAGAGCTAATGATGATGATGCATTCAATCAGGCTACGCTATAGAAAGGGATGGAACTGCAGGGCCACTCCATCAACTCATCTGGGAAGCCATCTTCATCAGACTTCTCCCCTTCCTCCCTCCCTCATCTAGCAGCAACCATTCCATCAGTCTACAGCAAACGGAAAGACAGCAAGAGACCAGGTCCATTTGGCTCCTCCTTTTTCTGAACTGTTTCCTCTCAAGCTGGTCCTTCTAAGAACTTTGCAACTTTAAGAACAGAAGTTTGCTTATTTTCCTTTTTCTTCCTCATTCCCTTTTTCCTTTGGTGTCCTGCCTGAGGGACTGCCTTCTTTGTTATTGATCTCATGCAGTGGTGGCTGGTGGCTCCATGCCAGTGGGGCAGTGGAATCCACTCCAGGTTTTAGTCCAAACTTTCAAATTGCTCCTTGAAAGTTCAGCTTAAAACCTGGAGTGGATTTCACTGCCCCACTGACATGGAGCAACCAGCCACCACTGATCTGATAAACCACTCTGGGAGCCTTTTAGGCTGAAGAGTGAGTTAAATGTGCTTTAAATAGATAATTAAACTTCTGTGTTTCTAAAGTAGAAAGGGATTCTGGACATAACCGTGTTCTGCAGAAAGAAAGATCCTTGGTTTAGGTCTCTAGGGGTTGGGGCATGGTGACCATGCTTGTAACAGCTCTGATATGAAACAGACAAGTGGCAACATTGTAGCAAACTGTTCTTATATTCTTTTGGGGTGAAAATGTGGGGTGTACCAAGGAAGGGGGAACTGCAATTCCACTTCTGGTATTTAAGGTATTAGAGGACTTGTACTAGTGGTCTCCATATGTGGCTTGTAGCATGGTCCAGAGCAATCCAGGCTCAAAGAATGGAAGATCTCACCATTTAGGAATGCTCAAGGAATCCAGGTTTTGCAAATTCAGATACATAGCAACGTGATCTATATCTCCTAGACTAATGTGAGGATTGGAAGATTGAATTTTGCACTTCTCTATAAGTTACGATACAGTGTTCAGCTAAAAAAAAAATTACAATGTGTTTTACAATACATAACCTGAAATAAAATTTGTTTAAAATGCATGTTTATATACATTAAAATACAAACTTTAAACCTATTGAAATGTGCATTTTCTACAGATTTTTTTTTTCAAAAAAGCACAACAAATTAATGCTGATGGTGTGACAGAGTGGATTTATGCATGGATACATGTAAAAGTGACATGAACAGGAAACTAACTAATCTGATTATACCAATCATAATTGATCATTATTATTTTGACTTTATTTATTTCACTCACTACAAATGAGACTCAAGGGACTCACAAAAAATTAAGAGCCAAAGGCATAGCATAAGAACAAAGGGTGGTATTCAGTGCTAGTCCTACTCAGAGTCAACCCATTAAAGTTAATGGATATGGCTAAGGCTCACTACTTTCAATGGGTCCCCTCTGAGTAGGATTTAGTTGAATGCAACCCAAAAAGAATATATTGCAATAAAACTATTACAATGACCCATGAACAGATCCAACAAAACTTCAGAAAAAGAAAAACAGAGTTTTCAATAAACAGAACATTTATTTTAATCCATCAAATGCCTAGGAGAAGAAAGGTTTTTCTCTGGTACCAAAACGGATTGTAGTGATGGTGCCAAGTGGACCTCACTTGGAAGAGCATTCCACAAGTCGGGCCACAACTGAAAAGGCAGGTCTTGTGGCCAACAGCTACAGAACAAACCGACACAATAGCATTTGCAAGCTGTGGTGTAGCAGCACTCAAGCTTGCTGCTGTTATGGCATCAGCAATTAACATGGCTACACTAGGACCATTGCAAGAGGACAAAATGTCCTCTCACCACAACACACACACACTCCTGTGCATTGGGAAAGCAGAGCATTGCTTCATAAAGTCAGGCAGATTCCTCTGATATGGCCTAAAATATATTTTGGTGTCTAAAGCTACACTTCTACACACACTTACCTGGAAGTAAGCCCCATTGAGCATAGTGGTGCTACTCCTGAGTAGATACTGAAGGATCACACTGCACAGCAGAAAATCTGTGTTCTGCAGAAACACTTACTATGGTTGCAAAACTGCATCACTGTGATAGTACAGATTTGTTTTTAATGCTGTTGTATTGTATATGATTTGTTTTTTAATTAATCAATTAATTAATTTGTAAACCACTTGGGGATATTTGATATGAAGCAATTTTAAAAATATTTTAAATCAATAAAGTAAATGACTGACAATATATAGTATCTCAAAATCTCCTGTCCTGACAAGGGATGAGATTTGTTGGGTGGTGTTGGTTCAAAAGCATTCTGTCAACCTAACAGGCCAGTATTGATTCAAGTTTGTTCTTTGTCCACTAGCTGCTGCTGTTACCAATGTTTTTTTCCCTTACAAAAATATTGATATTAATATTTATATTTTTAAAGAACATTTTGATAATTTTAAAGGAAATATCAATATTTTGAAATGAAATATCAATAAATGAAAGGAAATATTGATAAAATTATCAATTCTTAATACTGGTGGGTTTTTTAAAAAAAATCCCATTCTGAAAATAGCCATGGAGAATTGCTACATAAAAATTCAATCCACAACTAGAAATAAGTGAATTAATGGAAAATTTGGTACCAAATCCAAATTGGGCAAAATTCTAGTACATCCCTAGTCCTGGCGTTGGCTCCCTCATCCTGTAAAATATGAGGGGATCAAGGTGGGCATTGCTGTAATTTAAAATACAGATTATGTTACTTATAGTGAGATAAGGAAAGAAATGTTGGGGGGTTGATTGCAAAGTTTACAAAAGTTCCTATAAGGCAAGTATTTGATGGAAGCACGTGCCTGTCTTTGGCACTGGTACATACAGTACTTTGAATGATGACAAAAAGACTCCAAGTATCTTCTTAGCTGTAGAATTCTGCACCGAAGTATTGATTCAGCAGTGCTTCAATGGTGAATCCTTTTAACACAGTCTAAATAAAAGTCTGACTCAAAAATGCTATAAAATTCAGGAAGCATACCCTGCAGGACAAGAATTCTCTCAGTCTCCGTGCCTATGATACTCTTATAAATGCCCTCTCTTTTTGTTCAAGTACAGCTTCAAAAAATAATAAAAGAAAAATACAGAGCAAGGGAGGCACCAGGGATTGAATGCAACAGTGTTTTATTAATCCATGTGATTAATCTAGCATGCTGAGGAGGATTCTCTACAGAATCAAAATGTTGATGTTTTTGATCCACATGGATTAAGGAAATACTGTTGCATTCACTCCCCAGTGCCTCCTCTGCTTTGTGCTTTTTTAAAAAAAAATTCTTTAGAAACTTGCAGGGACAAAAGAAGGAGCATTTATAGGAATACAGCAGCATAGGGACATTGCCACCCTCCTCTCCCCACACAGATACGATGTGTTCAGAATTTTATTCCTGTGATTCAAGCCTGCTGTTTGCATTTTTTGCATGATTCCCTCAGAACATAACTATGAGAAAACAAAAGGATTAAAAGAAATGCCTTTCCTCTGCATGTAGACTTCACAAATCAGACACTGTGAAGTAATCAAGCATTAATTGTGTAGAATTGTTAGCTTTTTTAAAATGCTGAGAAGTAGCAACTTCTAATAATTAAACAGAGAAAACTGGGATGTCCTGACAGGACAGGTTTCACACATTTATGCTACTAGTAGGCCTGCTTCACTTGATCCAAAATTTTGTTGTTGTTATGTGCCTCCAAGTCGACTACGACTTATGGCGACCCTATGAATCAGTGACCTCCAAGAGGATCTGTCATGAACTACCCTGTTCAGATCTTGTAAGTTCAGGTCTGTGGCTTCCTTTATGGAATCAATCCATCTCTTGTTTGGCCTTCCTCTTTTTCTACTTCCTTCTGTTTTTCCAAGCATTATTATCTTTTCTAATGAATCATGCCTTCTCATTATGTGTCCAAAGTATGATAACCTCAGTTTCATCATTTTAGCTTCTAGTGATAGTTCTGGTTTAATTTGTTCTAACACCCAATTATTTGTCTTTTTTGCAGTCCATGGTATCCGCAAAGCTCTTCTCCAACACCACATTTCAAATGCGTTGATTTTTCTCTTATCAGCTTTTTTCACTGTCCAACTTTCACATCCATACATAGAGATCGGAAATACCATGGTCTGAATGATCCTGACTTTAGTGTTCAGTGATACATCTTGGCACTTGAGGACCTTTTCTAGTTCTCTCACAGCTGTCCTCCCCAGTCCTAGCCTTCTTCTGATTTCTTGACTATTGTCTCCATTTTGGTTAATGATTGTGCCAAGATATTGATAATCCTTGACAAGTTCAATGTCCTCATTGTCAACTGTAGAGTTTCATAAATCTTCTGTTGTCATTACTTTAGTCTTTTTGACGTTCAGCTGCAGTCCTGCTTTTGTGCTTTCCTCTTTAACTTTCATCAGCATTTGTTTCAAAGCTCATAGCAGCCAGTCACATGCACAGCAAAACAGTAGTCTGATTGCTCCATCCAACACAAATATTATCCAAGTGAAAAATTAGTTATTATTTATTAATTTAATTTATATCCCTCCCTTCCTCCCAGTAGGAGCCCAGGGCAGCAAACAAAAACACTAAAAACACTCTAAAATATCATAACAGACTTTAAAATATATTACAACAAGATATCTTTGAAAATATATTAAAACAAAACATTTATAAACATCTTTCTTAAAAAACTTTAAAAACATCTTAAAAAGCAATTCCAATTCCAACACAGACGCAGACAAAATGAATAAACAAAATGAATACATCCTTTATTTCTCCCATTAAAATCAATAGGATTTAACTTTGGCTGGAAAGATCATGCTTTAAGGTCCTCTTCATGCACTGAAAACTGATCTGAATCAAGGTAGAAATAGGGCAGCTGTTTTGTCGCTTAGAACAGGGATGAGGAAACTGTGCCCTCCAGATGTTAGGCACCGCCTTCCATCTGCCCCAGCCAGTATGACCAATGGTCGGGAGTTGTAGTCCGGCAGCGTATGGAGAACCACAATTTCTTCATCCCTGGCCTAGAATATACAAACCCACTGTACATTGGCACATGACAGGGCCTTATCTGTGGCAGCACCCTAGTTGTAGAACTCCCTTTCTTTAGAGGTTTAGCTATCCCCTTCTGCAACTATCTTTAAGCACCAATTTAAGGCACATTTGTTCAGTCAGGCCTTTGGTATCCATTTCATAGTTCAAGTGCATGTGATATTATTACCATTATTGCTGAAATTGTAGAAAACATATTCTTAATATTATTTAAGGTTTTAGTTGTTATTAATGCTATTTCATATTGTTTGTTGCATTTTATTGGAATGTCTCTGTAAACCATCCTGGGATTTTGACAGATGAAGCGTGGTTCAGAAATGGATTATATACTGTAAATATGAAAATTTCTCCTCACGACATCAAGCAAATCGAATACCTCCATTTTGATAACATAAGGGCTCGGGCGGTGGTTACCTTTTTCTCCCAAGAAACAGCGAATTATATTTGGCTCAATAAAGATCTACTGGCTAAGCTGGATATTAATATTATACTTTTTTTGTAAACTCAGCACCGCCGTTGGACCTAAAAAAATATCTGGACAACGCTTACAGGGGTCGTGCTATTTATGCTCGACAAGAAGCGCCCCCCTTGATTGATCTGGACTTCCAAGAGGGGGAAATCATTTCTAATCCTCATAAATTGTTAAATCATCAACGGAATATACCGAATTTATATGAAGAGTTAGTATCTCCGAGGATTCCCCCGACAATGGATGGCATGACAGTTCCGATAATCGAGCCGGCTCCGGGTCCTTGGCTTCAGGAGGCTGAGGTGGTGGTGGAGAAAGACGCTAGCTCCTGACCGTTGCCAAGTGGCTGTCCTTTGCTGGAGGAATCTCTGCGGTGGGAGGGTCCGTTTGACGGCCCCCTGGAGGAGGAAGATCAATCTTTATTATAGTCATTTGGCCTTTTACCTGGGAATGAACGGAATAAAATTTTAGACAGTTTAGTTCAACTATCACTTCAACTTTCAGTTATTCATGAACAAGCAGAGGTGGCCTCGATCCCTAACTCAGGGAAAACATCAGGAGGAAACGATGACTCTAAAATACAACTTATAAAAGGTCACCATATAAACCACTCCCATATTCGACCTCTTACACCCCTGATTTCGAAGGAATCAACGGGGACAGATTGACAACTTCAAATTCTCTCCTGGAACATCAAGGGATGGATAAATAAAGACAGTAAAGAGGATTTGTACTCCTTTTTACAACAGTTTAAGATTATCTGTCTCCAAGAAACATGGACAACAAATGACATATCGATTTCTCTCCCGGGTTTTCGGACTCTTTCAATACCCGCGGACAAACATAATATTTATGGCAGAGGTAGCGGAGGATTATGTACATTTATCTCAGATGGCCTTCCGGTAGATATTCAAATCTTAATCCCTCCTTGTGATCATTTTATTCAAGGCTTGAGGCTCATAAGTCCCCATATGGGTGATTTCATTATTATAAATGTTTACTTTCCCCCACACAAGGCCATGTCTTTAACACCCAATAACATCTGGGATCAATTATCAGAGTTTCTAGCCTTGTTGGAATTTCAATATCCCTCTGCTGGGGTGTTTCTCTGCAGGGATTTCAATGCCCGGCTAGGTTCTGGTTGTCCGGATGATCCTTCTTCAAATCATGGACCTATTTGCCCTTTTCCTTTAACGGCTAGGATCTCCCAAGACCCGACATTAAATAAACAAGGTCGGAGGTTGGTGGAATTAATCGCTACACACCAGTTATTTTGTCTACATGGGTCACACCTAGATCAAACTAAATGCCCCATCACATTTTTCTCTAATCGTGGAGCCAGTGTGATAGATTTCACGCTGGTTTCAAACACAATAATCTCAAGGGTCCATAGGTTTCTGGTCCTAGACAGAATCGAGAGCGACCACTTCCCCTCGCTTACGATCTTAAAATTGGGCTATCCGTTGAACCCCCCGGCTTTACCAGCCTTAGCAGGCCTACAGGTAGCGGATCACAGAGTACGATGGTCTACAAATATACACCTTTCTACTCTACAACTTCTCGAGAACCCCAGTCTAATTGAACTGAGGCAGGCAGTAATTGAGTCAAAAATAGACCCTCTTAAGGCCTATCAACAGATAACAGCCCTGCTTAAACCCACGCTAATTTAAAAAAGTCCATCTTAACATTGCGCGTCCTAGGAGGGAGACTTGGTTTGACTATGAATGTAAAGCTGCTAAGTGACAGCTTATCAATTTCACACGTAAAACGATAAGGGTCCCAAATACTTTTAATCACACTCAACTAATTAAGATGCGTTCTTCATATAAAATACTGATCAGACAAAAAAAGGCGATATATGCGAGAACTCAATGGCAGCGGCTTCACCAAGCTTGGCTGGAGGGCAATGACCGTCAGTTCTGGGCTATGGTCGCCACGGGGTCCGAATCCTATAGTCAGTATGCTTCCAGCCTAATTTCTCCCACAGAGTGGCAGGATCACTTTGTTAATCTATATGCCGTCAAGGGAGAATCTAACAGCTTAAGTTTAACATACATCGTGACTAATGATCCCTATTGGCCTCCGGTAACTTCATCAAATGTCAGAACACTAATTTCTTTATTAAAAAAGAGAAAGGCCCCGGGAGAAGATATGCTCCCCCCTGAACTCTTTTTAGATTTCCCTGACTGGTGGGTCCCTATTCTGGCTAAACTTTTTACCAAGATTAATAACACAGGAATAATGCCAGAAGGCTGGAAACAATGTATAGTTATACCCATTTATAAAAAAGGGAAGAAGGACGATCCAAAAAACTATCGGCCCATCAGTCTGCTGGACATAGGGGCAAAGTTATACAGCAAGTATCTTCTCTTAAAACTGGAAGAATGGGAAGTGGAAAACTCGATTATTTTTCCTGAACAAGTAGGATTTCGGAAAGGCCAATCGACCATAGACCACTGTGCCACTCTCTATGTCATTGCTAGACAATCTGTGATGGGCCCCACTAAACACCTCTACGCCGCTTTTGTAGATTTAGCCGCGGCGTTTGACTCAATCGATAGAGATCGTCTATGGTCCAAGTTGGCTCGAACTAACATTGACAAACGCCTTCTCTACCTAATCAAAGAAATGCACTCTAACAACACTCTTAAAATTAGAGTAGCCAATCACTTGACTGATCCGATAACAGTCAAGATAGGAGTCAAACAAGGCTGTCTATTAGCGCCCATTTTAGTTAATCTCTATCTCAATGACATAATACCTGAACTGCAAGGCCCAAAATTCTTTCCCCCTTCTGCAGGAAATAGGAAGATTTCCACATTACTTTACGTGGACAATATGACCCTCCTTTCCCTCACTCCTATTGGCCTGAGAAGGCTTTTGGTAAACTTAAACTCTTTTTGTAAAAATAAGGGCCTCCAAATCAACTATAGGAAAACAAAGATAATGGTTTTCGGCAAAAACTTTAGAAAACATAAATGGTCCATTGGAACTCAGCCGATAGAGCAATGCTGTTCATTTAAATATCTGGGAATTCACTTCCAAGACACCCTAGCCTGGAAGAGCCATATGTCCGCTATCAAACTGATGGCAGCTAGTGCGATAGGGGCACTACTCAAATTTTACAGGACGGCGGGGGGATATTTGGTGGCTCCCGCCCTAAAAATCTATCAAAGTAAGATCTTACCACAAATCATTTACGGGGCGGCAGTCTGGGGATGGTCAAGTCATTTACTTTCCTCGTTAGAAGTTATTCAAAATAACTTTTTCAGACGCCTTTTACATCTACGCCCCGGCACACCTGCTGCATTTTTGAGAGTCAAAACTGGCTCACTTCCGGTTCTGGCTCGAATACATCTATTCCTATTACGATACTGGGCAACTCTGGCACATTCGCCTTCAAGGACCTTGGCAAGGAGTTGTTTTGAAGTGGTATTAAATGATTCCTACTGGATTCAAAACTTTCAGTTGATCTATTCACATTACCACATAGTGACACACTCAATATCTGCTCTACATAGGTATAACATCAAAGACCGTATACCAAGACATAGCGAGTGGATTGACAGTATGACAATCTTAAATTCCAAATTTTCTAAGTAGTATTGCCTTTTTAAACACGACCACAAAAGGGCAAATTACCTAACGTGTCAATTCCCACTTCAGCTACATTATGCTTTAACAGCATTGAGATTTCAAACTATGCCAAACACTATGCTAACCGGCCGTTATCAAAATTCCCAGTATGATCAGCGTTTATGCATTTGCCACACTGGAAAAGTGGAAGATCTTCCTCACTACCTTTTTGAATGCCCGATATATATACATCCTAGAACTAAGTTCCTTGACATATTAATCAATCGCCTTGGCCCCAGCTCAGATGATCAGTTTATTGCTTTTCTTTTAGCTGATAATGATTATTGGACATCATACCATGTGGCACTCTATGCCATCGCGGCACAAAAACTGAGGGTTAAATATTTAAATACTCACCCAACTTAGGAGTATACCTATTTTAATTATTGTCTGACATTAATTTTATGACAGACTTTTATACTAAGTTTTATCATTATAAGATTATATTATAACAGATGTCCTTCTGCATTTTAACATTTTGTTGTTGTATGTATGTATGTTGCGATGGCCTATGGCCTGGCAATAAAGATGTTGTTGAGAAGTACTGTAAATGAATAAAATAATGCACTTTGAATTCACCATATGACCTAAATGTTTTGTATCACTGTGATTTAGCCCTGAGCCCCATATTACACTAAAAAGCCCCTATCACTTCCCCTGAAAACAAAGTGAGCTTTTGAAGTGTTCCTATCAAATGCTCAAATATGTAATGGGCTCTTGCCAATACAGCCCGCCTCCCCCAAGAAAGAAAGAAAGAAAGAAAGAAAGAAAGAAAGAAAGAAAGAAAGAAAGAAAGAAAGAAAGAAAGAAAGAAAGAAAGAAAGAAAGAAAGAAAGAAAGAAAGAAAGAAAGAAAGAAAGAAAGAAAGTCAGGCAGTGGGAAGGGCTCCCTCCCACATATCAGAGACTCTGAGAGGCTGCACATGATGCACACACTAAGTCAGAGCTTGGAAGTAACTTGTTATTTTTAACGAGTTACTTGTAATTCGTTACAATTTTAAATAACGAGTGGGTAATTCCATTACATTTGGCAAGTAACAGAACGACTAGTTATTTCCCTACTTTTCAGCTGCAACTTTAATGTTTCCACGTTAGGTTGGACGTTACTTGGGGGCGGGAACAAGGGGAAGTCAGCTCCTGGCTGTGATTGGTTAACACAAGACATGTGCCTCACACTGATTGGACCTCTGCGCAGACTCTCTCTTCCCTCGTGATCTGTGTTAGGAGGCACGAGGGAAGAGGTGAATAGGCAGGGCCTGCTAGCGTCTGAGAGGAAAAAATGGACGCCGGAAGAAAAAGCCAGGGAAAGGACAATTGTCAGGCCCAGGATGTGACTCAGGAACCAGACCAACGATTGTAGTTAATTCGTGTTTTATTAGGGTAATGTCCAAACAAAGACTGCGTTTTCTCATGAATCAATACAGGGATACAGGTCCTGCGGCATTGGGAGAAAGTTGACAGAGCAAGGGACTTCTTCCCGCCTGTTCTTTAAGAAGGGGCCAAACGGGCGCGCAATCTTTCGCTCCTCCTTAACTGCCCCTCAGGTACTGCCCGCCTTCCCCCCTTCTCTCCTGTCTTTTCAGCTGTCTGTGTGTGCGCGGTGAGGGGGGAAGCATCACCCCCTCCTCTTCTGAAGTTTCCGATTCCAAGATGGGGGATAGGGGAGGGGCTGATGGTAAACTGCCTCCCCGCTTTTCGGCTGTGAGCAGCCCTCCCTCTTCCCCCTCTTGCTCTGAGCCTGAAAGAGGGGGAGGCGTGAGAATGTCCAGGGAGGGCTCAGGCTCCCCGTTGCTAAGCGACCTTATCACTGGCAGTTCCTCTGTTTCGTCTTTGCTCCAAAGGGGGGAAGTTCCTCCCCCTTCCCTCTGCCATCCATCCGAATACTCTTCTCCCAACTCTCCAGGATCCAGCTCCCCGGGATTGGGACCCCAGCTCTGCCTTCCGACAACAATGGAGGAGAAGGCAGCAGCAGAATGGCGAAGAGCTGTGAAGGTGAGTGACGATGATTTGTGTGTGTGTGTGTGTGTGCCCCCCCGCAGCACCTTCTGCCCCCCTGTGGTATCTTCTGCCCCCCCACGGCACCTTCTGCCCCCCCTGCGGCACCTTCTGCCCCCCTGCGGCACCTTCTGCCACCCCCACCCCCCCACGGCACCTTCTGCCCCCCATGGCACCTTCTGCCCCCCCGTGGCACCTTCTGCCCCCCCACTGCCTCTCCTTGCCTCGCTGCTGCCCCCTCCATCAATCACAAGGCACTTCTGAAACTTCGGCCTACTCAGAGCTTGGAAAAGTTACTTTTTTGAACTACAACTCCCATCAGCCCTAAGCAACATGGCCACTGGATTAGGCTGATGGGAGCTGTAGTTCAAAAAAGTAACTTTTCCAAGCTCTGGCCTACTTCTCTTCCTTCCCCCCCTTTTTGAACTCTCCCCCTTGTTCCCATGCATACCTGTGTGCTGTATTTATCCAGACAGAGCACTCCTGCCTTTTAAAATGCCGGCTAGCTTTTTATTGTATATTTATTTGAACTCCCATCTTTCTTTTTATTTGTATTTTTGTCCTGTTTAATCACAAGACTGAATTGTATGTGGGACAAAAACGGTCTCAGTAATAATAATAATAATAATAATAATAATAATAATAATAAATCATTAGGCGTATAATAAATGGCTTAAGGCTGATTTTTTTGTTCTTGGCAGAGATGAGGTGAGAAGTAGGGTCCTTGCAGCTCCTCCTCTCAGTCCCCCAGTTCTCAAACTCATATTCTGTGAGAAAGAGAGAGATTCCCAGTCCCAGAGAGAGACAACTCCTGTAAACCCCATTCTCTCCAACAGCATCCCCAGGCGGGGTACCTGTGAAGATCACCTCTTGTTAAAAAAAATCCATTTATTGCAGCTGAATATCTGGGCAATGTAAAATTAAAATGTTTAACTGATTAATCCTCTCCCTTTCAATAAACTGATCAATTACATTTCAATTGATTTGCTTATCACCAAGACTTCAAATCTATGAGAATTTCCAGAATATAATAATTAAAAGGAGTGCAAGACAATGAAGAATTCAATACAGAAGCTCTAGGGCACACAGTTAAAAAAAATCAAGGCTGATCTTTGTTATTGTTTCATGCATTCCCCGGTACCGTAACACACAAAATTACTCTAAAAACAATAAACAAGTGTCTCATATTAAAACTCATTCTTACCAATAAAAATAGGCCCCACTGATTAATCAACTCTCCTTTTAGTTAATTAATCTGCTGAAAATTAAAGCTTGTAGCCCTAGAGTTGGTTTTTTTTTAAAAAAAATCATTTGACCAGGAAGATAAGTACCGTTCAGTTCGCATACAGTGAATTTCAGAGTTGAGATTAATCTGTTCTCATCACAGCCCAGGCTTGTGTATTTATGTGCAAGCCCTTTCTTGATGACATTGCCATGTGGTGACCAAAGCAAGGAGGAGAGAAGTCTCAGGCTGTATGGTGCAGTCGCTGCAACACAATTGCTGCCTAGAAAAGAATGTGCAGGTGCAAAAAGCAGAAGCTCAAGTAAGCTTCAATAAGATGAACAGTGCCAAAGCTGCACAGGCTGGAATAGGCAATGTTGAGGGGTTTCATCATTACTGCTTTTTAGGAAGTGAAGGTCAACCACTGTCAGTGCCGCCCTGGGCTCCTACTGCGAGGAAGGGCGGGATATATATAAATACAGAAAGAAAGAAAGGAAAGATGTAAAGGGGAGTATTTCTTTAGATGTTACCCTACTTTCCATTTTTGCTTTCTATTTGCTTCTAGCCCTATTCTGTCACTCTCCAGTACACATGAAGAAGGGGCAGTGAGGGCAACTCCCAAACCTGGGTGTTGCGCCTCCAAGTTAGTTACTTAGAACTAGGTATGCCTTTCCTATCTACGATGTATTTCTATAAATGAAATAGCTTTTCTTATTTTACTAAGTCTTAAGTCTCAGTGATCTCAGTGCAGGGTAAAAGCCTGCCACAAACACACACATTGGCACACACAAGCATCATAGACTGTTGACAATCTCTGCTAATATCTATACAAATGTACATAACATGCATCACCTGAACTCACATGATCTAGAGTTACCTTAGATCTTGCAAGATATGCAAATGAGAAGCAATAGGGTTTTATATTAGTTCTGATTGTCTATTGGGCTATCATAGGTTATATGTTTTTTTCATTTTCTATGGCAAAAACTCCAACTTCAGTGGAATTTATGTGATGTGTTCTAATCATTTGAATTTGGCTAATGAATGCTTTGTTCTTTCATCAGAACTTTAGCAGTAGTACTAAAATATTAATAAAAAAGAAAAGGGAAAGAAAAAATACTTTACATACATCATTCAGCTGTATTGCTAATTATAGATATAGATATAAAAGATAATGTTAACCAAGTTGAGAATGGAGGGTTGGATCTACAGCCTAAGTCAGTGGATCGGACTTCACACTCGCCTAAACTCCTCCATCTCTCCAACTCACCCCATCTGATGCGTACTACTAGACAAGTAATTGCTGAAATAAACCAGATCCCTCCTTTTAATGTAGCTCCATTGGATGGGAGCACAGTAACTGCTAGGAATCTTGATAAACCTAAACCCGTAAATGGTTCAGCTTGGTTAGCCATGTGCCATCTGGAGCCTGAGGAATTAGGTTCTCCACCAAAGCCTACATGTCCAGTCAGCAATCTCCCCTATAACAACAGATCTAGATCTTCTAATGGCTGCATTCAGAACCACAACTTGGATCAAATTACAATTTTGGGAAGCCCTTCAATATGACAAGATAAAAATCTCAAGGACAAAATGTCAACACCACCAGCTCCCCTGGACCCGATGGTATCCCCTAAATCACCAGCAGAGAGGGTCTTAGCAACATCTCCCACTACAAATTTTGTATCCTGGAATATAGCTGGCTGGAAAAACAAACTGGCTGATCTAGAGTTCATTGCCTATCTTCAAACGTTTGACATTGTTTGCCTTCAAGAGACCTGGCTTCTAGATACCAACTCTCTCTCCATTGAGGGTTTTAAGGTCTGGTCTAAGCCTGCAAAGAGAACGGCATTTACGGGCCGCGGCAGCGGGGGCTTAGCAACCCTGATAGCCACTACTTTGGACATTCAAGCTGCTGAGTTATTAGAAGTAACGCTTGATTCATGCTTGGCCCTAAAATTATCATTCCCTAACTCCCTATCCCTTATTTGTATAAATGTGTATTTCCCTCCTCTCCGCCCTAACTTAGCAAAGCAAGTTTGGCTGGATTTTAATGGTTTTATAGATAACTTTATGTGCATTTATCCCTCAAGTCTCTTGCTCATTGGCGGTGATTTTAATGCTAGAATGGGAGTTAGTTATCCCAATATCCACAATAGTCTTTATTTCCCGCTGAGTGATCCAGCTATACCATCTCGGACATCGAGGGATAAAACTGTAAACAAAAGTGGCCTTGCCCTTTTCCATCTACTGATCAAATTCCAATTATTTTGTTTTAATGGTACTTACCTAGATTCTTCCAAGGGTTACTTTACTTACATTTCAGATAGGGGATCCAGTGTGGTGGATTACATCCTGGGATCGCCTCTCCTAGCTACTTTTGTTAAGGAGTTTTCAGTGGAAGATAGGGTAGACAGCGACCATCTTCCGCTGAGACTATCCCTACATGGCCTTATCCACCAGGTTAACCCATATATAACAGCACCACTGATAAGCAATCTCCAAGGACATAGACGTCTCAGATGGTCAGAAACCATGGCATCTGATATAAGGCAACTACTGATCTCACCAGTACTGGCTGAACTTCGCCACAAGGCCCTCACATCCCCAGAGAACATACATAGGACCTACGAGGATACCATCAAAGCCCTTAAACCTTTGTTGATATCAACAGTTAAAAATAGATCCTATAAAGGTCATAAACTTTGGTTTGATAAGGACTGTGAAACCAGGAAAAAAGGTCTATGCACCCAGATTAGAGCTTCTAGGCGCGACCACTCGGAAGCAGTTATGCTTCGTTTGCACTCATTAAAAAAGTCGTACAAAAAGCTCCTAAACGAGAAAAAACATGCTTTTTTCGTTAATAGTTGGCGTTCCTTGGGGTTGGCCGTTCTCCAAGGAAATGACGCAGAGTTCTGGAGATTGGTACAGGGTGGACTCATGCAGAATATCTTTGTCCCAATTCCTCCTGTCCTCCCGGAATCCTGGGTTTTACATTTTTGTCAAATTTTTGAGAATAAAGACCCTACTCCTCCTTTCGTTAGCGATGTTCCCTCCTCCCTTCCCCCCTGGCCTCCAGTTACTGGTGCAGTTATAAGGGAATTAATATCTACTCTTCGCCGGGGCAAGGCACCTGGGGAAGATATGATACCTCCCGAACTACTACTCACCGACCCCACCTGGTGGTGTCCAATTTTAGCCACACTTTTTTCAAATATAAATGCCACTGGTAACATTCCGCTGAGCTGGCGCACAAGTATTGTGGTGCCCATATTTAAGAAAGGCGACCCTTCTGATCCATCTAACTATAGACCCATCAGCCTGCTAGATGTAGTATCTAAACTATATGGTCGCTTTCTTCTAAGCAAACTGCTAGATTGGGATATAAAACACTCCCTTATTCATGTGGAACAGGCTGGTTTTAGAAAAGGCAGAAGTACCCTTGATCATGCCTTTGTTCTACACCATCTAATAAATAAGACCAAATCCGGGTTGTGTAAGTCCCTTTATTTAGTGTTTATAGACTTTTCCTCAGTGTTTGATCTAATTGATAGGGATTTACTGTGGCGTAAATTACATCAGGCAGGCATTGATAAGAGATTGTTGTGGTTAATCCAGTCTCTCCATCGAGATACCCGGTTAAGGGTCCGCCTTGGTTTGAACGGAGCCCTCTCTACTGAAATCCCGGTTAGAAGAGGTGTTAAGCAAGGCTGTTTGTTGGCCCCTTTTTTGTTCAACTTTTTTTATTAACGATCTTATTCCCACAATGGCCTCCCCTGACTTCTTTCCCCCTTCAGTAGGGAACAGGAAGATAGCATCTTTGCTTTATGCTGACGACCTGGTCCTGCTGTCTCAAAATAAAATCGGGCTAAAAAGAATGTTGCTAAGATTAGAGGAGTATTGTGAGGCCCATCATCTATATGTCAATTATTCTAAAACTAAAATAATGATATGTGGGCAATATAGTAGGTCTAAATCCAGCTGGTCTCTAAATGGCCAACCACTTGAACAGGTCAACACATTTAAATATCTAGGCATATGTTTCAATAACAAACTCCGTTGGAGCCCTCAATTGGAGGCGACTAAGTTACTGGCCGCAAGGTCCAGTGGCCAATTAAGGAAATTTTTCTATTCTCGTGGTGGTCAACTTATTAACCCAATGCTAAAAATCTATGTAGCCAAACTCCTCCCTAAAATCCTATATGGTTCAGAGCTCTGGGGTCACTCAGAAAAAGCTAGCCTTGAAGTCCTCCAAAATACATTCTTGAAACAAATAATGGGCCTCCCCAGAAGTACCCCATCAGCCCATATAAGAGCGGAACTTGGTCTACCCTCTCTGTCAGCTCGGATTGATTTAGCTTTCCTACGATATTGGAAAAGAACATCTTCCACGGGTGACTCTCCCCTCACAAAACTTTGTTGGCATGATTCACAGAGTGTGGGAGGGTGGGCCTCAAACTTTACTGAATTACTAACAACCTATGACCTCACCCTAGACAAATTCTCAAACTTTAATCCATCTGAGTTACGCAATTGGATCTTTAATCATGATGCCTATCAAGATAGAGCATCAATTGTGGCAGCCTCTTTTTCCCTCTGGTTCCCTCAAATTAAACTTAACCACGCCCCGGCCGCTTATCTTACCAGTTTGACCTGTGCTCAGTTGCGCAGAGCCTTTACAGAATTGCGGTTTCAAACCATGCCCTCAGCTATTCTAGAGGGCAGATATAAGGGCACCCCGATCGCTGAACGCCTCTGTATTTTTGGTTGTAAAGTCCCTGAAGATTTAGCCCATTATATGCTTTTATGTCCCTTATATCAGCACCCCAGAGAAATTTTTTTAGCTTCTTGTTTGAGTTCCACCAGGGGGTCTCCCAATGCAAAATTAGTAATAGAGTTATTAATGGACAATAACAAGCAGGTCACAATTGCAGTGGCTAATTTTGCTTTCGCTGCTAAAAAGCTTAGAGCAGCGTACGTAAACTCTCTATGAAACCAACTTGGTGACGTACTCAAGTTTTAAGTCTTCTGATTTTAAAACGTTTTCTTGTAATCCTTTGTGCCAAATCATGTCTGATTGTTTTTATTCTGTTATTTTTATGATGCAACGGCCTATGGCTATATGCAAATAAAGGAAATTGATTGATTGATATAAAAGATAAACGGCATTTTGTCAAAAGTATTTTTGTCTACATTTTATACCTCATCCTTGGTTTTCCAAGCTTGGCATGGAATGCTTCTCATACAGAATTAATTTGAAATGCTGCATATTTATTATCATAATCATCATATTCAAAATAAAAAATATATGTACCGCCTTCAAGTTGATTCCAACTTATGGTGACCCTATGAATAGGGTTTTCATGAGGCTGAGAGGCAGTGACTGGCCCAAGGTCACCCAGTGAGCTTCATGGCTATGTGGGGATTTGAACCCTAGTCTCATTTTGTTCTCACAACAACCCTGTGAGATAGTAGGTTAGACTGGCCCAGGCAGGGTTATTCAGTGAGCAAAAATGATGCAAATAGGATCTCTTTTAATTGTGCTATCGACCTGCTTACTTCCACTCTGACTGGGGGATCTTGCAGCATGGGGAAGAGATGGGGGCACATCACAGCTGAAGTTCACCCATATTAGGAGCATTATCTCTTGTTTATTACAGAGACGCCTGTTGCAGGTTTTGCTGCTGAGAGCAGCAGTCAGTTAGTGCGGCCACTTGAGTCACAGCTTGTTGATCCTGAGGAGGCAAAACTAGAAAGTGAGGTTCAGAAAGGAGGCCCTGTGCATGAGGAGGAGGAGGGCATGAAGCAGTGCCAGTTGCCCACAGCCACATCTGCAGAACAGCAAGTACCATGGTTTGGCTTTGAGAAAGCTTGTACATTTGTGAGCCAGAGTGGGAAAAATGTTGTTGTACGATGCAATTACTGCCTTCCAAGGATCAAAACTCTGAGATCAGCTGTTTCCTCCTCATCCAATGTGAAGAAACATTTTGAGGTAAGCCTTTGTCATGCTGGTCCTCAAAGAGTGTCCATTGTCTATTTATGTTTAAATTGTGAAGTTCTTCTTCCATTTTTTCTTGGATTCATGCTTTGTTCTTCTTCCTCAGAGGGCACACCCTGAGAAGCTGAGAGCAATTGAAGAAGCAATAAAGGCAAGGAGACGTGGCCTTCCTGAACCAATGCATGACACCCCTCCTCCCAAAATGCTGAAGCAGCAGCAGACAACCCTTGAGAGGTGGGGATCTGGCAGGGAGCCTGTCACCCAGAGCAATCTCGACAGGAGAATCATTGATTTCATTGTAGAGGAGACATTACCACTTCAGACTGTGGACAAACCATCATTCATTAATCTGGTTCGCATTGGACTCCCCAAAGATCTCACCATCGTATGTGCCAAGACTCTGAGAGACAGAATTGAGAAGAGAGCATGCCACATGAGAGAAACTCTTGCAAACCGAATGGGTGCTGTGGCATATATAGCAACCACTGCAGATTGTTGGACCAATGGCAAGAAGAGTTACTTTGGGGTAACAGCCCACTGGATCAACCCAACTACCCTGAAACGTGAGGTCGGGGCCTTGGCTTGTAAGCGTCTGAAGGGGCGCCATACATACGATGTCCTTTCAAAAGCACTGCATGATGTACATGTGCAGTACAAGATCCACAACAAAGTTATGTGCACTACTACAGACAATGGCTCCAACTTTGTGAAAGCGTTCAGAGTTTTCATGGCCAAAGAACCAGTGGAAGCTGCAGGCACCAGTGACGATGATGGTGATAACCAGGAGGAGGAGGAGGCTGAAGTGGAGTTTGTGCCTATCTGTGAGATCCTGGACACAGGACCTGAGGCAGAGGAAGAAGCTGCAGACTCAGGAGAGGATTTTGTTTTACCACCACACCAGAGATGTGCTAGCCACACCCTCAACCTTGTGGCAACACAAGACATAGAGGCCATGCTTTCTGACTCCTCCAAAAGTAGTCTTCTTGGTCCTTTCAAGAAACAGTTTCATTCCTTGATGGGAAAGTGCAGCAAGTTGTGGTCCAAGCAGAACCAGTCAGCACAGATTGCTGAGTATATCCATGTGCAATGTGGTGTGTATCTGAAGGTACCGAATAAGACCAGGTGGAATTCCACCTTTGATGCGTTGAAGCAACTACATGAGCTCCTGTCAACTGTGCCACTAAAAATGCATGCCATAATGGACCGCTGCTCCTTGTCCAGGATCACAGCTGCTGAGATTGAAGTGGTACAGGAATACACAGAGATTATGGAGCCACTAGCCCAGTCCCTAGATATCCTGCAACGGGAGAACGGCATATTCATGGGGTATTTGCTACCAACGCTCTGCAATCTGGACCGCAAGTTAGAAGGACTGGAAAACAAACCTGAGAGGTACACATACTGTTTTCAGCTGCTGAGAGGTGTGCGCAAAGCCCTAAGAAAGCGGTTTGCAGCTATCTGGGAGGACAAGAGGCCTCTTCTGGCAGCCTGCCTACACCCTCGCTTCAAACTAGATTGGCTGGAATCGTGTCAGGCCACCACCCATACCAACAAGTAAGAACATTAGGGAAGCCCTTTGGGTGGATTACTCCAAGGGAAATGCTGTCTCAAGGGAGGCATCAGAGGGCTTAAGGTGGTAGGCAGGGGCTGGGCCTTTTCTTCCTGGGGCTCCTCATCACAACCTTGGGTTGCTGCAGGTAATCCTTAAGGGTCTGCTGTGCTGCCCCATGAGTGTGGTGCCTTGGTCACCTTCCTACCTTCCATGTCATCATCCACAGGCTCAGGCTGGACCCTGAACCAGGGGACATGACAAGCATCAGGAAATAAAGAGCAGATGATGGTTTCCTAACATATATGTGTTAACATATCCTCTCTCTTTCTTAGATACACAATGGAAGCCTTGTTGAAAGCTGAAATAAAGATGGGTGTACTTAATGAGGACAGTGATCAGTCTTCAGATAAAGACCAAGAAGGAGATGACTTAGAAGATGACTTCTTTAACTTTCTGCCCCAGGGCAAGAAGTCAGCAGTGGACACTGCTGAGGAGGAACTGGTGAGGTACCTGAGGTCTCCCAGCAGGGAAGTGTCATCACTCCATGGCTTTCCACGTGTGCTGCGGTGTTTTTTGCAGCACAACACAGGCATGCCTTCAAGCGCCGCAGTAGAACGCCTGTTCAGTACTGGTGGCAACATAATGACTGTAAAAAGACATTCCTTGTCTGACATGCTCTTTGAGCATCTTGTTCTTTTGAGACATAACAGAAACATATTATAAAAGCATTTCAAGTGTAAAATTTGATTTCAAGAGTTGGGGTATCTTCATTGCTTGGGGGGATGTGAGATTCTGTTATGCCATTATGTTAATCTTATGGATAAAAATTTTTATTCTACTACCCCCTGTGTGTGTGTGTTTATTTTTAATATTGTTTTAGGCTTCTTAGATGTGCAGCAGCCAAGGCCAGCACCTTGTAGGAGTTTTTTAAAAAAAGTAACTGAAATGTAATTGTAGTGATTACTTTTGAGAAAAAGTAAAGTAATCAGTTACTTTCAGAGCAATTGTAATTGTAACGGTAATTACTACTTTTTTGGGCCAAGTAATTGTAACTGTAATTTATTACTTTTTAAAAGTAATCTTCCAAGCTCTGCACTAAGTGGCGTTTCCTGCCAGTGAGCAGGTGGCTCGCAGTTTTCTAACAGAATTCAAAATCCATTTTGGGTCAGGCCCAGCTGACTCAAATGGGTTCAGACTTGAAAAGTAGGGAGAATTTGTATATCAAGCCCCACCCCAAGTAAAGTCTTGCAACATCTCTAAGTTAAACAGCCTTCCCCAACCTGATGTCCACCAGTCGTTTTGGCCTACAACTCCCATCAACCTCAATCAGCATGGCT
Organism: Rhineura floridana; assembly: GCF_030035675.1. Classification (NCBI taxonomy): domain Eukaryota; kingdom Metazoa; phylum Chordata; class Lepidosauria; order Squamata; family Rhineuridae; genus Rhineura; species Rhineura floridana. The sequence goes on from NC_084487.1 coordinate 35,674,118, forward strand.
AGTGGTCAGAGGTTATGGAATATGTAGTCCAACAACATTTGGAGGGCACCAGGTTGGATGTAAAACAAAATCAAGAACATCTGACCCCTACTGAAATACCATTGCAACACTACCATAATAGTGAAAAAGCCTGGTCAGATATTCATCTGCCATAATCACCCTGGGGATGCCAACCGGCATCTGAAGAGCAGGATGCAACATTTAGAAATAAATGAATCAATAGTCATACCTTCCTTGCCTTGCTAAGTCTGTGTAGCAAAAGGGCCCCATCACGATGTAAGAGAAAAAATCTTGTTTCTCACATAGCTCTGCACTGGAACTCTAATGTAAAGTACTGAATCCTATTTAGGTGAAAAATGCTAAAGCAGGGACTAGTTTTCCAAGCACGAAGTGAGCATCAGGAGAAGACAAAAGTAACTAAACCCACTACTGAATTGTGCATTAGGATGCAACAGAAGTAAACTAATTAATGCTCAAGTAACCGTGGAAGTAGGAACAAAGAATGAAAAAGATAATATGAACGTACCCAAAAGATTTGTCTTTGGCAGGAAAGAGAAGTGAGGCAGAGAATTGTTTTCACTAGTCTATCACACAACAAAGCCCTTAAAGATGAATACAACTTTAAGAGCATGATTAAGTGATCCCTATTGAGAAAAATGCAAAACACATACTTCGCTGTAATAGAGGGATGATCAGTCTTCTTGATTTCAGCAGGAATAGAGCACACATTACTATTATTCATAAATAAAGCCTTCTAAACCATATAAGCAAAAGACAGCTCCCTGCCTGCAACGTACATACAATTTAAGTTGCAATGAAGAATGTGTGTTAAGGAATCGGGGTGGGGAACTGGTGCCCCCCCCAATGTTGCTGGACTCCAATTTCCAGTATTCCTGAGGCCATTGGCCATCCTGGCAACGTATAGTTAAACTATAGAATTTGTTCCCGCAAGAGGCAGTGATGGCCACCAACTTGGATGCATGTAAAAGAGGATTAGACAAATTCATGGAGGACAAGGCTATCATGATGGCGATGCTCTGCCTCCATAGGAGGAGGCATTATGCTTCCAAATGCCAGTTGCTGGAAACCACAAGAGGGGAGTGCTGTTTGCACTCACGTCCTGTTTGTGGGTTTCCCATGTGCAATTAGTTGGCCACTGTGAGAAAAGAATGCTGGACTAAATGGGCCATTGGCCTGATCCAGCAGGCTCTTCTTATGAGCTGGAGTCAAACTACATCTGGAGGGTCACAGGTTCCCTACTCTTAGTAAAGATGTTGCCAAGCTTTAACATGAACAAATACGAGAAGTTGCCTTATTAAGGGTGTATCTTAGCAGCCCTCTAAGTATTATTCTTTTATTACTATTTATTACATTTATGTCCCGTCCTTCCCCAAGAAGAAGCCCAGGGTGCCACATGCATTTACAGCAAAAAATTTCAACAACAAAAAGCATTCTAGAAACAATTTAAAACATTCTAAAAACAGTTGCAAATTTTCCATCTAGTGATCTCTGGGTTGCCAGGAAGAGTTTCCTTTGGCCATCAAATGCCTGGGTAAACAGGAATGTTTTCAAATTCCTCCTAAAAGTCAATAGTGATGGAGACAGACATACCTCACTGGAGAAGTCATACCACAAACGGGAAGCCGCCACTGAAAAGGTCCAGCCACAGGTAATCTCCAACCAGGCAGTTATCGGTGGCGACACTACCACCAAGGCCTCACCAAGGTGGTTGATACTGGGGAAGGCGTTCTTTTAGGTACTTGGCTCCCAAGCCATTTAGGGCTTTATATGCTAGTACTAACATCTTGAATCAGGCCCAATAGCTCACTAGCAGCCAGTGCACTATTCAGTCCCACAAGCTTTTTCTAGTTCTGCTACCTAAGATACTTTGCTTTGAGATGTGGGAACTGATCCTGGGTCTTCATGCATGCAAAGCATAGAATCATAGAATAGTAGAGTTGGAAGGGGCCTACAAGGCCATTGAGTCCGACCCCCTGCTCAATGCAGGAATCCAAATCAAAGCATTCGCGACAGATGGCTGTCCAGCTGCCTCTTGAATGCCTCCAGTGTCGGAGAGCCCACTACCTCTCTAGGTAATTGGTTCCATTGTCATATGGCTCTAACAGTTAGGAAGTTTTTCCTGATGTCCAGTCGAAATCTGGCTTCCTGCAACTTGAGCCCATTATGTCCTGTACCACTGAGCTACAGCTCCTCCTCAAAGTGCTACTCACATGGCAAATGACCACTTAAGACCACTATTTTTTCTCTATTCATATTCAATAGCATATGACAGTAATATCTAATGTAGTATTCTTGTTTCATAAATCTAGCTTAATCATAAAGAATTGAGATATGATCTACCCAACCGATATATACGGTGCTATACTCACAGGAGGGTATCTGTCCAGGTAACTGTTTCCTACCGCCACCACTCTCACACATTGTGCCAATTCCACTGCAGCAAGTCTAGCTGTTCCTGAAAACATGAGACCTTCCAAACTCACTGTGAGTGTGTAATACTCCTCAACACTGCTCCTCTCCAGTTCCCATGGTGCACAGACTGCACATGCTCTTGGTGCCTTACAGTTTTAGCCAATAAAACTATTTAACATTGTTACAGACCATACCATATATCAGGCACTTGTCACAATTTGCAGTATATGAAACCTTTCCTAGATGTAAGCCTCTTACACAAAAATGCCTTTCCATCATGAACCCAAGCCTCTTCTTAGCAAGCATTCTGAGGTAAACTATAGCATTTAGCATTTAAAGAAAAAATCCCATTGTACTTTCCTTTTTGGTCTGCCGCTGATTCTCCTTTGAAGCTGAAGACGGCAGAGAAAATGTCTTACTCCTTGCTGAGTAAATATTTGACCCCATATTGGAAGCAAGGAACAAACTGGACCTTCTGTTTTTCAGAGACAGTAAATAGCTCAGTGGCAGAACAAATGCTTTGCATGCAAAAGGTCCAAGGTTCAGTCCTCAGCATCTCCAGGTAAGGCTCGGAATGATTCCTTCTGAAACTAGAGTTGCCAGGTCCGTGGCCTGAGACTGATCATGTATCTTTAGGGGGAAGGGAGAATTCCACCTTGTGGTTTTTCCCATTACAATGTTGCAAGAACACCTGCACAGGATCAGTCTCAGGCCAGGAACCTGGCAACCCTATCTGAAACCCTGCAGAGCTACTGCCAGTCAGTGTAGAAAATACTGAGCTTAATAGTCTGGCTCTGTATAAGCTCTATATAACATTTCCTACTGAGTTCTAACAACCCAAAGGTCTTGGCATGGTTCTGCATGCCAAACTGCAACATTCAGGAAGAACTGCATAACTTGTTTGTCAGCCAGTATAGTATAACATATATGTATCAAATGCACCAAGAAGAAGAACCCTAGTAATGCATGTGAACATTTTATGATGTTTTAAAGTGTTTTTAGTGCTTTTGTTTGCCGCTCAGGGCTCCTGCGGGATATAAATAAATAAAGAAATAATAAACATGAAACCAATTAAGGAATTGTTACTGTGTCAAAAAAATTTTCATTCAAATGGCATGCATGTTCTCTGCCATGTACAAGGCTTGACATTTAGATTGAGGCAAAAGTGGTTCAAACTAAAACAAAACAGGAAGTAAATATAGCCTTGCAAATGCATTTGCACAAGTTACTAGCAAAGCAAAATTCTTACTAGCCTGCCAACCTACCAATAAACACATGAATTAAAAAGCAAATTAAAATTAAAAACTGCTGCTTATGATCCACACCCTGCTGTAGCAGAATTCTTATGAAAAAAAGAACAAAGATGCAGGGAACCAAACATCGCAGTATGCAGGGAGAGAGATTTGTTAAGACATTTTTCAGAATGACTGGTGGTTTGTAATAACCCTAAGAATTATTGTGTAATGTGCCCCTATGTTCTACTGTTTCTGTTCCATTTCACTAAAATTTCATACCTCTAGTCAGTGTTTCAGTGGTTTCCAACCTGAATTTGTGTTCTTGGTTCATTGATTAAATTTATGTGTCTGTTGATTTTCGTCCACTGGGAGTCCACAAGGTAGGACTGGACACACAACTGTTACTTAAAAATGCCTTGATCAGCATGCTCTCTTCAGCTGGATTGTTCCAAACATAATACAAAGTATTTTGTAAAGGGCATTGAGCCCTTGGGAAATGCTCCATATATATTTGGGGATGCTATTATATTAAATATGTTATTAAAATTATTTTGGGGACAGATCTAATATATTTAATTAGATATTAATCTAATTAGCAGCAAGCCAAGGATATGGCAATGAAGATCTCTTGTTGTAGAGACCAGGCTGTAGAAAAATAAGGGAAAGGTGAGCATGAACATTGCTTAACATTCCTAGAACAATCTGAGGCCAACACTTAGGCCCAGCATCAAAATCTGACTTCTTCAGGCAGCTGCTGGGGTCCACGTGCTGTGGTAGAACTAAAGCCTACTCTGCTTGGCCTACTCTGCTTGGAGCTTCTGATTGAAGACCTTGGCTGATAGGAATCATAAGCCACAGAAGTGGTGTTGGAAGTGGGGCAAGAGCAACTTCTGTTTTGTTCTTTTGTTTATGTTCCAGAAGGGAGATAGAGTTAGGGTCCTCCAGGCGGATAGGCTTGACTACTTTTACCTGTGATGCTCTGACTGACTTCCTTCCATCATTACACTGGTATCTACTGTCTACTATCTGTGTTTCTATAAATAAAGTAGTTTTTTTATTTTACTAAATCTTAAATCTCAATGATCTCAGTGCAGGGTAAAAGCCTGCCACTTAGGTAAACACACACACTGGCACACACAGCATCTCAGACTGTTGACAATCTCTGCTAATATCTATTCAAATTTACATAACATGTGGCACCCAGTAGTAGGCTTCCCTGAAAGCAGCTGTTGAACTCAGTTTGGTAGCAGGTGGCCACTATTTTAAATTTACCACAATTCAATGCCCTGGAATACCCAACACAGGATCTGTGCCACCCTAGTCAGAGGCAGCATGCTTCTGAAAACCAGTTGCTGGAAGCCTCAGGAGGGGAGAGTGTTCTTGCACTCGGGTCCTGCTTGCGGGCTTCCCCCAGGCACCTGGTTGGCCACTGTGAGAACAGGATGCTGGACTAGATGGGCCACTGGCCTGATCCAGCAGGCTCTTCTTATGTTCTTATGATCCATACAATTATTTGTCCACTAATTGTATTTGTTTATTTATTTACTATATAGAATGCAAATTAGAACCTAAACACACTTACCAGAGAGTAAGCCCCACTGAACACATTGGGAATTATTTCCTCTTTTTTAAAACCTTTTTTTATTTAGAAAAAATAAAACCATAAAATACAAAAACAAGCAAAGAAAAAATGAAAGACAGATACAAAAACATAGATCTTTCAGAGAGATTTTTTTCCAATAAACTCTTTCCTTCTAGGTACAGATGGAGCAAAAACAGAAAAATGGCCTAATCATGCATTCCATATATCAAGAGATGCTGCTGGGAAATAGCCTTGAAGGTCAGCATCACTATCGTAAACCATAAATTGCCACGTCTCATAAAAAATCTTGGATTTCCATTGGGACTTATTTCCAAGTTAAGATATATAGGATTGCATTGTAAAAGGATGCAATTTATTAGATTTGCTGCCCGAAAGAGTGAGGATTAATTCAGTATTAATATGTTCTTAAAATTCTTTGATATGTTTTAAAGAAGGTGAGCTAGTGAACAGGATATCAGAAGGCAGCTCTGATGACAGGTGAATTTGGACATTATTACACATCACCTGAAATATTAAAACAATGCGATTTCTGGAAGCAGTTCACCATTATACACAAGAGACAATGGATTATCAATGAGGTTTGACCACAGTTAACTGTAATTTTTAAAGAATAAAATTGTGTATACTTTTCTGTTCAGGCAGAATGGTGCTTGATTTTGAAAACAATTAATGCCCTGAAGGAGAATAATGGAAGTACATGTGACTAAAATAAGCCAATAAAGGCTATTTTGCATGGATAATCTATTGGGGGTGGTCACCTGGAGTACTTCACTATGGCCAGTTCTGGCTGAGCATCACAATTTAAGAAGGATCTCTAGAACTGGAATACGTCCAGAGAAAGGCAACAAAGAAGGCATAGAGACTTGGGCTGCAAAACAATACACACTTACCTGGGAGTAAGTCCCATTGAACCCAATGGAGCTTACTTCTGAGTAGACATGTGTTGGACTGTAGCCCCAGTCCTATGAGGAAAGGGTGAAGGAGTTTATCCTGGTGAAGAGACTATTAAGAGGCAATACAATAACCATCTTTAAATATTTGAATCCATCCAACAAATGATGGAGCAAATTTGTTTTTTGCTGCTCCAGAAGGCAGAGCCTAAACCAAGGGGTTCAAATTACAAGAACAGGATCTAACATTAGGAAGAAATTAATGATGGTGCAAGCTGTTCAAAACCTATTATTTATTTACTTATTATTGCTTTTATATCCCACCTTTCCTCCAACGAGCTCAACACGGCACACATGTTTCTCTCCCTCTCCATTTTATCCTCACAACAACCTTGTGAGGTAGGTTAGGCTGAGAGAAAGTGAGTGCCCCAAAGTCACCCAGTGAGCTTCATGGCCAAGTGGGAATTTGAACCATGATCTCCAGGTCATAGTCTTACACTCTAATCACCTTGCCACACTGGCTCTTAGGAGTAAAACAGACTGCCTCAGAAGGTAATAAGCCCTCCTTCATTAGAGGTTTTTAAGCAGAGACTGGATGGCTACCTACCAGGGATGCTATAATACTTGGTTTCCTGAACTGGTAAAGGGTTTAACTAGATGACTTTTGAGATCCCTTCCAACTCTAGGATGCTATGATTTCTGCCGTTGGAGTATGAAGGATTTTCTTGATTTTTTGTGGAAGGCTTAGTCAGGGTCTTTGGATATGTGTTGTTAATGATATTCTGGTGTGAATTAGAGATGCTTGAGGAACTTGATCTCTATAAATTCCTATAAGAAATGATCAGGTCTATGCTTCTCAGACTAATGTGCAGATCAGAACTAAATTAGCCACTGGATTTGTCACTTCTCTGAATGTTGCAAAACAGCTCCCAACAGTAAGCATAATAAAATATGTATTTAAACAGGCATTTGGAGAGGAAATAGCATTTAAACCCATATAAAAATGGATTTGAATACATCTGAAGATTTTTTTAAAAACATCACAGATCAATATGGTAAATAGAATTATGAGTAAAACCATGTGATAGTGGCACAACCTAAAGACAGACAGATCCAGCCATCCCTATTTCAAATGTTATTGTGTCTGCTCCACTACTGATATCCTAGTTTGAATATTCTTGGATGGCTAATTGTATTTTGCAATATGCCATAGCTTAACAAAATGTGAAAATAATATTTTTAAAAGGTGAAACTCCTAGGTTTTTTTTTTTAAAAAAAAACCTTACTGTAAAAAGAGAAGCCTTTAATGATTTTTTTCCCATTATAGATGAACTAAAAACATGGCCTTGTATGCTACTCACTAGCGTTTTTCAACAAGGCAGATTTCCTCACCACCAGAACAGTAAATATTGATCTTTTTGACCGATGGTATACCTCACACTACATGGACAACTCAAGCATCTGCTTGTTACCACAGGCTACCTCCTTTTGTCAAGAAATAAAGCCAAGTGGCATAATGTGCTATCAGTTTCATATTGTAAATATTTAAGAGAAATACATTTCTCAGCATGAAAGATCCCTTCTTTAGATTTCCTTTCTGAGTAGTGTTTATTTTGGGCCTAAGCACACGCCAAGCACCTGTACTTTTCAGTTTTGCATTTGCCAAGATCACTGTGGCTTCCTTGATTTTTTTAAAAAAATAATATAACTATTCATTACAAATGTAGGTTGAAGAGGCAGCGTTCATTCAACCATTTTTTTTAAAGGAGAAAATGTCATACACCAACCCACGCACACTTCAAATCTAGATATATGTTTAAAATGCAGCCATCTCCAATAAAGCTTCCAGGACTGCAAGGTTCCAACAGCCCAGAGGTGCCCTAATGAACTGAGAGATGAGGCACTTGGGGCTTCTTCCTCCCTTTCTTTTCCTCGTCCTGTTTTCTGCCCCCCCCCCTGCTGTGTGCTATGACCAGCAGAACACCATGGGAAAGCCATGGCTGCCTCTACAGCCAGTATAAGAAGGCACTCAGGAAGCTGCCAAGGTTCCACTACTACTAATGCTGGTGCCCTGGACCCCCTTTTCCAGTTCTTCGATGAGGTCCAACTGGCTGCCACTGTAATTGAATACAATGCCTACATTGCTTCAGGGGGTTGTGCGCAACTACAGTGGTGGTCACCCGGCACTCATATAAGAAGTAAGATTTTGTAAACTAAAAGTAGGCTTAATGGGAAAGAGTTCTCAGTCCATTAAAAATAAAAATACATACAATTACCTTTATTGTTCTGAATTTTTCCCCTCTAGCCATCTCTATTTAAAGAATGTAAGAGAAGCAGAAGAACTGTGCTTTCATGAAAGGTAACCACTACAGTAAAAATTAAAAAGTACTTATACATGCAAAATACTTTTAAAATAAGAAGTAAAAGAAGTTGCATTGAGCTCAGCACTCTTTGAGTACCCTCTGAATCAAAACAATGGCTGTCATCCCAGAGTTCCTATTCAATACGAAATAAATCTCAATTATATATGTTCTAGCTTGTGTATTTTTTCTTAAATTAAAATGAAGCATTATTCTTTCTCTTAAAAAGTGTGCCTACAATTGAACTAAAAAAGACTACAGTCGACGAATGCTGATTGTGCTCTCATTTAAGAAGTCTTATGTTAACTCTGGGGGATGGGAGCACATGGAAAAGTAATTAATTTCCAGCGAGTTACATTGGAAAGGAATAGGAGTAGGGATGAGAGAGAAATTTGATTCAGTTTGCATTTAAAGCCAACTCTATCGAATTCACATTTTCTGTAAGATGGGAACTAAATCACAGTCGCCCTCTGAAATTCGCGCTTATCTGAATTTTGTAGTGCAGTTCTTCAACCAATGTTTATAAAAATGCATATCTTAGATGAAAGTATTATAAAATGAATATATCAGTGAAAATAACATACAAAAGTGCATTACAGTAGCACAAATTGCATGCAAAAATTTGTCAACACTTCCAAAGAATGTATTTATTAGGAGAAATTTGCCCTAAAATATTGAAGAATTTTCATGAGGATTTATTTATTTATTTATTTATTGCACTTGTATACCGCCCCGTAGCCAAAGCTCTCTGGGCAGTTTACAGCAATCAAAACAATTAAAACAAATATACAATTTAAAACACATATTTTAAAAACAATTTAAAATACAATTTTAAAATTTTAAACAATATAAAAACAATTTAAAACACGTGTTAAAATGCCTGGGAGAAGAGGAAAGTCTTGACCTGGCGCCGAAAAGATAACAGTGTTGGCGTCAGGCACACCTCATCAGGGAGATCATTCCATAATTTGGGGGCCACCGCTGAGAAGGCCCTCTCCCTTGTTGCCACCCACCAAGCTTCCCTTAGAGTAGGCACCCGGAGGAGGGCCTTTGATCTTGACTGTAGCGTACAGGTGGGTTCGCATCAGGAGAGGCGTTCCATCAGGTATTGTGGTCCCAAGCCGTGTAAGGTTTTATAGGTCAAAACCAGCACCTTGAATCGAGCTCGGAAACATACAGGCAGCCAATGCAAGCGGGCCAGAATCGGTTTTATATGTTCGGACTGTCTGGTCCCTGTTACCAATCTGGCCGCTGCATTTTGCACAAGCTGCAGTTTCCAAACCGTCTTCAAAGGCAGCCCCATGTAGAGTGCATTGCAGTAATCTAATTTGGAGGTTACCAGAGCACAGACAACTGAAGACAGGTTATCCCTGTCCAGATAGGGGCGTAGTTGGGCCACCAACCGAAGTTGGTAGAAGGCACTCCATGCCTCCGAGGCTGCCTGAGCCTCAAGTGACTGAGATGGTTCTAGGAGAACCCCCAAGCTACGAACCTGCTCCTTCAGGGGGAGTGCAACCCCATCCAGAACAGGTTGGACATCCACCATCTGGTCAGAAGAACCACCCACTAGCAGCATCTCAGTCTTGTCTGGATTGAGCCTCAGTTTATTAGCCCTCATCCAGTCCATTGTCACAGCCAGGCACCGGTTCAGCACATTGACAGCCTCACCTGAAGAAGATGAAAAGGAGAAATAGAGCTGCGTGTCATCAGCATACTGATGGCAACGCACTCCAAAGCTCCGGATGACCACACCCAATGGTTTCATGTAGATGTTGAACAGCATGGGGGACAGAACTGACCCCTGCAGAACCCCATACTGGAGAGTCCAGGGTGCCGAGCAATGTTCCCCAAGCACCACCTTCTGGAGGCGACCTGCCAAGTAGGAGTGGAACCACCACAATGCAGTACCTCCCACTCCCAACTCAGCTAGTCTCCCCAGAAGGATACCATGGTCGATGGTATCGTAAGCCACTGAGGGATCAAGGAGAATCAACAGAGTCACACTCCCCCTGTCTCTCTCCCGACAAAGGTCATCATACAGGTCGACCAAGGCTGTTTCCGTGCCAAAACCAGGCCTGAAACCCAACTGAAATGGATCCAGATAATCAGTCTCATCCAAGAGTGTCTGGAGCTGGCCTGCAACCACTCGTTCCAGGACCTTGCCCAGGAACATTTGCTACCGCCTATAGTTATTAAGATTTTCTGGGTCCAGGGAGGGTCTCTTCAGGAGTGGTCTCACTACTGCCTCTTTCAGGCAGCCAGGGACCACCCCCTCTTGCAGAGAGGCATTAATCACTTCCCTGGCCCAGCCAGCTGTTCCATCCCTGCTAGCTTTTATTAGTCAACAAGGGCAAGGATCCAGCACAGAAGTGGTTGCACGAACCTGTCCAAGCACCTTGTCAACATCCTCAAGCTGCACCAGCTGAAACTCATCCAAGAAATCGGGACAAGGCTGTGCTCTGGATACCTCGCTTGATTCACCTGCTATAACACTGGAGTCTAAGTCCTGGCGGATGCTAAAGAGTTTATCCAGGGAAGTGCCTAGCAAATTCATTACAGTGGGCCTCAGATGGTTCTACCATGTCCCCGGGGCCAGCGGGTAATAGCCACTGGACAATTCTGAAGAGCTCCGCTGGGCGGCAGATTGATGATTTGATAGTGGCAGCAAAATATTGTTTTTTTGCTGCCCTCACTGCCCCTAAATACAGCTTACCATAGGCACTTACCAGTGTATAACTGCATCCACCAGGAGTTCGGCTCCATCTGCACTCAAGCCGTCTCCTATATTGTTTCATCGCTCTCCGCTCTGGGGTATACCATGGAGCCGTATGAGCTCTACACAGGAGAGGTCGCTCAGGAGCAATCATGTCAACCGCCCAGGTCATTTCTGTATTCCACAGTTCAACCAGGGTTTCGACAGGAGCGCCAGCCCTATCAAACTCCCCAGAGCCCTTTGGAAACCATCCGGATCCATTAGTCTCTGGGGGTGGACCAACTTAATAAGTCCCCCACCCTTGCAGAGGGGAAAAGCCACTGTAAGTCTAAACTTCAGCAAGCAGTGATCTGTCCATGACAGAGGGACTGATGTAAGGCCCCCCACATTCAGATCACCAACTCCATGTCCAGATGCAAAAACCAAATCTAGAGTATGCCCTGCTACATGTGTTGGGCCAATGGCATATTGGGACAGTCCCATGGTTGTCATGGAGACCATGAAATCCTGAACCACTCAGGATAAGGTGGCCTTGGCATGGATGTTGACATCCCCCAGAACCAACAGTCTGGGGGATCTCAACAGTACACCCGAGACCACCTCCGTCAGCTCAGCTAGGGAGTCTGTTGGGCAGCGAGGTGGGCGGTACACCAACAGAATCCCCAGTCTGTCACGCTGACCTAACACAAGGTGCAAACACTCCAGACCAGTAGTCACATGGACAGGGTGCCTGCAGAGGAAGATGGAGCTCCTATAGACCACAATAACTCCCCCTCCCTGACCCTCAGGTCTACCCTGATGCTGAACCAGGTACCATGGCGGACGTAGCTGGAAGAGACTGACTCCTCCCTGCTCACCCACCCAGGTCTCGGTTATACATGCCAGATCGGCTGCCTCATCCACAATTAAATCGTGAATGAGGAAGATCTAATTATGCACCGATCTGACATTTAGCAGCAGCATCCAGAGGCCTGAGAGCTGGCTGATAGGGCAACCAACAAATCTGCGAGTGTGGGGAGGACCGGAACAAAGCACAGCTGTTAACTGCCTGGGCCGCATTCCCCTTACCTGGCAAGTCCTCCTCACAACGCCATATCTCCCTCTACCCATCACTACACTGATTGGGGCCCCCTCAAATCTCCCCACTTGGCTCCGAGTCCTTTGTTTGTTTGTTTGTTTTGCTGCAGAAATGTGGCGAACTGAATTTAAGATTGGAAAATATGAGAAACTGAGAGAACCAAACCTGACAGATCCTTCCACCCCTAGCAGGGAGAAGTTCTCATGGGCTATCACATGGCAAGATATGCAATCAAAATGTACTTGGGAAGTATCCTTGGCAAGGTCCTGGTCACCCTTCATGTCACATTAAAAAGTATATTGGTAAGTAGAATTAGAATTAGAATCAGAGAACATGGGGCTTAATGGAAGCAGAGGGCTAAGGCCCTAAAGCACTATTGTCATTCAACACATCAACTCTCATAGATTAACTAGCAATCTAAGCCAGACAGTCCTAATCAAGCAGAGATTAGAACTGAACAAGATGCTTCAGAGTAGATAAACAAGTTAACCCGCAGGGCTGGACAGGCTACAGGCAAGTGGCCCATGGGCACGTGAAGTTCTGTCCAACTCATGTGAGATTCCCTGGGTTTCTGAGCCACTTTTCTGCCCTTGCTCAAGTTTTTTAGAACAAAAGTAACAGGCAGCTCCTGGATATGGAAAAGATAGGAGAGGGATGAACTTCCTGAGCCACAGGAAAAAGTGGTGTACCCTCCACCACCACCAGTTACTTTACATTTCTTGTCACCAAATTGGCCGTATCACCTTATACAACACGATCAGACTAGAATAAAATGGACAATTGGCAACCTTACAAATGCAGGAGAGTCTTGGGCCTTGCAATGCAACAAAGGCTTCATTCGCACATTATTTTAAACTAAGTACAGCTTAATTATGGTTTAAAGGTGAACAGGCAGCATGTTTGGTCTTGGATTGTTTTGGTCTCTGCATCATCATCATTCCAGTCTCTTCTTGGTGAGTGCTTTGTAGTATTCTGGACAGAAGGCTTCTATCTTTCTGGGGTGGGACCCTCGTTCCTAAGGGCACCCACTCAGGTGTGACACCTGGCAACAACTACAACAGGGGTGGAACAAAGCAACTGCAATATAAGCACTGTGCACCAGCATGCTGTGCGCTCACCTTTAAACCATAGTTAAGCTTAACTGTGGTTTAAAGTGATGTGTGAACCAGCCCTAAAGGACTTTCGGCCTACAAGGTCGTCCAGAAGGTTTCTTCTGCCCTGATTCAGAATGTGTCCTGTGATTTGTTAAGACAGAACCTGTCTGCCAATGCAATCAGTAAAAAAAAATTTTAAATCTAAAATCAGACATAAAACATTGAATGTTGGGGAAAGTAGATGTCATAGAAGTACCATGGATACGTGCAAGATTTTGACCCTATGGCAGTACCTTAAAATAAATATTAAACCCTGTCATCATAATAAAATCCTATTATGTTTAAAGTTGAACTTTAAGTACAGTAGTCTCACCTTACAGTTTCTGATTATCCTTGTATCCTTCTGTTTATATGGGCCTTGGGGTAAGCAATCATAAATCAATTACATAATTATTTATTACAAAATGCTTTGCCCACACCAGATTGTTCACTATATAAATACCATTCTGGTACGCCAGCTTCTATCTTTTCTCTAGCATTTCAGATTTCATTAGCCTATAAAACCAGGTTTATTTGTAATAAAGTTAAGCCCATCAAACCACTGACCATGGAAACCAGATTTTGAAATAATTCAGATTTGTGTTTCTGTTCTTTCTAATTAAGGGTAATATCGGGAAGGACAGACAGTGGGTAGCATTGTTCAAGCACCGTGGATTTAAGCAAGAAAATCTGATTATCAGCTCATGTCAGAAGCCAAACGATAATGCAGTTTAGCATTTGTTTGGGCTTTCTCTTTAGCCAAAAGATAATTACTGTTCGTTAAGTCTTACGTAAGTATATCTAGTATCTATGGTCCTCAACACTATGAATAGCAAAAGAAAGAAAGAAAGAAAGAAAGAAAGAAAGAAAGAACACAATGGCCAAAGAAGAATTATGGGATTTTGTTATTTACATGGGGTTGTTCCCTCCTGGTAATTTAATTAGCTAGAAAAAGTAAAACTTCATGTCAAAGTATAATTTTGAAAAAGGCCAAGAAGTTAAACATGTCAAGTTCACATGCAAAGTATCGCAAGCTACATTTTTGTCAGTGCACAAAAGCTGTACTCTGAATCACATCTTGTCATATAGATTTGAACAACAAAACTCTTATTGGACTAGAATGACAACTGCAGCTGAGCAGAAACTGGCTTTCAGAGGGAAAATGATGCTGAACTCCTCCTCAGCTCCCATTGACTTGGTTAGCATCTAATCGTAATTTTGCTACTAGGTCAGCGAAAGATCATGAATCATCTGTTCTTTCATTTCCTTGGTTCACACAGAATAGTAAGTCTATTAGCTACTCCTAACCACAAAAGCTAAATGAATCTTCCTTGTTCAGAGTTAGTATACCTCTGGATACTAAATACTTGAGACATACTAAAAAGGAGGGATTCTGCTTCTTTGTGCCGTGTTTAAGCTTCCCCTATACATAGGGTTACCATCATTTTGTCATTTCAAAAAGTACATTTGGCTTCGATAAGTGAAAAGTAAGAATATGTTGTTGCACCATCTCAAAAAGAGTACATGTACTCTTTAAAAGAGTACGGTTGGTAACCCTACCTATACATCAGGCTGATCAATGGCGGGGGGTCCTCAGGCTCCAGAACAGAGTGCACAGTGATGATTTAATTGCTGCACAAGGGGGCCCACTCTGGAATCTAGATGAATTTTCTGGCCATGCAGAAAGCATCAGTTAAATCTAGTTTATTTTCAGGGTGGATAGAGGCAGGGTTGGACACGTTCCTGATGAAAGATGCTGCTGTTGCATAATGAGACACACTGGCCCAGTTCTGACATAACATGAGCTTTGTGCCCATCTGCACTGCCATGTTCATTGTTTTTTCTCAGAATGTCATGATTAAAGTCTTCAGTGGCTACTGGCTGTGATGTCTACGTTCTACTTCCATTGCTGGAAGCAATATGCTTCTGAATACCAGTTGCTGGGAATCACAAGTGGGGAGAATGCTGTTGCACTCAGCTCCTGCTTGCAGGCTTCCCATAGGCATCTGGCTGCCCACAGTGAGAATGGGATGCTGCACTAGATAGGCCACTGGTATGATCCAACAGGCTGTTCTGAAACCCTGGTAGAAGTTGGTTTCAGGTCCTGATAACCATAGTTGCCTGGTTCAGATATAGTGAGAAACTATGGTTAATCAAACCAAGTCTTCAACTACAATATGCCAAAGAAGGAGAGAGGAAGGGGCAACACACAGGCACAAAGTGCAGGCATGCCTCAGCTTATGAAGCTGAGACATGTTCTATCTACAGCAGGCTATTTTCTATATATCCCACACACTTGTGTGTGTGTGTGTGTGCACGTGTGTGCGCACTTGTGTGTAGAAAGAGGTGGCAAGATTAATTCTCCTTCTCAAATCAACTTTAAAGGAGCCTAGCACAAATGTCTGTGCACCTACCTGCCTTAAATTTGGCAGAGAGGATGAAGTCTAATATTCTGCTTTTCAAAAGTCGTGTGTGTGTGTGTGTGTGTTAGGTGCCTTCAAATCGATTACGACTTATGGCAACCCTATGAATCAGTGACCTCCAAAAGCATCTGTCGTGAACCACCCTGTTCAGATCTTGTAAGTTCAGGTCTGTGGCTTCCTTTATGGAATCAATCCATCTCTTGTTTAGCCTTCCTCTTTTTCTACTTCTGTTTTTCTCAGCATTATTGTCATTTCTAATGAATCATGTCTTCTCATGATGAGTCCAAAGTATGATAACCACCATTTTAGCTTCTAGTGATAGTTCTGGTTTAATTTGTTCTAACACCCAATTATTTGTCTTTTTCGCAGTCCATGGTATCCGCAAAGCTCTCCTCCAACACCACATTTCAAATGAGGTTTTTGTCTTATTCACTTTTTTCACTGTCCAACTTTCACATCCATAGATAGAGATCGGGAACACCATGGTCTGAATGATCCTGACTTTGGTGTTCAGTGATACATCTTTGCATTTGAAGACCTTTCCTAGTTGGCTCATAGCTGTCCTCCCCAGTTCTAGCCTTCTTCTGATTTCTTCACTATTGTCTCCATTTTGGTTAATGACTGTGCCACGGTATTGATAATGCTTGACAAGTTCAGTGTCCTCATTGTCAACTTCAAAGTCACATAAATCTTCTGTTGTAATTACTTTAGTCTTTTTGATGTTCAGCTGTAGTCCTGCTTTTGTGCTTTCCTCTTTAACTTTTATCAGCATTTGTTTCAAATCATTACTGGTTTCTGCTAGTAGTATGGTATCGTCTGCATATCTTAAATTATTATTATTATTATTATTATTCAGGCTGCTGTGCCCACCCACATCAATATGTACCAGTGCATTGGATTTTGTGAGCTGTGCTGGCGTGGGGATGCCTTGATTGTTCAAAGGAGATGCAGGGGACCTAGTGATCAGAGGTCTTGACATATTGGGCCGACTGTCAGTTACATTGTATGTTGGCCAGGAGGCCTCCAGGCTCAATCAAAGTGCATGACAGCTGGCAGGTCTCCTTGTGATCTTGAAATTATTGATATTTCTCCCTCTAATTTCCACACCTCCTTCATCTTGGTCCAATCCCGCTTTCTGCATGATATGTTCTGCATATAGATTAAACAAATAGGGTGATAAAATATCTCATAACCTTTCCAATGGGAAACCAATTGGTTTCTCCATATTCTGTCTTTAAAGTAGCCTCTAGTCCAGAGTATGGGTTGCACAGCAGAACAATCAGATGCTGTGGCACCCCCATTTCTTTTAAAGCATTCCATAATTTTTCATGATCTACACAATCAAAGGCTTCGCTGTAATCTATAAAGCACAGGGTGGTTTCTGAAATTCCTTGGTCCGTTCCGTTATCCAACATATGTTTGCAATATGATCACAGGTATCTCTACCCTTTCTAAATCCAGCTTGGACATCTGGCATTTCTTGTTCCATATATGGTAAGAGCCTTTGTTGTAGAATCTTGAGCATTACTTTACTTGCATGGGTTATTAAGGCAATAGTTCAATAATTACTGCATTCCCTGGGATCCCCTTTCTTTGGAGTCATAGCCTTTTGTTATTTTCCAATCATAGTTAACGGAAAGACATCCAAAACTTTGGGAAACCAAAAGTGAGGCTCTATCTTGGATCTTTATCTGAAGCAAAGCAGCCCCTATCCAAAGCACCAAACTGAATTTCAAAGCTATTTTTTGTGTGTGTTCCTCTAGATCAGATCCTGCTGATCTAGCTCAGATTTATTTGGTTAGTTAACACAATGTATATACTGCTTGATTGTAGTAAAACCCCTAAGCTGTTTACAAGAAATATTAAAATTATTAATAATAACATTGAACAAGAAGTAATTAAAAACATTTAAAAGATAATTAAAATTAACAGTAAACTAAAAAGAGATTAAGAAACATCAACATATACATGTCTGAACAGGCTTGCCTAAACAGACATTTTTTAAAGAAGGCACTGAAAAGAATACAGCACAGGTGTTTGTCTAATATCAATAGGCAGGGAGTTCCAAAGTGAAGTTCAGGAGCAACATTTCAGCATTTGACAGCAGTCATGGGTTAAAACATGGCTGTATGCAATGGATCACAATGCTGCATACAGTTGAGTACTGTTGTGCTGAACATGCATACATGAATGGCAGGCCGGAAGTACAGCCCACTCCCTCATTCTCCATGCATTTAGTGTATTTGTGGAGAAGGTTTGAATAGTATGTATAAGTACATATATTTCTGGGGTGCCTTCCAGTACAAGAGATAAAGTTTATTTCTTTGAGCAAATATTAGAATACTATCAAAGCGATGAACAAAAGTAAGGAAGATCAAACATGTTTTCTTATCTAGCAAAACTACCCGTTAGCATAAAGATTGTAATCTCTCATGCACCCCTTATGAAATTATACATTTCATAGTCCTCCTATACAAAATAGGAGAAAGCTTTTTTAAGTGCGAGGATCTAACTCTAGATGAAAGAGTCAATGTTGGGCACTTGCATGTTTGAAGACAGAAGCTTTTGGCACAATGATTATCAATAGATTTCTGAGTAAAACCAGCTTCCTTAGTAATTCAACAAAAAGAACCCTGATCTAAAAATGCATTAACGTCCCCATATGGTTTTATCAAACACTTCCTATTGTTGTACGGTTTATTGTTTGCACTTCTTTAGTTGAGGTCTTTAAAAAGTACAAATAAAGGGAATTAAATGCTGTGTCAAGGCTACTTTCTCTGCATGTTTGAACACCTGCTCCTTTTCATCGGTAATTATGCTTACTGATGAGTAATGCATCCAAAATACTGTAATCTGTCTTGAAAAGTATTTGTGCTAATGTCACAAGTGAGTTGCAGGATATCTGGCCTTCCCTTAGGAGAGGGAATATATATTTAACAGAAATGTTTCAAGCAATATATCATGGCATGAGTGAACACCAGGCAACCCAAGAACTTTAGCACAGATCTCTCACACACGTACACAAACACACACAAATAGACTCTTCCTGTCCTATGTCCTGGCACTGCAGTGATTGTGCAACAACTGCAGTCTCTAGCTTCAAAACCATTCACTGTCCTCTGAGAAGGATGATAACATGAGCAAGAAATATTAGAACAGGGGTGAGGAACCTTTGACCCTCCAGATGTTGCTGAACTACAACTCTCATCCGTCCTAGCAAGCATAGCCAATGGCCAGGGATGATGGGAGTTGTAGTTCAGCAACATTTAGAGAACCAACGATCCACACACCTGCATTACAATGAACAAGAGCCCTTACACTACATTCTCATATGCGGCTTGGAAAAAGCTGTTTGCCTGCTTAGCAAAGTCAAGGCCAAACCAGATGATATGTGAAATGCAGGAGGGGAATTGCAAGTGGGGAAAGCACTGTTGCATCTTCATGTAGGGGAGGTGGACAGATGAAGATGCTCCACCCCCAGACACTAATGGAATCCACTGGATAGAGCAGGTGACCCTGTTGAAGCCCTTGTCATGCTGTGAAACAATGAGATGCGTTGGGCTCTTAACATGGTTGCCCCTGAGCACTCTCTCCAGCATTGTGGCATCTCTGGTATTGCACCTTGGTACACCAGTGAACTAAAGGGAATGAAACAGTCTGGACAACAGCTAGAGTGCAAGTGGCGAAAGATGTGCTGTAAGGCTGATTGGGCATGAGCAAAACTGCTGTAAAGCTGATTGGGAATGAGCAAAACATCATAACCCTAACCCTTCTGTGTAGCCATGAGGGTGGCAAAGAAGGCCCACTTCTCTGCCTCCATTGCATCCTCAAGTAGCTGTCCAGGGGAGCTTTTCATATTGTCAGGGGTCTGTTGACATCAGCTCCAGAAAATGGAGTTTTAGATCCTTCGAAGGCCCACTGTGAATTGCTTGCAAGGCACTGTGAGGGTAAAGTTTCTTGCCTCCGTAGCAAACTTGATGCCCCATCCACATCTACTGTAGTCCCCAGTGAGGTGTCCAGTGCAACATCTGCTGCAATGTCTTGGGATCAGTTTCAGTTGATGCAGCCTGATGAAGTGGACAAGGTGCTTGCGACAATGCAGGCAGCAACAAGTCCCCTCAACTCTTGCCCTTCTTGGCTTATTAAAGCTTGCCAAGGAAGTATGATTGAGCGGATCCAGGGTGTGGTCAACTCATCTTTGAGGGAGGGAGTGGTCCCAGCCGCCCTGAAAGAAGCAGTGACCACTCCTGAAAAAGCCTACTCTGGACCCACTGGTTTGTGACAACTACTGCTAGGTCGCAAATGCCCCCTTTTTAGGGAAGGTGATCAAGAGGGTTGTGGCGCAGCAATTGCAAGTACTCGTGGATGAAACAGATTATCATGACCCATGCCAATCTGGGTTCAGACCTGATTATAGGACTAAATCAGCCTTGGTCACCCTGATGGATGACCTTATTAGGAGAAGGGCAGGGGGAGTACAACCTTGTTATTCTTTCTTGATCTCTCAGTGGCTTTTGATACCATTCACCATGGTATCCTTCTGGGCCCACATAGTGAGAAAGGTATTGGAGGCACTGTTTTATAGTGGTTCTGATCTTATCTCCAGGGTCATTTTCAGAAAATAGCATTGGTTGATTGTCTTTCACCCCCCTGGCAGTTGAGCTGTGGGGTGACACAGGGTTCCATCTTGTCCCCAATGCTGTTTAACATCTATATGAAACCCTTGGGAGCAGTCATAGAGGCGAGGTGTCAGCAATACACTGGTGATACCCAGCTCTATTTCTTTGAAACATCTGAATTGGGAGAGGCTGTGCAAGCCCTGGACCGGTGCCTTGACTCAGTGGTGGGCTGGATGAGGGCCAATAAACTGAGTATGAATCCTAGCAAGATGGAGGCACTGTGGGTTGGTGGTTCCCGTGTTTGGATAATTGGCCAATTGCCGGCTTTGGATGGGGTCGTACTCCCTCTGAAAGAGCAGGTTTGTAGTTTGGGGGTGCTCCAGAATCCATCTTTGTCACTAGAAGTCCAGGTGACCTCAGTGGCTAGAAGTGCCTTTTATCAGCTTCAGCTGGGAAGACAGCTGTGGCTATTTCTGGACTGGCATAGCCTGACCACTGTTGTCCATGCGCTGGTAACCTCCAGGTAAGATTACTGTAATGCGCTCTATAAGAGGCTGCCCTTGAGGTTGGTCCAGAAGCTGCAGCTGGTGATTCTTGGAGGAAGGGTGGGATACAAATTTAATGAATACATAAATAAAATGTGGTGGTGCAACTGTTCACTGGGATAGGGTGTCGCCTGCATGTTGCCCTGCTGCTGAAAGAATTGTACTGGCTACCTATTAGCTACCAGACCAAGTTCAAAGTTCTGGTTTTGGCGTATAAAGCCCTATGCAGCTTGGATCCAGAACACCTGAAATATTGTCTTTCACCTTATATATCCAGTCAGTCACTGCGCTTTGCAGATGAGGGCCTTCTGCATGTACCATCTTATCAGGAAGTCTATTCCGCACAACATAGGAAGCAGACTTTTAGTGTTGTGGCCCTACCATTTGGATTTCCCTCCCCTCAAATATTATACAGGCTCCATCTCTGTTATCTTTTCGGCACCTACTGAAGACCTTCCTCTTTCAACAAGCCCTTTAAGTTGAGACCACATCCCCATCTGTGTCTGTGCTGGAATTACTTTTTAAGATTTTTTAAAGATGCTTTTTAAAAAGCTAGTGTGACGTAGTGGTTAGTGTGTTGGACTATGACCTGGGAGACCAGAGTTCGAATCCCCACACAGCCATGAAGCTCACTGGGTGACCTTGGGCCAGTCACTGCCTCTCAGCCTCAGAGGAAGGCAATGGTAAACCACCTCTGAATACCACTTACCATGAAAACCCTATTCATAGGGTCGCCATAAGTCGGAATCAACTTGAAGGCAGACCATTTCCATTTTTTTGTTTGAATATGTTTTTAAAGATGTTTTGTTTTAATATGCTTTAGAATATTTTTAGTGTTTTTGTTTGCCGCCCTGGGCTCCTTCTGGGAGGAAGGTCAGGATATAAATTTAATAAATAAAAAAGGAAAACATCCTGCTTGCAGCATTCCCGTATGCATCTGGTTAGTCACTATAAGAACAGAATGCTGGACTAAATGGGCTTTTTGTCTGATCCAGTGGGATTCTTCTTACGTTATTATGTTCATGATCATATTTCAAATATCTCTGCTTGTTTTTAATGCAGACCTTGGGAAGGGGCATCATGATTGGGACCACATTGTACAAGAAAGAGGGATTAACCCTTTCCCTTCATGCCATGGTCCCAACAAAAATCATCCTCCCAAAATTGATATTCCTTCCACAATCACAGGGAGCAAGCAGAGGTGATTTTTGTCAGGACCATAGCATTGGGGGGGAGTATTAACCCCCCTTCCCACATGCCATCCCTGCAGCATTTAAAAAAAAACACATATATGTTTTAGAGTGTTTTTGTTTGCCACCCTGGGCTCCTCCTTGTTTTCTTTCTTTTTTCAGATGTCAATGTACCAATATAAGTATAGGTAGGCAGGTGTTTGTGGGCTCATAAGCTTTGTGGAATTACTTACAAGGCTATAACACAAAATTGTTTCTTTAATATATTGATCTTGTCTTTGTTCCCAGGAGCTCAAGGTGATATACTTAGGGTACCCAAGTGATAATCCTTCCATGTACTGGCCACTATGACCAATCGCAGACTTCCTTAATTTCAGCAAGGTGGCTGCATGCTCACTTATTATTTCTCATAACAAATAATATTATGTCCCCTATGTTACAGAGACCTCATCAGCCACAACCAGGTTGGGCATTTAGAGTCGCTAGTCCCATGCTGCGAAACACTCTTCCAGCAGAGATTCGACAGGCATTGGCTTTCAGGCATCTCTTGAACACTTTTTTATGCCGACAGGACTATGCAGTGGTTAAAAAATTTCTTGAGAAGCCAGGCATTTTAATGATTGTTCTGTAGTGCTTTTAAAGGTTTTTTAATTATTAATATTTTGCTGTACGCTGCTCAGATGCTCTGTGAGATGGCAGTACATAAATAATATTTATAAATAAATAAATGAAATTATCTATTAGCATTTTCAGCATCTCTATAAAAAATGGGGCACCAGTGCACACAGCGGTCATTGCCTCTTATCAATGGCTATTTATAAGGCAACACTATGTATGGCATGGATGGAGATCCACTTTAGGCCAAAAGTATCCTTCATGGGTCGCATTTGACAGGTGGGCAGGGCCGCCCATCTATCAATCCCCTGATGTCATATGACATCAGGTGGATCCAATCCCAAGAGAAAGCAGAAAGGCTTGTGTTTGGCCTCAGATTGAAACAATGACAAATATGAGCTCCGCTACAAAGGAGTAAATGGAGACACACTCTAAGCAGCAGAGTCTGCATTTGGCGTTGTTTGAATTTGGCTGTGGACTCCTGAGTGTTCCTTGGCAGCCGTTGCTTTACCTGTCTAGCTACAGCTGATATTATATCAGGTGAGTGACAGGTGGCTGGAAATGGCCTCATGGGTCAAATTGGGCAGGCCTAATTTATCCAGTGAGGTGGAGGTTCCCCACCCCTGATCCATGCCAAGGGGGGAAATCAACCTGTCCCCATCCATCAGAAAAGGGGTGCAGGGAGTTTGCTTCTCCCCTCCCTGATAGAAAGGTCACTGACCCAACTGCAAGTTGACTTAGGATTGCAGAACCTCCCCAATGAGGTCTGTCTGGCAATCTC